>NC_090449.1:1045412392-1045723479 GCF_031143425.1 Pleurodeles waltl
CCCATCAATGGCACCTATGATGTTGGGGATGTTTCCCAGGGCATAGAAATCACCTTTCACTGTAGGCAAATCCTCCACCTGCGGGAAAACGATGTAGCTCCGCATTTGTTTCAGAAGGGCAGACAACACTCTGGACAATACGTTGGAAAACATAGGCTGGGACATCCCTTATGCCATGGCCACAGTTGTTTGAAATGACCCACTTGCAAGGAAATGGAGCACTGACAGCACCGGCACTTGAGGGGGGATTCCTGTGGGATGGCGGATTGCTGACATCAGGTCTGGCTCCAACTGGGTACACAGATCCTGGATTGTGGCACGGTCAAACCTGTAGGTGATTATCAAATGTCTTTCCTCCATTGTCGACAGGTCCACCAATGGTCGGTACACCAGAGGATGCCGCCATCTCCTCACATGTCCCAGCGGATGGTGCCTATGAAGGACAACAGCGAGCACAGAGTCAAACAACTCAGAGGTACGTACCCACAGTTTACACAGAACACCAATCATACACAAAAGGTGGCCTGTATGTGTGTTGAGACTAGGCCTAGGTATGTGTGACGCAGTTGAAAATGAGGCCATGTGGGCCCCTGAAATGGCGGCTGCCTGACCTCTAAAGTGGGACAATGGGATGTGAGCTAACTGCGCTGGCGTTGTACACCGTCGCAGTAGGCAGTCGGAGACCGTGGCGCAATGCTGCATTGGTTAACATTGGACCCTATGGGTCCCAGGAGCCAATGACGATGTACGCCGGCGGTGATGGTACGCACCGCTGTGGATGTGACCGCCGCGGACGTGACCGCCATTTTCTATCACTTCAATCACTCGATACCTGATCTTCGACAGGAGAGGACCTACACTGCAAGTGCTGCTGTGACCTCGGTCTGGAAGAGGCAATGGCTCGTGCGTCTGGGTAAAGGGCCCCTGCCTTCACATCGGAGGAGTTGGAGAAGCTCGTTGATGGGATCCTCCCCCAGTACACGCTACTCTACGGTCCTCCAGACAAACAGGTAAGTGCACAAGGAGCATGTTGTATGGGCTATGCCTGTGTGGAGAGGGCTGGATGTAAGAAGGAAGGGGGCAGAGTGCTGCATGCATGTAAGACGGTGAGTGCATGTGCCACATGGCAAGGGTAGGGATGGGGGCCACTCACTTTGACGGTGCCGTTGGTAATGACTTCTCTTCTTCCCCTGTACATTTCATGTAGGTCAGCGCCCACCAGAAGAAAGATATTTGGCGTGCCATCGCCAAGGACTTCTGGACCCTGGGGGTCTACCACAGACAGAGCACCCACTGCCGGAAAAGATGGGAGGACATTCGCCGCTGGAGCAAGAAGACGGCGGAGGCTCAGCTGGGGATTGCCTCCCAATGTGGGAGGGGTGCCCGTCGAACCATGACCCCCCTGATGTTCGGGATCCTGGTGGTGGCCTACCCGGAGTTGGATGGGCGCTTGAGGACATCACAGCAGACACAAGGGAGTGAGTACACTCTCATTCAGGTGACTTTGCGCGCAGTGGAGTTGTCTGGGTGGGGGAGGAGGGTTGTGGGTTTCCCTAGGCCAGGGCGAGTTCCGTAGGCTAGGCCCCTCCGTAAGGCATGGACCTGTGGCCCCCCACCCCACCTCTGTAGAGTGCCAAGTACAGCTATTCATTCCCCTGTGTCATCTATGTGTGCAGATGTCGTCCATAGCCTTGTAGGCCATTTCCCAGGAATTGCACTGTGCAGCCCAAGAGCGTGGCGTAGTGCAGGGGGCCTCTGTGTCTGTCTTGTCCGCCAACGGTAGCGGTAATCCATGCACTCAACATGTCTTTCTTCTGTCTCCCCCCCCCTTTTTTTGGTCTTCCTGTTCTTGTGTGTATTAGCATCATCAGGCGGAGGAGCAGTGGCACCGGAGCACGAGGGAGCAGCATCCCACATGGCCCAGGAGGGCGAGACTACGGACTCGGAATTCACCAGTGGGACGGAGGGCGAGGGGAGCTCTACAGCAGGGACAGGAGCTGACACCAGCGACACGGACTCGTCCTCTGATGGGAGCTCCCTTGTGGTGGCGGCAACATCTGTGCCCCCGCATCTTCAGGTACTGCCGCAACCCCCCCTACCAGCACCGCCCTCCCAGCAGCCCCTCAGCCTTCGCCCCGTGCCCGCTCTCCCAGGAGGGTGGGCATCACCTCTGTCCCAGGCACCTCAGGCCCTGCCCCAGTCACCCCTGCTGCCCTCAGTGAGGAGGCCATTGACCTCCTCAGGTCCCTCACTGTTGGGCAGTCTACCATTTTGAATGCCATCCAGGGTGTAGAAAGGCAGTTGCAATAAACTAATGCATTCCTGGAGGGCATTCATTCTGGTCACCGAGCTTTTCAAACTCTGGCCTCAGCACTGATGGCAGCCATTGTCCCCGTCTCTAGCCTCCCCCCTCCAACTTACTCCACCCAGACCCAATCCCCTGTACCTCTGCCTATCCCAAGCACACCATCAGACCAGCCTGCACACACCTCAACACACAAGGGAAGCTCAGGCAAACATAAGCACCACACATCCCACAGGCACTCACGCAAGCAACACACACATGCAGACACACCAACATCCACTGCCTCCACTGTGTCCCCCTCCTCGTCGTCTCCCTCCTCCCTCCCAGTCTCGTCTACACTCACACCTGCATGCACTACCTCTACAGCCACTACGTCCCTCACCAGCACACCCCGCTCACGTGCAGTCACCACCCCCACTACCATTCACACGTCTCCTGTGTCCTCTCCCAGTGTGTCTGTGACGCCCCCTCCCAAGATACACAAACGCAGGCACACACCCACCCAACAGCCATCCACCTCAAGACAGCCTCCAGCGCATGCACCTGAACCCAAAGTCTCCAAACGTACACCTCCTACTACCACCACCTCTTCCTCCACTCCCAAACCCCCTCCAGCTACCCGTCCCAGTGTGTCCAGCCTTGACCTTTTTCTCACACCTCCCCCACCCCGTCCATCTCATAGGTCCCGAAGTAGCACCTCAGCCACAACATCTACAGGACCAGTGGTGCCTGTTGTCACAGGTATGTGGAGTGCACCGGCCACCAGGACAGCCAGTGTGGCACGGAGCCACAGCACAGCCAGTCCCCCCCCTGTGAAGCATCAGAAGTTGGCCAGTGCCCGGCGGGAGAGGGGGAAGACTCCAGCCACCAAAGCCGCTCCCAGGGGTCCCGGTGGGAGTGTGGAGTCAGCTGTTACACCTCTCAAGGTGGGGAAGGGCCACAAGAAACCCGGCAAGTCTGGGAAGAGCTGCACGGCGGAGTACACCGCCATCATCCCCGCTGCCCAGGAGGCCACCGCCAGCCCCAGCCCAGCTGCCCAGGAGGCCACCACCAGCCCCATCCCAGCTGCCCAGGAGGTCTCCGCCTGCCCCATCCCAGCTTCCCAGGAGGGCCCCGGCAGCCCCAGCCCAGCTGGCCAGGAGGGCCCCACCAGACCCATCCCAGCTGCCCAGGAGGGCCCTGCCAGCCCCAGCCCAGCTGCCCAGGAGGGCCCCGCCAGCCCCAGCCCAGCTGGCCAGGAGGGCCCCGCCAGCCCCATCTCAGCTGCCCAGGAGGGCCCTGCCAGCCCCAGCCCAGCTGCCTACGAGGGCCCCGCCAGCCCCAGTCCAGCTGGCCAGGAGGGCCCTGCCAGCCCCAGCCCAGCTGCCCAGGAGGGCCTCACCAACCCCAGCCCAGCTGGGCAGGAGGGCCCCGCCTGCCCTAGCCCAGCTGCCCAGGAGGGCCCCGCCAGCCCCAGCCCAGCTGCCAGGAGGGCCCCGCCAGCCCCAGCCCAGCTGGGCAGGAGGGCCCCGCCAGCCCCAGCCCAGGAGGGCCCCGCCTGCCCCAGCTCAGCTGCCCAAGAGGGCCCCGCCAGCCCCGCTGCCCAGGAGGCCACCGCCAGCCCCAGCCCAGCTGCCCAGGAGGCCACCGCCAGCACAAGCCCCACTGGGCCATGAAGGACTGCCAGCACAAGCACCGCTGGGCCATGAAGGACCTCCAGCACAAGCACCGCTGGGCCATGAAGGACCGCCAGCACAGGCACCGCTGGGCTGGGCACCGCCAAATCAAGCACCGCCGAACAGGGCACCGCCAAATCAAGCACCGCTGAACAGGGCACCGCCAACTCAAGCACCGCTGAACAGGGCACTGCCAAATCAAGCACCGCTGAACAGGGCACCGCCAACTCAAGCACCGCTGAACAGGGCACTGCCAAATCAAGCACCGCTGAACAGGGCACCGCCAAATCAAGCACCGCTGAACAGGGCACCGCCAACTCAAGCACCGCTGAACAGGGCACTGCCAAATCAAGCACCGCTGAACAGGGCACCGCCAACTCAAGCACCGCTGAACAGGGCACTGCCAAATCAAGCACCGCTGAACAGGGCACCGCCAAATCAAGCACCGCTGAACAGGGCACCGCCAACTCAAGCACCGCTAGCCCATGAGCGGCAGGGGCACTGACGCAACTGGGTCCATCACGGGGTGAGTGATGCACTCTGGCCACCAGTTACCCTCCAGAACCAGTGGAGAGATCCATCCACTACCTCTGTCCTTCACAGGATGAAGCACTCTGGGCGCCAGTCCCCCTCCAGAACCAGTGGAGACTGTTATCGACTTGAGAGACTGTGGCTTTGCACTCCCCAGGATATGGCAGTTGTCAAACCATCCACTGTAGAGACTTGAGAGACTGTGGCTTTGCACTCCCTAGGGTAATGCAGTGGTCAAACCACCCACTGGAGAGACTTGAGAGACTGTGGCTTTGCACTTCCCAGGATTGAACAGTGGGCAACCCACCCACTGTAGAGACTTGAGAGACTGTGGCTTTGCACTCCCCAGGATAATGCAGTGGGCAACCCACCCACTGGAGAGACTTATGAGACTGTGGCTTTGCACTCCCCAGGATTGAACAGTGGGCATTGAGCCCCCTCGTGGATCTGGCATCGTGCACTCATCCGGCTGAGGTGCCCCCCCTTCCCTTCCCCCTGAGGTGCCTGTTGTATTTCTATCTGATGCCCCTGCGGTTTTCTCTCTGTTTTGATCGGGTATCGAGTGTGGGCCTCGCCCATGCATTTTGGGCCCAGTGGTCCACGGACTATAAATGGTGCAATACCTGGACTTGTATAATTGGTGTATATATTTGTTTATAGTGTATATATATTTTTGAGTACTGGATTTTAATATATTACAATGGTTACACTCATTTCCTTTTGTCTTTGCATTCTTCCGGGGGGGCTTGGGGGGTGTAACTGTAATGTATCAACATGCATTAGTGTGTGTGTTGTAGTGGGTGAGGTTGGGGTTGGGGGTGTTGCGTGTGTGTGTCCCTGTTTTTTGCCTCCCCCCTCCCCTGTGTCGTAGGTGCAGTACTCACCGTGGTCTTCGCCGCTTGCGTTCGTGCTCCTGGTAGAGGAGCAGGAAGACTATCGCAGGTAGAATTTGGAGTTCCGGTTCCATGGTGTCCTCGTTCCTCGTGGGGTGTGTAGAGGTGAGTGTTTTCCCTTTGGAATTCCTATTTCTGCCGTGTTTTTATCTGCGGTGAATCCGCCCCGGAAAAGGTGGCGGATTGGCCTGTCATAATAGTGTGGGCGGTACATTGTCTCCCGCCTGTCTGTTGGCGGTGACCACCTCGCTGTTTGTTTGTACCGCCGTGGCGGTCGGAGTGTTAAAGTGGCTGTCTTTGTTGGCGGTTTCCGCCACGGTCGTAATTGCAATTTTTTTACAGCCGGCCTGTTGGCGGTCTTACCGCCGCTTTAACACCATCCGCCAGGGTTGTAATGACCCCCATTATGTTGAAATACGTCATGGAGTCTGATGGAAAGATTTCACGAGGACAACAAGAGAAATAAATGAAAAGTAATTATTGCAGCCTCCGGGAGTGCAGCATCGTTCTTCTTTGTTTATGTTTGAGGGTTCTGGTCTTAACCCTAACGCTGCACCGGCAGGAAGGCACATCGCTATGTATGACCAAGTGTTTGTGTGTGAAATATATATATATAATACATTAAATAAAACAATTCTGAAGTTTAAAATAAAAGTAAATCCTCACTTAAAGTAAAAAAATATGTTTTATTATATAAAAATGGTCTATTGATTCGAGGTAAAGTTGGAGTGGGGGTGGCACTTTTAGGCCCAAGAGAGGTGGCACTCAGTGTAGGTGTTAAGCATGTTCAGTTAAAAATTCTTCACAGAGTATACAACAAAAGAACCCAAATGACAGCACTTGGTACTGTAGAATCTCATCTCTGCCTCTAGGAGGCACCTTCTTTCATGATCAGTTATCCGGTTCTTACGTGCAGGTATTCTGGGAGGGAGTTAGGTGTTGTCTAATCCGCTCTACCCAGCTGGCCCTGGCCACCATCCCTCACATTCGTAAAACCACCGCCGGAGGACGATCCTTCACCTTCATCACAGCAAAGAGCTGGAACAACCTTCCCCTGCACCTCAGACAAAGCCTGTCGCTCACCATCTTCAGGAAGAACCTCAAGGCGTGACTCTTCGGATGAGTAGCCGCGCTTTACAAAACCTGATTGATTGATTGATTTAATGAAGGTAATGGATATCAGCTTAAAAAAAATATGCAAGATTGCTGATACTGGGTATTTGTAGTGCTGAACCCCCACCTATACATGTCACACTATTGTGCATTATTGGTTTGATGTTTATGTGAACTTCGCCAGAAGCTGGGGAAGCTCAGACCCATATGGGATGGAAGTATGGAAAAAGGATATGGACAGCTGCACAGATACAGCTTATATATGTTTAACAGGGTCGGGTGCATCCCAAGAAGGACGACAAGGTCTGGGCTACAGGTTCTGGGACTGGTATTGGGCCTGGCAGGATCCTTAAAATGGGGAGGGAGTTGTAAATGCCCTATGCGATTTCTGTGTCCCCAGAGTTCTGAGGCTGCTGGACTCTGTGTGGCGACTGTCCTGGTAGCTTGGTTATTCCTCAAAATACAGAATATTTAGTGAACTCTCTGTGGCTTCATGGTTGGAGGGGGACCTGGACTCCAGATGTGCTCCATAGGTGATTACTAATTTGTATTAGTTCAGAAAAATAATAACAATCATTTTTTTTAGAAAAAGGAGGGCTAATGGCTCAGCATCAGCTCATTGAGAAGTTACTCTAGACCATCAGGTTTTCACTTTAGCATCCTGAGATGAGACATTTCCAGTTCTTCATCACTGCTGATATCCCAGCTCTCAGTTGACTTGGCATCACCTATTCTAAGATGAAAATCTTTGCTGCTTAAGAACTCATGAGGCCCCTCTATATGTAAGTTCTTCAAAGAACACCACCAGGTGATATAAAACATGCGGGCAGCCGACTAAGTTTACCCTGGATAATACACACTAATACAACAATAAATACTTGCTCTTTCCGATTTTGCACCTCATTACGGGTTTGGTGGTCCCACCACGGGACTGCCAAACTTGTAGGGAGGACACCACCTGTAGGAGGCTGGCCTGGCTTATAGTGTGTACCTTGTGGTACTTACACCCTGTGCCAGGTCCAGTTATCCCTTATTAGTAGAATAGAGGTGTTTCTAGCAGCTTAGGCTGATAGAAGGTAGCTATGGCAAAGCAGCTTAGGCTGAACTAGGAGACATTCAAAGCTCCTACTATACCACTTATATCATATAGCACAATATAAGAAAACACAATACTCAGAGTTACTAAAAATAAAGGTACTTTATTTTTATGACAATATGCCACAAGTATCTCAGTGAGTGCCCTCAGTTAGAAGGTAAGTAATATACACAAGGTATATGTTCACAAACCCAAAACAGGTAAGTAATAGTAAGAAAAGTATTGCAAACAGTGTAGAATCACAATAGGATGCAATAGGTGAACATAGGTCTAGGGGCAACACAAACCATATACTCCAAAAGTGGAATGCAAATCACGAATGGACCCTAGACCTATGGGAGCTTGTAGAGGGTCGCTGCGACTGTAAGAAAACAGTCAGGGTGTCCAAGATACCCCAACCCAAGACCCTGAAAAGTAGGAGTAAAGTTCCCCTACTACCCCAAAAGGACACAATAGTCAATAGTCTGCAAGAACCACAAACACCAGCAAAGCACTGAAGACAGATTCCTGGACCTGAGGACCAGCAAGGCAAGGGGAGCAAGTCCAAGAGTCGCGATAGTGTCCGGGGGGGCAGGAGCCCAGGAAACCCCTGATGAAGGCGCAAAAGGGCTGCCTCTGGGTGGAAGAAGCCGAAGATTCTGCAACAACAAAAAGGGCTAGGAACTTCTTCTTTGGATGAAAGATGTCTCACGGCGTGCTGGATGATGCAAAAGTGTTTCCACACAGAAATACTGCAAACAAGCCTTGCTAGCTGCAAGGGTCGCAGTAGAGGTTTTTGGGTGCTGCTGGGGACCAGGAAGGACCAGGATGTCGCCCCTTGGAGGAGGAGACAGAAGGGGCACTCAGCAACTCAGAGAGCCCCCACAGAAGCAGGCAGCTCCTGCAGAAGTACCAGAGCAGGCACTTGGAAGATCTGAGGACAGTGGTCGACTCAGAGTCACAAAGGAGGGTCCCACGACGTCGGAGTCCAACTCAGCAAGTTGGGCAATGCAGGATGGAGTGCTGGGGACCCAGGTTAGGCTGTGCACAAAGGAAGTCCTGGAAAAGTGCACAGAAGCCGGAGCATCTGCAAATCACGCAGTACAAGGTTTGCTGTCTGGTGTGGGGAGGCAAGGACTTACCTCCACCATACATGGACTGAAGGACCACTGGACTGTGGGGGTCACTTGGATCTAGCTCCTGTGTTCCAGGGACCACGTTCGTCGGGATGAGAGGGGACCCAGGGGACTGGTGATGCAGAAGTTTGGTGCCTGCGTTAGCAGGGGGAAGACTCCGTCAACCCACGAGAGATTTCTTCGGGATTTCCAGTGCAAGGTGAAGGCAGACAGCCCTCTGAGGAAGCAGTCGAGAAATCCGGCAGGATTAGCCCCTACAATGTTGCTGGTAATCGTCTTGCTACTTTGTTGCGGTTTTGCAGGCATCCTGGAGCAGTCAGCGGTCGATCCTTGGCAGAAGTCGAAGAGGGAAGTGCAGAGGAACTCTGATGAGCTCTTGCATGCGTTATCTGAAGAATACCCAAGAGTAGCGACCCTAAATAGCCAGAAAAGGAGGATTGGCTACCAAGAAAGAAGGTTTGGCTACCAGGAGAGGTAAGAGCCTATCAGAGGGGGTCTCTGACATCACCTGCTGGCACTGGCCACTCAGAGCAGTCCAGTTTGCCCCCAACACCTCTGAATCCAAGATGGCAGAGGTCTGGGACACACTGGAGGAGCTCTGGGCACCTCCCCTGGGAGGTACTGGGCAGGGGAGTGGTCACTCCCCTTTCCTTTGTCCTGTTTCGCGCCAGAGCAGGGCTGGGGGATCCCTGAACTGGTGTAGACTGGCTTATGCAGAGATGGGCACCATCTGTGCCCATCAAAGCATTTCCAGAGACTGGGGGAGGCTACTCCTCCCCAGCCCTCACACCTATTTCCAAAGGGAGAGGGTGTAACACCCTCTCTCAGAGGAAATTCTTTGTTCTGCCTTCCTGGGCCAGGGCTGCCCAGACCCCAGGAGGGCAAAATCCTGTCTGAGGGGTTGGCAGCAGCAGCAGCTGCAGTGGAAACCCCAGAAAGGCAGTTTGGCAGTACCCGGGTTCTGTGCTAGAGACCCGGGAGATCATGGAATTGTCCCCCCAATACCAGAATGGTATTGGGGTGACAATTCCATGATCTTAGACATGTTACGTGGCCATGTTCGGAGTTACCATTGTGACGCTATACATCGGTAGTGACCTATGTATAGTGCACGTGTGTAATGGTGTCCCCGCACTCACAAAGTTCGGGGATGTTGCCCTGAACGATGTGGGGGCACCTTGGCTAGTGCCAGGGTGCCCACACACTAAGTAACTTGGCACCCAACCTTCACCAAGTGAGGGTTAGACATATAGGTGACTTATAAGTTACTTATGTGCAGTGAAAAATGGCTTTGAAATAACGTGGATGTTATTTCACTCAAGCTGCAGTGGCAGGCCTGTGTAAGAGTTGTCTGAGCTCCCTATGGGTGGCAAAAGAAATGCTGCAGCCCATAGGGATCTCCTGGAACCCCAATACCCTGGGTACCTAAGTACCATATACAAGGGAATTATATGGGTGCACCAGTGTGCCAGTGAGAATTGGTAAATTTAGTCACTAGCCTGCAGTGACAAATTTAGAAAGCAGAGAGAGCATAAACACTGAGGTTCTGGTTAGCAGAGCCTCAGTGATACAGTTAGGCACCACACAGGGAACACATACAGGGCATACACTATAAGCACTGGGGTCCTGCCTAGCAGGATCCCAGTGACACAAGGGCAAAAACAAACATACATACAGTGAAAATGGGGGTAATATGCCAGGCAAGATGGTACTTTCCTACACCACGTGGTGTCCCCCCATAGCGTATTTAAATGTTCTTGCAGGGCTGACTGGCGGGCACATTTCAATATGCATTACCACCTGTCAGTCAGGTGGGAACCGTGCTACGATATAGTACTCGGTAAGGAGCTGAGTACTATCTCATAGCACAGTGGGGGCTGAGCAGCACCCTCGGAGTGCACACTGTCTGTAAAGTCTCATGATGGTGAGGGTGGCTTTGCCCTGTACAAGCAGATGAACGGGTAGGAGTTCTTCATGAAAAAAAGTAGTTTAGATCAAGGCTGAGGTAGGGCCTCAGGCAGTGAAAGCTGCAGTTTCAGGACTCTTGTGCACTGGCCTGCCCCGTGGACACGTGGCAGTGCACACGGGGCAGCCGGGTGCACAAGAGGCCTGAAATTGCAGCTTTCACTGCCTACAGGCCTCTCCTGAATGCGCCTGATCTCAGAAGTGCTAAGCAGGGGCAAACCTGGCCTGTGGGTCCTGGCACTCCAAGGAATTCCACTGAGTTTTTAATCAACCCTATGGAAATCTGCAGAGTCGAACACCTTGAACTCCGCCTCGGCCTACTAAAGCAGCAGGGAAACTTTGGTGGTGGATAAATGAGATATGAAATGGAATCTAAACTAGGAAACCTTAATATTTGGCAACCCCAGAGTTCAGCAACGACAGCAACAGGCTCCTCAGAAAAACTCTGGGCTCCTGCACTTATTTTTGTACAAAGGAGGCACTTTGGTGGTGCCAAATAACAGCAAAAGACCCAAATCCATTAGCAATCTGCGCATAATCTGCAGTTTAAAAAAAAAGAAACTTGTGGGCTAATTATGACATTGGCGGTCCCACCGCGAGACCGCCAAAGCTACGGGGAGGACGCTGTCCCAATGCTTGTGGCATCCCCCATTTCCTATTACAATGTACCCACCAGGCTGACCGGCAGGTACATTGTAAAACGTTGTTCCTGCTGGGCTAACCGGCAGGAGCAGTGCTACGGTATAGGCCTCGGGTCCCTAAAGGGAGCCAAGGCCAATGCCTTGGCACTCCAGCACCCTCAGAATGCGCACTGTCTGTAAAGCAGACAGTGCGTATTCTGAGGGTGCTGGGCAGGGGGGCTCCTGCACTGCCCCTACCATATACCCTGGGCAGTGCAGGGGCCCTCCTGTGGCCCCGTGGCACTGGCTTTCTGCCATCCTTTCCATGGCAGGGTGACTGCCATAGAAAGGCTGGCAGAAAGCTGACTTGTAATCAACTCAGCACGCCGTCTAACCATCGGAAACCACATTCCTGGCAATGATGGTGGTCTTTTGGCGGTGCCGCCTGTCAAAGTTGTAATGTGGCGGTGAGACCGCCAGGAGTGCGGCAGTCCCACCACCACCCTGAATGTGGCAGTCTAAAGACCGCCACACTCGTAATGAGACCCTTGGTTTCTATCACAAAATGATCCAAAGTGACTAAAAATGTGGCAACACATGTTCCTTTGTAAATGTGGCCTGGCCCTTTTTTGTTACATATTGCTGTATTTGTATGTTACACTGGTAATAATGAGGTGAAACATTTGTCTAAACTTGCAGAAAAATGACAAAATAAGGATGTAGTCCTACTAAAGCATGTGCCACCTCAAACTACATAATTAGCTGTTTCTTTCTGCATAACTTAGTCAATTGTGCTGCATAATTTGGTTCTCTCTTAGTGTATAATTCCAGTGGCAATACAGAAAACACCACACCATTTTCTTTTCAAAGAAATATAAGCAGAATGAGGCATTTACATGTTCACCAGGGTAACTCACCCTTTGTTTTGAGTCGTTTTAAGCTCAAATATCTTTTAAAAGAGTTAAGTGTTTTACAATTGGTAAACATGAATTCAATGTGTGATAACATGAATTGTATGTTTTATTTTTTGCTTCAGGGTTCTAATGCAAAGGTAATATGATCACAGATATTTGATGCCCGCGTTGCAATTTGTTCCTAATATGCCCTGACATCAATATGATTGATTAATATATATAACTAATAACATAAATACACAGCTTCATAAAGCAACCTCCTAATTCCAGGATGTGTGTTCTACCATTGCATGCCAGCTATACAAATATTCATGATATTTTGCTACATGAACAGATCAATCAGAAAATAGTTACTTTTTGATAAAAACTCACAAGAAGATGGTGGACATGAGCAGCATTTTAGACTCTTATATGATTTCCTGCTGTGAACCTCCAAACTATCTTTACAGCCCAGTGCATCCAGGTCGGCCCTTAGCTATCAGAGGAGCAGGTCCTCAGTAACACTTTGAAGTGTGGAGTATGTGATGTTCTTGGCCCTTGGTCCTCATGTTAGATAAAGAACGACACAGACACTGGTAAGTGGGGTGGAGAACAGGCCTGGACACATGTGCTGGGGCAATTTTATTGACAGGTCCACTTGACCGGTGACGCCTATGTTGGATGGGAGTGGGTGTAAAGCCAGCCCTCGGGGAGTGACTGGAAACAGATACATCTCCAGCAGGACACTACATCCCTCCAAAAATCCACATAAAAAAAAAACAAGTCCAAACTGTGGGAATAAATAACACGAACTAGACACCACTGAGACCATCCGTCTCTAGAGGCAGTCCGTAGGACAACACTGGACAAGTGGAGAGGTGCAGCTGGCAGCACCTGGTCATCACAGCTCACATCAATAATTTAACCAGATAATTCTGGACATGGACACAGATGTGGATGGAGTCCAGACCATTCAACAGCATGTTGGTTGGGTTGGAGTCAACCCATACAGTGTTGGTCAGTCCCATCTGCTCTTGCGGTGGTGTGGTTGTTGTCAGCAGTTCAAACTGGGGTGCATTCGGGGCATCGGTGGAGTCTGCTGCAGAGCTTTCTCGTGGGGTGTCTTCACTCTATCAAGGACACTCTTGTAAGGACTGGGACAGCATCAATGATGATTGGACATCTTCCTCTGCGGCCCTTGTGCCATCCCGTACCCATCGGTGGAGAAGCTTCAGGTCCATCTCTCGTGAGGGCATTCCCTTGAGGCCATTTTTTATAGGTTGCCACGGGGTCACTGCAGGACCATCAACAGAGCCACAGCCGAGTCACTTGTGCAACCACAAGGGTAGATGACTTGTGTCATTGTGTGCTTGCCAACAGGACCCAGGTGCCGGTGGGTTTAGCAGATGTTCTCTGGTTGATTGGTCCCTCACCCATGCCAGCGGTGTTTCCTTGGCCTCTTGTTTGTTTGCAGGTGTAAGGCTCCACTCTGGTAATGAGACGCTCCTTTGGGAGTTAGGATGATACATGTGGCATTTTGGTTTTGTTACCATTACACAACCTGTACAACAGGTGGCAAGGACTTGCAGGGAGTTAGGGTGACTGGAGATTCGGAAGAGGTTAAAGGTCATCTTCGGCATGAAATGTTAATTTCACTTCTGCATGAAACCATGCGGACCAAAAGTTGGCTGCCACATTCTGGGTTAGGTGATCACAGTGTGTTTAGGTCTGAAATGTTCCTTTGTGGCACAGATGTGCTTCAAGTGCTCCTTTGTGTCACAAATCTCCAAGGGAGATAGCAGATGGAAAGCCGTAAAAGATGATGACAATTTCTGCACCATGAAAGCTGTTTTGACATAAACATGTGCTAGTAAGAGATTGCCTCTATCATTTTTTGCTACCGAAGCCCGTGAAAAGAAATATGAAGCGGCAATGACAGCAGACAGGCGTGACATCCATGTCAACTCTCTGAATTAACTTCCTTGTCGACACTCTGGCTGAACTTCCTTGTCAACTCTCTGGTTGGTCTTCCTTGTCAACACTCTGGCTGAACTTCCTTGTCAACTCTCTGGTTGATCTTCCTTGTTGACAGTCTGGCTGAACTTCCTTGTCAACTCTCTGGTTCCATGTCCCTGTTCTCTCCAGGGTTTCTTAGGATAACCACCCATGCACAGTATTTGTCCAGAGTTTGTCAGTCGGTTGGAACAATGGAAAAGTGCCAGTGTTGTTAGGAGTACAATACTGGTGATCTTTAATTCAAGGCACCACACATTTCCTTCTTTAACAAGTGGATTTTTGTACCTATGTAAATCACTCGGGATGCGAGCCTCCTGGTTAAGTCCCTTGCACTGTTCGTGTGTGAGCAAACCTCCATGTTGACACTCAAGCTGAGCTTTCACATTGGCTCTCTTGGTGAACCTCCATGTTGACACTCAAGCTGAGCTTCCACATTGGCTCTCTTGGTGAACTTCCATGTTGACACTCAAGCTGAGCTTCCACATTGGCTCTCTTGGTGAACTTCCATGTTGACACTCAAACTGAGCTTCCACATTGGCTCTCTTGGTGAACCTCCATGTTGACACTCAAGCTGAGCTTCCATATTGGCTCTCTTGGTGAACCTCTATGTTGACACTCACTTTAAAAAATACAACAATAATTAAACAATTTTCCATATACATGTAATTTTAAATATTAACAGTAAAGTACACTTAAAATTTGCAAAACTATAAACAGCCAAGAATAATATATAACCTAATTTAAATATTACCATAATCATCTAAAAGTACTTCTACTTAACACATTTAATCAGTTAATTAAATACGCTTGACACTTTAAATTAAATATGTAAAATAAACATAAATCGCTCTCTCTTTTCGGCACCGAGGTTGAGAAAGGCACGCCAGAGCCGAAACACATTCAGTTTCTCCTCTAACAGTTACATGAATTAAAGACACCATTAAGCATGCGTATGGAGTGCCTGTTTCCTTCTGGAGGATAGTGTGCATTTAGGAGACGCCAGAGGTGCCACGGAAAGGCACTGCTGATGTTCCTACGCCAGTGTCGTAATTACGCGATCAGACCGCCTGGCGTGCGGCTGTTCGAACCCCACCTGTGAGTCTGATGCTCATGAGACCAACTCGTAAATTGCAATTGGAGGGGCACCGACAAAGTTCACAAAGGAAATCATCATCCAAGTGTGTTGCTCCAATGGGATATTGCAGACAACAGCTGAGAAGAGAATAAAAGATCCCATTGGAGCAACACATTTGGATGATTATTTCCTTTATGAACTTTGTCGGTGCCCCTCCAATTCCAATTTCCAAATATTGGACCATTATAGGTTGCACTCTGGGAGCAGTCGGTGCCTGGTTTGGGAGCACAACGTAATGTAATATTTGGGACAAGGGGGAGGTGCAGTTTGAGTATTTGGCTCACTGCTCTGGTTGACCTCCCAACTCGTAATTACGCCCTAACTGACTCATATCAAGCAATGAAGGCCACCTTGCGTGGCCCTGAGAGGCCTGATAAATCTGGAGTCAGGCAAGGCAGTGCAAATCACTGCCATGCGTTACTCTGCCCCAGGGAGGCGTTGCATGGGTGTTTCCGCCATCCACCCACGGATTTTGGCCCATTAACAGATTTGCCATTCGTGGTACATCCCCAGGTGAGGCGTAATTAGCGAAAATATCCCTATTTCTCCTCTTTCTATGTGTGCTGTATTGTGCAGCACACATAGAAAGAGGAAAATGCCTCTCAGGATTGTTTTGGTGCAGGATGGTGTCTCTTGCTGCACAAAACCAATCCTGCCTACAACGGAGGCACCTATGCACCAGGATGCAATGGTGCCTGCGCAGATGCGAGCACTAGGAAAGGATGGGAATATTCCATATAATGTTAAATCCGACGCATCCCTGCCCTTTCTTTTTCACACAGCATCCATCCTCTGATCGAAGAGCGCTGGAGGTCGCCCCAGACCTACCCGCAGTCGAATCCAACAAGGTTGTTCTGGACCTGCGTCCACTGGCTGCACCGGGATCGTTTGCAGACGTCCAGTGGTCCTCTCTGGGCCCAGTCTTCTCTTCTCCTCAGTGCCTTCGAGCCATGCCTAGCGTTTCCAAGTCTGGCCCCCTGTGACTCTCCCCTGGCTGCAAAAAAGAGGAGAGGACTGGTGCGTTGGCGACCCTGGCCACCCTTGACCCTAGCGTGTCTAGCTCCTGCATGTCTAGTCTCCTGTCCTCCTGCAGCACCCTATTATCATGCTCTGTGTAACGTGCTCCCTCAGAGGACAGCTCCCCCCTTCACCCCTGCCATATGCATCATTTCTGCGGTCTCCCAAGTACCCCCTCATCTCCTTGTCCTCTTCTGTGTTCCACTCGAGCATTGCTGTCCCGGTGCGGAGGCTGCCTCCCTGGGGGGCCCGTGGCCCTCCCCTCTTTCTTGATCCTGCGTAAGTACCCCACGGTGCTCTGCACCACACACTTGATTCAACACCATATTTTATAGGCCCTCATCTGTCCATCTACCCTGTAATGCCTGGTGGGCTCTCTCCAGCCAGTCCCTGCGACCGAACCACAGGCCATTGCCCATCCATGATGTCTCCCCTTCATAATCACCACCCATGCCTGAAGGAGGCATCTTCCAGGGCAGAGCCCCACCCAGAACACGATCCCTTGCCTTAGCCTCCCCTTCTCCTCCACATGCCTTACCTAAAGACCCTGGGGCAGCAGTGGGAGCAGTAAATACCGCCCCACGCGTGCCTACACTATGCATATGCTCCCCCCTCAGTCCCAATTGATTTATATTATCCTCTGTGTGACTGAGTGGGGGGAGCGCTCCTGCGATCTCTACCCCGCGTGCCTTTCTCATTGATTGGGCCCCATACCCTTGGCACGGACGTCTCCTGTGCAGTGTCTCACAGAGGCGATGCCGCTTCTCGCGTGGCTGCTCCTTTGTCAGCCAAGTTGCTCTGTCCACATGAAGGCCCCCGCTATATGCCTCGCCGCAGCCTACCGAGATGCTTTGGGGCTCCTCCCCTTTTGTGGCTAATGAAAGGGCCACGGGGTTCATGTCGCGCACCCTCTTTCCTACTGAGAAGCCACCCGTATGGGAACGGAGCGGCACCTCCTTCCCTTGGTGACGTCGGCTCAGATTTTCCGGAGAGGTGAACAGGTGGCCACAACCGCAGCCACCCGCTCTGAGGGCCGACGCAAGGACCTCCCCTCCCGGGGCCTGCCTGGCGCAGCGGGTGCCTTGCCTCGGCTATCTTCTCTGCGCTAGACGCCATTCTGCACCACAAAATCCTTTCTCCACTAATTCTATGAAAAGCTCCAACCAAAGTCATGAGAAAAGCTGCAACCTAACTAATGTCGCCAACCACCAGGTGCAAAACCTAAAATTGCGGAGCGTAACCCAAAGGGCGCCCTTGTATACGTAACTTAGGCTATGTTGGGCTGCAGAGTAGCCCAAGGACCGAGTGCAGTCTAAAAGGGGGTAGTCAATATTAACTGCCTCATATTTCCCCAAAACACCCGGGGGCAGACTTCGCTATAGGAGACAGCATGGAGATGTTAGCTCTTCCCCTGGGATCCTAATGATACAGTGCTCAGTTTGTTGCTAGGTCCACACTGACGAGTACCTCTCATACATACACAGGAAGTCATAAGAACACGTGAAGTGGCCAGCACAGCCTTCCTTTAAACACATATACAACAGAGGATAGCCACGACTCGCGAGGGGCGTGGAAGGGGCGGGGCGGCGTGCGGAGCGGTATGGAGAGGGGGAATAAACATTAATTTTACAAAACCACTTACCTGCACGCCGTCTCCTCTGCTGCAGGCACCGGCTCCCAGCCTGCCCTGTGGCCAATCATGACGCTGCTCAGAGCAGCGTCAGGATTGGCTGGCAGCGCCGATCAGTTTATTATCATTTTCTTGTAAAGGTTTTGCAGCTGCCGCTGCTGGCGAGGGGCAACACTCCTCCACCCTAACGGAGGAGCACCCCAGGCCACAAAGCAGCCCCACTATGAGTTCTTTTTTTTGTTTTTTTTAAACAAGTTTTATTGATTTTCCTTTTGCTAGTAAGAAACTAAATATTTTGTGATAGCGTTCTGCAAATTAATTTTTAAAGTTTTTTAAAGACCAGGAGCGACGTCGAATCTAGGAAGTTGCTTATAGTGTTTCCTCCTTTGTGGAGGGAAGACAGGAGCCCGTGTCTGTCCAAGAGTCTGCAACCACCAGTTACTACATGGAGAGGTCTCCAACCTTTCCTCTAATAGGAGCTACTTATGTTCTATGAAATATTCCCCAGCTACTAATATTATTAGAGATGTAACAGTAACCACAGAAAACAAGTGTTAGTGGCATCATATGCAAGATTACCAGTAGTGTTCACGTCGGTGCATCAGGCATGGCCCACCAGTAATATAAAAAATTATGTGTGAGTATGGAATCCCTCTGCATGGGTAGCACATAACATCCAAAACTGCAATGCTCCCAGCGCCAAGATTTTAGTAATGTCTTTCTAATACTGATTTTTATTACTCAAATATCAGCTTTAAATATGCTTTGGAAATTCAGCTGTATTTCCCCAAACAACTTGTGAATTCTGAAAATACACACATTATCATCTCAAATATATGCTTTTCAATTTTGGTACACATATATTTATTCAACCAAGCAAAACCTTCTAATTTAGGTCACTGGGCTGCACCCAGGAGAGCTACTTACAGGTAGCTGGAGAGCTACCAGCAGCTCACGAGCTACTTGTCGGAGAAGCCTCCATCAGCTGCAGTCAGTGCACGTG
Source organism: Pleurodeles waltl (assembly GCF_031143425.1). NCBI lineage: Eukaryota > Metazoa > Chordata > Amphibia > Caudata > Salamandridae > Pleurodeles > Pleurodeles waltl. The sequence goes on from NC_090449.1 coordinate 1,045,431,380, forward strand.
ACCTCATCAAGGGTTTAACACCTCCGAGGCAGGTTATTTCGACCCTGAATGCTACCATCACGGTTCATCAATACCTCATCGGAGAGAGGAATTAATCGCCCAACATACTCCTGGTAAATACTCATAACCTGAGTATGTACTCCCTAATGGTTCATCATTTTCTGCCATTTGAAGCAGCACGTTATAATTTCACAAATTATTAACATTATACGCTGAATATTAAAAACATATCATAATTTTCCTTCTAATCTTTACTTGTGGTGCCTGAAATGGACATTGAGGGGGCGTCACACAGAACTCTGTGCCCACCACTACTGGCTTGAAGTGATGATAAAATACTTGAACCCTGCGGAGCGGTAAAATGCCTGGTAATAGGGCTGCTAGTCATGTTTTCTGCACTGTCACTATACCAGTCTCACTGTAATCGCAGGCAATGTTTCCAGCAGCATACCGCTGACGGTAAACACAGCCATGAAGATGAAGAAAATACTAGCATGTTACTAATAATTCCATATCATTTCTACTGCCACAGAGATCCTTTCACTATTCACCCAGACACCTCCGCAGGACTTCTACTCACACACATCCTACGCATGCACAGAACCAGATCAGGAGGAGGGGTGTTCTATAACATTGCTCCGGAAGCATGGAACAACCTCCTCCTCCACATCAGAGCCTCCTCCATACTTCTTGAATTATGTAAAAAGCCAGAAACCTAACTTTTCAATTAACCAACCTACCGTAGGCAGGGTTAGGCGCACACACCTGCTCAGTGCCAGGTCACCCTCACGGGTGATGATGTACTGTGCAAATACACTCTGCATAACATAACATAAAATGACATAAGATAACATAACATCTCAATTCAGTGATACTAGGTTACCACACACATTTATTTATCATTTGCACTGTGGTCTAATTGATCGCATTTATTGATCCTCAGTCAGTGAGAAGCTACTAATAAAGTGAGTGAGTCGGTGAGCGAGTCTGTGCTTTAATGACTGAGGGCCTAATTAAGAGTTTTGCGGATGGGAAAGCCCATCTGCCAAATTCCCGACAGGGTGGCTGCCGCCTTCATGGCGACCACCCCGCCAGAGTTATTAAGAGTTTCCCGCTGGGTCGGTGGGCGGAAACCTCAGTTTCCAGCCACCGGCCTAGCGGGAAATAGGCTACAGCATTGTGTCTAGATCGTAATCGAGCCGGATGCAATGCTGTAGCCCGCAGGGTGCACCAGCGCCCTCTCAATGTTCACTGTCTGCAAAGCAGACAGAGAGCATTGCGGTGGTGTTGGGCAGGGGGGCCCCCAGCACCTGTTCTCCGCCAGCCTTTTCATGGCGGTGTTAACGCCATGAATAGGCTGGCGGAGAACAAGGTCGTAATCCGCAGGGCAGCACTGTATGCAGCGCTGCCCTGGCAGATTAGGATCTCCGCCACCCCCAGGCCACTGGGATCTTTGATCCTGGTGGTGCTGGCGGTTCCTTGGCGGTCTGACCGCCTCGGTTTTAATGTGGTGGTCGGACCACCACAACAGCAGCGGTCCTGACCGCCACTGCGAGTCTGGCAGTCTGAAGACCGGCACTCTCGTAATGAGGCCCAGAGTGTGAACAAATACACCCATGAATGAGTGAGAGTGAGTGCATCATTAAATGGAAGCTTGGTCATTTGCCTGCATGAGTGAGTCAACAAGTGAGACTGTGCTTCAGTGACCTAGAGTGTGAATGAATATGTATGAGTTAGACCATCTATATTAGACACACTGTGGACCATACTAGTGATTGTTGATAGCCAGCTGGCAAGAGAAGACTTCCATGGAACTGAAATTTGAATATAGACAAGATTTTGCAGAAGACCTCTGAAGTGGACCAGTTTCAGTTCTAATGGATGTAGGTAGTGTGCACCACTGGGGGGAGTCCCACACATAACTTTACTGCTCCCATTGCTTGATGTACCACACACAATTCCGCACCTGTCAGTTCTAATACGTTTAGGAAGTGTGTACCACTGCGGTGAGTCCCACACATACACAGACCTCTACTCCTCCCACTGCTTGGTGTAACACACACAATCCCCTACCTGTCAGCTATAATGTATGTAGGAAGTGTGCACCACTGGGAGAGTCCCACACATACTCAAACCTTTACCTATCCCACTGCTTGGCGTACCACACACAATACTCTACCTGTCAGTTCTAATGTATGTAGGGAGTGTGCACCATTGGGGGGAATCCCACACATACGTAAACCTCTTCTCCTCCCACTTATTGGCATACCAGACACAATCCCCTTCCTGTCAGTTCTAATGTATGTACGAAGTGTGTACCAGTGGGAGGAGTCCACACATACACAGACCTCTGCTCCTCCCACTGCTTAGTGTACTATACACACTCCCCTGCCTGTCAGTTCTAATGTGTGTAGGAAGTGTGCACCAGTGGGGGGAGTCCCACACATACTCAAACCTGTACCTCTTCCACTGCTTGACATACCACACACAATACTCTAGCCCTGTCAGTTCTAATGTGTGTAGGAAGAGCGCACCACTTGGGGGAGTTCCACACATACTCAAACCTCTACCTTTTCCACTGCTTGACGAACCACACACAATACTCTACCTGTCAGTTCTAAGGTGTGTTAGAAGTTGGCACCAGTGGGGGAGTCCCACACATACACAGACCTCTACTCCACCCACTGCTTGGCGTACCACCCACAATCCTCTACCTGTTAGTTCTAATGTATGTAGGAAGTGTGCACCACTGGGGGGAATCCCACACATACGTAAACCTCTTCTCCTCCCACTTATTGGCATACCAGACACAATACTCCATCTGTCAGTTCTAATGTGTGTAGGAAGTGTGGCCCACTGGGGGGAGTCCCACACATACACAGACCTCTACTCCTCCCACTTCTTGATATACCACAGATCAATACTCAACCTGTCTGTTTTAATGTGTGTAGGAAGTGCGCATCATTGTTTGAGGGACCACACACAGTCCTTCAGCACTCAGTTCTAATGCATTTAATTCATCAAAATGCCAGGGGTCGCGACAGTGACATCACACACCATTTCATCTTTACTTTCACTCACACATATCCTTACACCCACATTCACTCATACACACACTTCCTTTTACATAAGCACACTCCCATCCACAAGGATGCACACAACATACATTTAAAAGTATTTTTTACTTACCTCTGGCTACCAAGGAGGGTCATATTGCAGCTAACTCCATGACATTTTTTATTTACACTAATAGTGAATAATATAGTATTATTCACTATTAGTGCAATAAAAAAAATTTAATTAAAAGCAAGGAAGTGGAGCCCCAAACAACGTCTAGATGGACGAGCTGCAACTGTGTTCTTGGCACTGATTTTGCCACCTCGGAGGCCAGGGGTCGCAGAGGCAGTGCAAGGGGTCGCAAGGGGCAAGCTGGGGGTCGCGGCTGCTACCCCTCCCTTAAATGACGTCCCTGGGGTCAAGGACTCAATACACCTAGTGAGGTGAAATATTTTACTACTTCAAAGGATATGATTTATAGAATTTCACCAGCTACCCACTTCAACGTTCAGCACTATAGGGCAATTTATAATTTTTATATCGCGACTGCCATGTGATTCTCACGACAAACAGTCAATCGCAAGGCTAAACATTGCCAAACTCTTTAAATCACCTTCTGCCCACAGGTCTCAGAGTGGGGCAAGAGAAGCTGAAAGCATCAGTGAGCTTCCGGTGTCCTCAAAATGTCTCTGCACTTCTAGATTTTTGTAAGGATGCATGGCACAATGGCAGGTGTCAAAATATCACCCTGCCATAATGATGCATCCACGGCATCGACTACCAAAATATTGTGAAGGCAAGCGCCTGGATACCCTCACCGGTGAATAGAGCACTCTACAAATGGACATAACATAACATAACAAATACAGCTTTACTATTGTGATTGGTAAGGGCCTCCTTACGACTTTGGCGGTCGGAATCATCCGACTGCCAAATCTGTGGGGAGGAGGCTGGCGCCATACCAGCCCCCCCCCCCCAGAAGTATTATGATGTTTCTACCAGGCTGACCATTGGAAACATCATATTACGGCGTTTCCACCGGTCAGGCTGTCGGAAACAGTGCCAGGGCAGCCAAGGACAATGCTTTGGCACAACAGCACCCTCGGAATGCACACTTGCACATTTCGAGAGTGCTGGCAGGGGGGCCCTGGGCATGGGCAGTGCAAGGGCACCCTGTGGCCCCCAGCACTAGATTTCTGCCAGCCTTTTCATGGTGGAAAGAGGACTCGTGATCAGAGTGGTAGCCCTGAACTTAGCACCACCGTGGCTGACCAGGACTCCAACCGCCGTCATCTCCGGGGTCCATGATCCTGGAGGTGGTCGCGGTCTGTAAGCTGGCGGTTGGACCGCCAGGAGTGCGTCAACTCAACCACAACCGCGGTTTTGGCAGTCCTCAGACTGCAGAACTCATAATAGGGCCCTAAATCTCTTGTTACTTACATCTACTTGCTGGAATGATATTTTGGAAGACTATATTCTGGATACAATATTTTGGCAGGCGAGATTTAAGAACTCTATATTTTAGTAGATTCCCCTCTCTGAAGGTGGTTCACGATTCTTCCTTCCTTGTCCCAGGACTTTACAATGCTCCATCCGCTGGGTAACAAAAATCACAACCCTGTTTTGTACTTTAACCTCTTTTTCTCGTTCTTCTATCCACAATTTAGCACTTCAGTCTTTCCTTCAATGCTGTCTTCTTTCTTCTCCATAAAAATAAAAATCTACAATATGGATATGCTGTAAATTTCAGTGGTCGGTGACGTGCCACAGATGGAGGCAGGGTGACTGCCGTGTTAGTAATAATTCACGTTTCCACTATGATTTAACACAGGTGTGACAAGAAACAGACGTCATCCCTGGAGTATGCTTGGCTCTATCTGGATTTACAGCTTCTCCTAAAGTGGAAGATTTTATTTCATGGCACATCTGCCCACATCATAAAAACACAGACTTGCCAAGCTACAAAGAGCGTGAATTGGTTCTGGAAATCATGAGCGAAAATTGTGCACCTGAAGTGGTCTCCAAAAGAGGGCCAGTCAAGTTATGGGTAGCAATGTCTGTCACTTACTCCACCTCTTGGCGCTTTAGTTTTATTGAGGTCACAGTTTCGGTGCTTTCCCCACTAAAGCCTTCATCAGGGCATGGTGTTCCGACTGATGGATTAAGGGTGGATGGTGTGTTATAAAGAGTGAAGAATTTTCCTAAGGGGTGCCACCCTAGTGGGTGGGCATCTTACAACCTTTCACTTACCCTGATTTTTCCCCCAGTAAACATTGGCAGGAATAACCAGCTCACATATACCTGTGGAAACTACAAGATACAGCCTTTTCCCACCACAATCCTACTTTTAATGTGTGAGAGCAACAGAGGAGACGGCACATGTCCAGGAAACTGAATGTGAGCTATGGCCCTGTTGTCTTTCCTCTGGTCTAAACTCTCACCTGAAGCCAGGGCCACTAGAATTATGTGGCAGAGGAGCAGGAAATTATGCACCAGGGTTTGCTAGATTATGAGGCGAGGAAAAGCAAATTATGCAGCATAATGCAACACTTTTATTTTATAGTAATAGTTCTTTATTTTTTAATTTTTACACATGGTAATACTTTCGAGGCAAAAATGTCACCTTACTAGTGTTAGTTTAACCACCAAATACAAAATTAACCGCTGATAGACAACCAGTTAACATTGCCAGGAGCCTTTCACGGCACTCTAACATGTCGTCACATTTTTACTAACTTTTCATCAGTTTGAGCTTGAAACCATTTTTTGTTCAATTCTGCGGATTGTGCAGCAAATGGTGGATTATGTGGCAAATGCAGCAAATATATAATGATGCAAAAAAGCTGGGGCCACAGAAGTGCATAATTCCAGTGGCCCTGCCTAAACCATGTCTGCTATGGCAGTGCTATCTCTCATGTTCGGATTAAGAGAAGGCAGGGCCATGCACATAGAATTTTGGTGTCCTAGAACAGGTACATTTTTAGAGCCTCCACTTTTTTTGGCACCCACCTAGCTGTGGTCCAGTCCGGATGGTTCAATAAGTAATCCCCCTCCCCAGTGCTTAATTTGTAACTAAAAAGGTGCCGGTGCCCAAAAGCCCTCCTCTTAAACACGTGCTGCTGCAATTTAATGTGCGAACACGGAATACTGAGGCAGCGCAATCCTGAAGCCATCTCGGACCTCTTCAGTCCATGTACAGTCACCCCCTGCCCCTTCAGCTCACACCTGCAGCTTTCTGATTTCTCTCATTATGACGCTTTTTCGTTTTTCTTTTCCTCCGTCTTTCCCAAACGTGTCTTTTGCTCGCAGCAAATGCTTGTGGCAGGAGACTAACCGCCGGCCCTCAAAAATAAGTGCCGGTGCTCAGCACCGGAAACAACAAGCACAAATTAAGCACTGCCCCTCCCCCAACAGTGGACACCGAATGCATAGAAATACCCCTGACAGTAAGGCCTCTATCTCATCAGCAGTTGTTTCACCCTTCCCTCCCACCAATCTGGCGGTGTGTCAGCGGCCACAAAGGGTGGTGTTTGTAGCACACTGAACCTTGTCTGGGGTGTTCGGTTTCTGAATTAGGTTATATTGGTGCCATTTTCTCCCTGTATTCCTGTTCTTTGTCTCCTTGTATTTATTGGGGGTGATCTATTTTCCTCACTCTCTGTTACTTTCGTGATCTTTGTCCTAGTGTCCTGAGAAAGATCACACGTGCACTGTGTGATCTTGGGCACTGACATTCGTTTCACTTTTCTTTTGAGCGTCTGAGCTCTAAGCTGAGGGACTTCAAGGGGGTCCCCTGTTACTTGGGGTATCTTAGGCTGGGCTCCATGTTGGTGATGGGAGGGCACATGGGCGGAGGGTGTGCCACTCACTGAACTGGTTCTTTGCACTTTTGGGTGCCTCTGCATTTTGGTGAACTTCCAAAATGGTGGGAGCGATATGCTTCTAGACATCAAAGCAATTCTTCACAGAAAGAGAACAATAAACACAACATAGAGGACGAACAGCGCAAGAAATCCTGTAAAAGGGTAAATATGGCATAAGTACTGGAGAGGGAGCGGGACTAGGGTACATGCAGGGGTACAGCTGCTTCTGTGCAGACAGGGTGCAGGGTGTTAGGGTGTAGGCAGGGCTGAAGATTATAGAGTATTTTTAGGGGTAGACATACCAGGGTATAGGCAAGGGTAGAAAGTACTAGGGTTTAATTAGAAATCGATAGGGGTTTATGTACTGGCAGGAAAAGTTTATAAAGAAAAAAAAAACATGCTTGAGACATTTGAGGGAGAATGGGATGAACCAATTTAGGTTCACAAAGGCAGATTAAGAGAAGAAACGTGGGGGGAGGGTCTTCTGGGGTAACCCACCACAAACAAGGCAAATATATGGCAGACAGGCATGAGGAAGGGGGGATACGGCGATTTCATTTGCGCCCCCCCCCCCCCCCCCCCCGGCAAGCCCAGCAAAGGGCAAAAGAATGAACTATGTGTTTCTGCGAAAAGGGACTCTGGCCATTTTTATGGGATGAAGAGCATCGCCAAAGTTTGATGTGACATCTTGGGAGTGACATTCACTTGGACACAGACTGAAGAAACAGATTTGTGCAGAAGAGTTTTCCAGAGTAGCATATCTAGAGTATTTTTTGTCCAAAGTCACACACATCTCCTTAACACAGTTTCTCTTCGACGTTTTGGCTACCATGGTATACATTTAGATAACGTTTTTTTTTCAATTTGCATTTTGGTGTATTTCTCTGTCCCTAAATAAGGCAGGATACTGAAGACCTGGTCAACATTTTTCAAGCATTTTGTGTGGCAATTTCCAGGAGATGCCTTTTCGTCCCAGCCACCACCTCAAGAATGTATTCGAAAGGGAGTCTCCATAAAGAAGTAAATTGCATTATTTAGTGTCAAAATTTTCAATTTTATTGGTTTGAAGTGAAACTAAAGAGGAACAAAAGGACGGCAAAAGCATGCCCTCAAAAATATAGAATATCAAATTAGCAATGTAACATATATGTGCCCTGTAAGGATTTTGACATGTTACACACGTCAGTTCCCACCGACGGCCTTACTATGAGTGCCCTGGTACTCAATCGTTTTTTTATTGCATCTCATAAATAACTATACCCTGGGATCGAGTGCGATAAATTACTCTAATTGCAACATTCACCTGCGAAAATGGGGCATAACGTGAGGATTTTGGTTCTTATGGCACCGAAATCAGGATGTCCCAGTATTTTCTGGGCCTTTTTTGTCCCAGTAAATATTGACAGGGTTGGCCAGCTGATATCCACCTGGGAATCTGCAGGAGATAAACCAGGGCACTCATCATCAGGCCCAATTGTAGGCCTAAGTGCATCACTATTCAAACTGCAGCCCTAGGGCATGAAATTTCAATCCCACCTGTAGGCAAGTGCTTGTTAGTGGGTTTAGGTGCGCACATTTTCCAGTTTATATCTTTGTGTGGATGTTCTTTGCTGTCACTGTCCTTGCCGTGTATGTTTCCACATGCTACACACAGTATGACTGTCTCACTTCAGGAACAAAACTTTTATTTTCCAGGTTTGCCAGCAAGAGTGTGCTGCAGTGCCGAACAAGAGTTACATTTAGGGCTACCGGTATTATTGTATTTTTTTTTTATTTCCATCTGTATTTATCCATATTTATTTTGGGTTTTGAGAATAAATAGTGTTGTAAAATGATAGATTTCCACATTTGTTTAGCTGCTAAATATGCACTCATATCTATCTGTGCCTTTTGCTTTTAGCTAATTAATCCACCGAATAGATAACAAAACAATACATCCACAGGTAAACATTGGCATTATGTAGAACTATATATCAGGGACCTGGAATTATGCATTTGTGCGGCCGTGGCGGTTTTCGCATAATTACAGATTTACCACAGTTGCCTCATAATCCATCACCTCCTTCATTATGTGCAGGTTTTAACCAAAAAATAATTGTTTGTAAATCAAACAGTTTAAAAGTTACTAAAATGCAGCGACACGAGTTGCTGTGCAGTTGAAGGTCCTTTGCAAGGGTTGACTGGTCACTTTTCTGTTGCTTATTGCGATGTTTGGGTGTTGAACCAGTACAATTGTGGTGCAACCAATGCCCAGTGTTAACAGGTGTAAAAATGATAAAATAATGAACTGATACTATCACAATATGTGGCACATTAAGTGGCCAAATGTGATTTTTCTTGCCGCATAATTTACTCGACCTTGCCACATAATTTGGCTTTCTACTTCCACATAATTCCAGTGGCCCTGACTTTATGTTAACATTTGGCTGTATTAAAGGATTCTAAGCCTGTTTTTTTAACTCCTTGTGCTGTCTTTCAGCTCAGCTGTTGACATGGAATTCATAAACGACAGCATGGAGAGTAACTCATAAAAAGCACAATTTTCTGTATAATTCCACATTTAAAAAATAAATACTGTCAAGAAACACATTGTTTTCTCTTTGGATTTATTTGTAAAAATCAGTAAAAATTGAAAACTGGGAGCCTTGGTTATATTCCTAGCCAAGGCAGCACATCAGGAAAACTGGGAAACTCATTCCATGCTGCGCTCAGAACAACCCCTGAATGAGTCTAGGATTCAAACCATCATCTTTCGAGCTCAGTAAACAAACCTTATCATTTCTAGGTGGCAGACTCGTAACATATCAATAATTCTATTTCTTTGGATGTTGTTAATGGGGAAACGTCTTACACAATTTTTTTATTTGAAACCTGATCTCTAGTTACAGGCACATTTTAACATGACAACATGGGTGGATGTGATGATCAACAAATCTACTTGATTTTCTATCAGAATATCTAGATTTTAATATAGATCTGCATAAATATTGTGTGTAACCCACACCCAGCTAGTCCAATCACTCTCCGCTGACCCCCCGCAATGAAGGTTAACTTTCACAAATGCATGAAGGACATCTCAGCATGGATGAGGGACAAATGCCTAAAACTCAACATCAACAAGACGGAACTCCTCATTTTTGACAAACACACAGCCCTCTGGAACGACTCCTGGTGGTCGTTAGAACTCGGACGCACGCCGAGACACCACGCCCACAACTTCGGCATCATCCTAGACAGAAAGCTCTCCATGAAATGACAGGTCACCGTCATATCCTCAGCCTGCTTCCACACGCTCCGCATGCTCCGCAAAATCTTCTAGTGGCTCTGCATTGACACCAGGAAGACAGTGATTCATGCCTTCTTCACCAGCCGACTGGACTACGGCTATGCACCCTATGCAGGCATCTCTACTGAACTCATGCAAAGACTCCAGTTGATCCAGAATGCAGCCACTAGACTGATGCTCAAGCTACTCAAGAGAGACCACATCACCCAGCACCTGAAGGACCTACACTGGCTCCCGGTCCACAAGAGCTGCCAATTCCAACTCCTGACCCAAGCCTACAAAGCGAGAAGGGACCCGCCTATTGGAACCACCGGCTACATTCCACCACCCATCTAGGAACCTTCGCTCTGCACACCTTGCCCTCGCACAGAACTCCTGCGCACACCACTGCCGCACCCGAGGACGCTCTTTCTTCCATCTTGCCGCCAAAGCCTGGAACATCCTCCCCCTCCACCTTGCACCTCGCCCTCGCTGACCGACTTCAGAAAGGGGTTAAAGACCAGGCTCTTCGAATGAGACCCGCAGCAAAGCGCCTGGATAACCTCGTTGTTGATAAACTGCACTAAATAAATAGAACTTGATTGATAAAATGTAGACTACTGTGATATTGCAATGGTAAATAAATATATGTAGGTAAAAATAGACTTTATATTCTTAACCCTGTAAATATACGTTCCTTGATGAGATAGAAATATTGAAGGGGGCAGATTTATCATAGTGTTGCCCTGAAATCACACAAAGTAACAAAAAGGCAACACAACACTTTAGTCAGATTTACCAAGCGAAACAAGGCCGCCTTGCATGGCCCTGCAGTTCTTGGTTGATCTGGAGTAACGCAAGGCAGCACAAGCTGTTTCTTTGCTTTAATCTGCTGCATAGAGGTGTTCCATGGGTGGAGCATGGGTGTTTCCACGCATCCACCCATTGATTTTTGCACATTCCCAGATTCACTATGAATGGTAGTCCTGGGAATGCATCAAAATGATACACCTGCCCAGGGCAGCGTAACAAGGAGAAGTACTTTTACTTTTCCTTGTTCTTTCCTCTTTCTACACGTGCTGCATTCTGCAGCACATAGAAAGAGGAAAAAGCCTCAAAGGATTGTTTTGTGCAGGAATGTGTCCCTTCCTGCACAAACACAATTGTGTCTACTACGCAGGCACCCTTGCACAATGCCATGGGGTGCCTGATTGGCGCAAGGGAGCACATTGTGCACCAGTGCAAGGAGAGGACAGGGATGCCCCATATGTTAAATATGGCACAATCTTGAACTCTCCCTTTCGTGCAGCACAACAAGGCGTCTTGCTGTGTTATGTTGCATGAAAGTGTGATAGGTCTGGGACAAGGTGTGTAGATGTGGAGGTAAGAATAACAAATGTGTATTTACCTTCCTTAACCACAAAGTGGTGGTCCACATTGTGCCCACAGTATTTTGACAGATGTTTTTGTTCTACATACTCTGGCATGCAACCACTCTTCTCTGCATACACTTGGTGCCAGAACTGACAAAGACAGTCCAGTTGGGTGAAGATGTTTTGTCAGGTGTGTCAGTGACCTTTGACATAGTGGAGCACGCCATCTTGACTTCTAGACTGCACAGAATGGTGATAACAGTACAATCTTAGGGCCTGATTTAGAACATAGTGGAGGGATTACTCAGTCACAGCAGTGACGGAGATCCCATCCACAAAAATCGAAATCCCGTAGGATATAATGGGATATAGATAACGGCGGACACCATATCCATTACCGTTGTGATAGAGTAATCCCTGTGCTGAGTTCTAAATCAGGCCCTAAATTTGGATAGCATACTTTTAGTTTGGAAGATCTCTTTTGCGGATATCTCTTTTCAAGACACAAGTATTTAAATGGGAGTTGCAAAGGGACTGGTGAGGCGAATATCCTTTTTAGGTCGAGCATGCAAGCGCTTTGACCTGTAGTAAGCATTGTGGACTTTTAACCACGCCCACCGCACGCCCATCACCATCACTCGTGCATGGACTTGCCTTTCAAAAATTCTTTGTTATCATTGGTAAATGCTTTAAGTTTGTCCCTCCTTGGGGCAGTTTTGTTACCGCCTTGGACACCGACCCTGTTACATGGATAATTGCAGGTTTGACGATACATTTGACTGCCAGCTAACATCTTCGTCCAAGACTGTCATGGAGTAGCATGCTATTCGTCTACAAATGCACTTTGATGCATCATCATGGGTATGAAGAAATATATAAATGCAACTAGAATGCAAAAGAAGGAGAATTACAGGTTTTTCATCTCCAATTAATTTTTGTAAATTTGCCAAATTTGTGATGTTACTCTTGTTTACGGTCTCTGTAATGCATAAAACCATGATAGTTTTCTGTGCAACCTGGTAGCAGTTATATATTTTGTTTAAGTTTATTTTGCTTTTATTGAATATCCTCTAATCATAATTTCTTTTTAGGCACAAAAGCATATTTCTATTATATATAGCACTAATGCGCCTCTTCTGATTGGTTGAGGTTGGCTTTTGAGGCCAGCGCGCGGATCTGACGGTGGACACACACTTTATGGCCATGTCTCATGGATGAGGTTGCTTAGATACAAAGGATACATTCATGAAGGGCCATAGTAGTTAGATTACAAAGTGAGCACATAGTTAAGAGCATGCAGTGCTTAGGTAGAGTAGTCAAGTTTATAATGGCTGACCCCGTTGTGCATTTTTAAGACCTACGACACATCATGCAGGCAATGTAACACCTGGGAGCAGCCCTGTCACATTTTAATTGACTTCCTTTGGTGTTACACTTGTGCACAATATAAATTCCAGTGGTGAAATTGTGCAATGATAAAAACTTTATCTACGGGCCAAAATTCCCATCAAAATGTATTTCGTAGAAGGGTTTATATGTAAATGAATGATTTGTGGGTGTTTTCCCAACACAGGATTCTTATTGAGGTCCTAATTATGAGTTTGGCGGTTCCACTGTGGGACCGTCAAACTTGCAGGGAGGATACCACCGCCATGGCGGTGCCGCCCCCAAGCATTTTACAATGTTCCCATCAGGCTGACCGGCGAGAACATTGTAATATGCGTTCCTGCCGGGCTGACCGGGAGCCGAGGCCAATATCGTAGCACAAAGCACCCTCTGAATGCACACTGTAGCAGACAGTGCGAATTCCGAGGGTGCTGGGCAAGGGGGGGGGGGTGTGGCTCACCCTCCTACAATCATAACCCTCAGAGAGGTGGTGGTCCTTGGGGCTTAAGGGGGGTCCGAAACAGACCCCCTTCACTGTTTTTTTCATCTTTGCCCCAGGGAGGTGGTGGTTCCAGGGGCAGCGGGGAGGGGTGCCCCCTTTATTCATTTCTTAAAGCCTCGGGAAGGTGTTGGTCCCCGGGGAAGCGGGGTGGGGTTGGACAGCTCGTCCGCTTGTTGTTTCATTAAAGCCCTGGGGAGGTGGCAGTCCCTGGGGCTGTGGAAGGGGCCAACGGGCCTTCCCCACGCCAGTAATTATTTTTGCCATGGAGAGGTAGTGGCCCCTGGGGTGTGGGGGGCCATGTGGCCCTCCCACACATAATTTCTGGTTCGCCCAGGGGAAGTGGCGGTATCTGGGGCTGCAGGGAGGCCAGGCGCTTCTCCCACACTCATATTAAAGAATGCCCCGGGGACTTGGCCCATTCGGGGGCTCTAAAAAGACAAAGGGCCTCAATACAAGTTTGGCAGAGGGGATTAGTCCGACCCAAATGTAACAGATATCCCGCCTGCTGTATTACAATGGAGCAGACGGGATATCTGTCATGTTTGGGATGGAGTAATCCTCTCCGCCAAACTTGTAATGAGGCCCTTTGTCTTTGTCAGGCCCAATATGTGAAGCCCGCTCTCCGTTTTTTTTGCCAGATCTACAGATCTGCCACTAATTGCAATGAACATTTAAAAAAAATGCTTTTTAGCTCTGAGGGGGTCCCTTTGGGACCTCATCACCAGAGTTAAGGGGTCAGGGTGTCTGTACCCTGCCGCCTTTCCTTTTTACATTTTGTTCTGGGACACGGCTGCTGAGTCCCAAGATGGCTGCCAACACTTCCTGGTTGAAGAGTTGACAGCCAATCAGATCTCAGCACGGGATTGGGAGGGGTCGTGAATCTTTTGCGTTCCTATGTATTCAATATTTTCCCCTAATTTCTCAAAAAACGACTGAACTGATTTACACCAAATAAAAAAAGGTCGCTTTCTGCACCAGGACTTACCTTTCTACCAAATTTGGTGTAATTCCGTACAGTAGTTTTCAGCACTATCGCTGTTCAAAATCCCTATGGGAAAATGATTTGGCGGAAAAAGTGTTTTGGGACCCCCCTTTTTCTTGGCCTCCGTGGACGGATCACCCCAAAACTTTCCAGACAGCAGCTATTGTGACTGGCAACTTTTTCTGGAATGTTTCATGAAGATTTGTCAAGCGGGGCCAAAGATATAGGCAAGTAAAAAAACTATTTTTATCTTTTTATATAGAAACTCGACCATAACTATAACAACGTATATGTATATGTGTATATATATATATATATATATATGCATATATGGATCTAAAACCCTGTCTTTCACGTAGCACTCAGGGCCGGAGGTAGGCTAGGTAGCTGCCCAGAGTCCTGCACTTAGCCCACCAACTTGGGGCCCGCACTAGTGCGACACAGCCGAGCCATGGTGACACAGGCACACCAGTCCTCTTGTGACCCTGCTTTTCCAATTGAAAGAAGAAAGTGTCTTGCTGCAATTGGACACAAAAGAGGGGGGCCCCTCCTCTGGATCTCACTGCCATGGTGTAGCGAGGCCTAGAAGAGGGGGCCCCTCTTTGTCTCCCAGTTCCAAGGAGACACCTTCTGCAGGTTTGTCCTGGAATTAGACCACTAGACCTCCTGCCCACACAGAGACACAGAGTGATACTTAATGTAGTTTAGCTTCCCCTCTGCTCCGCCAGTACTAACCCTCTCAGTGATAAGCAACTCTGACACTTTCAGCCCTTTAGGATCTGTAAGTGGCTTGTAGGTGGCTGAAATGGAGGGGCTGAAGCCCAGGAGTGTTTTGCACAAAGCTGCTTCAGAAGCAGGAGCATCTTTTGTGATGATAACGGCCCTGAATATGTTACACTGTATGCAAATTAGATGGATCTCCCACACTCCCTTTCTGCCCAGAACGCTAAACGTCCTAGAACAGTGGTTCCCAACGTGTGGTCCGGGGACTCCTGGGGGTCCGCGAAGCCTTCTCAGTGGGTCCACGAGTGCCTAGAAAATTAAAAAATAATAACAAATATTGACAAATTAGGTCCCCAGCTTCCAGTAATGACTCAGGCTGGGGTCCCCGGATTCCAATGATGATTCAGTGGGGGTCCCTGGGTTCCATTAATGTTAAAGTGGGGGTCCACAGAAATCAAAAGGTTGGGAACAGCTGTCCTAGAACCATCAGTGGTAGCACTTATAAGTCAGCGGTAGGTGCATAACTCGCTGCGTTACCTTACCGCAGTGGTGTGATGAGAACTGTAGTGGAAGCCTACAGAGGATGTACAGGACTAGAAATAATCTACTAGTGAGAGCGTCACTTTACCACCAAGGCAGATTCATTCTTGCCCTGAGGCCACAAAAGTATGTTTACACCCCCCCCTTCCGCTCCACACATCATCATTAAACTTAATGGGCACCAAGATTCCCATGCAAGCAGAACGCACAAAGTCGATGATGTCTCATACTCATCAGCAAAAACGACTTGGATCATTATTCCACCAAATCAAATTTACCCTTTCCAATCAGAAGCTCATTTCATTCTTTAAATGCATCCCCAAAATAGGGCTGGTGCGCGAGGAGCAGCATTACAGCCCCGTTATGCAGGCATTAGCTGTGGGTGATGAACGGAAGCGGCCAGGATGACTTCCGCTGAAGCTGGAGTGTGGTACAAAGTCTGCCTGGGCGGAATTTCGATTACACCGCAGTAATCGGTGTAATTTAGTTAATTCTGCGTTACTCTTTGAGGCGGAACTACAGATAATTACGAGATTACTCCCCTTTGCGCAATTAAGAGTAATCTGGAGGGAAAAATCATACAGCGAGAGCACACTGAGCGAGCACAAGTGGCTGCTCGTGGTCGCTATTGGTGGTCTGCTACTTTTAGCGCTGTTACTTTGCACAAAATGCATCCTTGCATCCATTTTGGACATGAGGCTGCCTTTTGTGCTAAAAATATAGTGCAAACTTCTGGTACTAAGTAAGGGAAAAATCTTACCCCAAGAGCACATTTAGCGAGTGCCAGCGGCCACTTGCATTCACAATTCATGTTCTGTTGCATTTAGTGTTATTTCTTAGTGCAAAATGCATCCTCATATCCAATTTGGATGCAACCAGCATATTTTTGTGCTAAGAGATAGAGCTAAATGCAGAATTACTCTTGCATAATTCAAGCATAATCTCACAGAGTACAAAGGCCACCTCTAGCTGCACAGCCACTGCCTCCAGGGAACCTTATACACTCGGTAGTGTCAGCCTGGTTCTCCTGGGTGCAGCTTGTTAGTTCATTTGTGTGTTAATCCAGACGTCATCACCAAAAGGACATTTTATACAGCACGGGTGTATAGCAATTGGCCGATCCTCGATCCACCCTGCTGCTGTTAGGCTGCATAACCTAGGATGACATGTCCACATGTCCAGGGCAGACTCTGCCTCTTGTTCTCTAGCTCAGCCTCAGCCCCTCCTGCAAGTCAAGGTACAGACTTCAAGTGTACACATGGCAGACACAGGGATGCCCACTCTGGCTGACAGCATCTCTCATGAAGCCTCTTCCTCTCACCCTCCTCCTCACCTGCTCTCATCCGGCGGGGGGACCCTCTCCAGGAGTCCCTCATCCTTTTTTCCCTCTCTCTCTGTCTCTCTCTCTCTCTCCAACCCAGGGGGTGGCATTCATGGGAACCACCTAGCAGGGCTAGCACAGCCCTCCCCTTGCCCAGTGACACACATGCAGACTCTGTGCCCAGACCACCCTTTGCCCCCGTCACACTAGTCCCTCCCTGCCCAGGTCATCTTCTACCTCACCAACACCTTCTCTGGCAATCTGTTGTGCCCAGCCATGGCACACAAATCAGGAGAACCATACAAGGCCTGGATGCCATCCGTGGGGGCAGACACGCTCCCTCAGCCCAGAGGCAAGCACGCAGGCACCTAAGACCTGACTACATCCATTCCAATCCCTCTCTGCCCAGGCCACCCTCCATCCGCTCTAGTTCTTTCCTCTACCTCTGTACCTCAGGAGAAATGGACCTTCTAGCGTGGCCTGTAGGAGCAATGGTGCTGGCGCACTCTTCAGAGAGGGGGTGCTGCACACAGACATTACTGCACTAAATATAGTGACCTGGGTTGTGAAAAATCCAAATGCTGCTTTAAGGCAAGTGCACCAAAAGGGCAACCCAGATAGTATGAGAGATGAAGTGGCAAACATACGGCCACATGTGGCATGGGAGGGAATGGTCCTTCACGAATAGCACAGACACTGGTCCATCCTGCAGCTGGGGGGCAGTCAGGGGACGGCTGGTATAGTTTTAAATGAGAATAAAAGTGTGGTCTCCATCACTTTTAATAAGTTATGGTGATTTGTTTTAAAGGCAGGCAGACAATCAGCCCATTCCTCAGTCTTTAACACAGATGCAAAAAGGAAGCGAGACGCTTGTTATCACCACCGCGATTGTGGAAAAACATTTTCATATTTTTTTTAGCAAAGGTGTAATAATTCAGGTCCCACTAATCCCACCCTCTCGTCTGCATGTAATACATTTTTTTTTTTAAACTGAAAGAGACAAATCTGACAGTGATGTTCATTGTCTCTGGATGCTTTAGCATGCAATTGCTCCAAAATCATTCACATCACGAGATGAAATATCTTGTGCCTGATTTGAGAGAACTTCCAAAGTTGTCTCATTCTTTGGGACTGATGTATTGCTTAAAGAACACCCATCATGTGGTTCCAGGAGAAGAAACAGCCACCAGCTGCTTTGATGGACTAATAACGACATAAAAAAATAAAACCAGATTGTATCATAAACAGACCAAAAATTACTTTAAAAGGATGTACCACACAAGGTACCACGTAGTGGCAAACTGTGTGCAACACTATCTGGCCACCTTCCAGTTGCCGATTGTGATATTCAGGTGTTAAACTGATACCAATGAGCTGAAATGTTTGGCCAAACAATATTAATGTGTGTAAAATCATAAACATAGTGCCATAGTACTGCCACAGATTGTGCTGCATAATTTGTCTTTTCTTGAAGAATAATTCAGATCACTCGACCACAACATTTGGTCATCCATTGATACGTAAATCAAGTGCCTCTAACTGTATCCAAGGAGCTATGTTGGCCACCAGTCAATACATGTGAAACCGCAAATTTCTTTCCATTAAGTTTCTCCTGAGTTGTAAATACTGCTCTCCAAGAACCATTGTTTTCCCCATACAGGAGGATAAGTAAATATATAGACTCAATCATTATTTTCAGTTTTTAGCCCCAATGTTTCTGATCCCTGTTTTCAGGTTGGAGTGTAGAGGACAACATTTGATGAAGTTATTGTTATAAGTGTGTGAGGTCTTCCCCAAAGGTATGCCTTCTCTCTTCCATTTTGAGTGTCCAGTACACTGAGCATCAGAGTACCCTTGCCTGAGGAGAGCGAACATACTCGCATCATGCCCTTTTTAGGTTGCAGCGTACCAGGCAGCGCAGCTGTCTGGTTTGCTAAAGACATCTTCAGGCCTTTCAGAAAGTTGACCTAGTAATGTATTCCGCTTGTTGATTACCATTAGCTTTGTGGCCTTTAACTCACATTTTCTGGCTTTCTATTTGCTGGCATTATTTGCTTTAGGCTCTCCAGGTTTAGTTTGTCCTTCCTGTTGCCTAAACTGTGTTTAATGCATTCTTCCACAAACTCTCACTTTCTGTTAACAGGTCTTTAAATCTCGTTCTTATCATGTCACATTAACTATACATTCAAAGACAACGGTCTTATGTCACACTCTCTCTTCCAGGAAGCTTGGTGTTTATTTTTCTTTCTCTGACTTCAAAGTGAGATCATTTATGTGACTGTCCTGCTGAGTGCCCCTGTAAGACATGAAGGGATGCTCTTTTTTTCTAGCACACAACAAAAAAAAATAGATGAAGTGTGCTGCTGTTTCAGAATATATTAGAAATGAGACACATTTTCTTTGTAATTCTGAAGTGTAGTGGAGACAAATATTTGAGTACAATAAAAGTTGCACACATTATTGTTTATGAGCAGTGAAACTGTATTTCGGTGCAAATGCAATTGTCATTTCAATTGAAATGTGTTTCTGTAATGGCAGTGCACTACCACACCATGCATACTCCACACTATGCCACTCCACTGAATCTAACCCAATCAATCCCACCCACTCAATCTACCCCATTCCATCCCAATCTACTGCACTCCACTCAAATCTACCACACTGTGCTCCTATCTACCCCAGTCTACCCCACTCCACTTCAATCCACCACACTCCAACCTACCCTATTCCACCCCATTCCAATAAATCTCAGTCCAACCCACTCTACTCCAGTATACCCAAACCCACTCCAATCTACCCTCCTCCATCATACTCCAATCTACGCCACTCCAATTTAGCACACACCACTCAAAACTCCACTGCAATCTATCCAACTTCTCTCCACTCTATTTCACCTCACTTCACTCCAGTGTACCCCACTCCCCCACAACCTACCCCACTCCAATCTACCACAATCTTCCACACTCCAACCTACTGCAATCCACCCCACTCCAATCTATCCCACTGCACTCTACCTCACTCCTCTCAAATCTACTCCACTCCAATCTAACCTACTCCAACCCAATCTACCCCACCACACTCTACCCCGATATACCCTACTCCAACCTTCACCTCCCCAATCTACCCCACTCCAATCTACCCCAATCTACTGCACTCCAAACTACCCCACTCCAACAATCCCTCTTCAATCTACCCCACTCTAATCTACCCAACCCATTCAAATATGTCCTACTCTAATCCACCCAATCTACCCACTGTACCCCATCCTAATTTACCCCACTTCATTCTACTCCAGTCTACCCTATTCCACTCCACACTTCCCCAATCTATCTCCCTCCACTCCAATCTATCCAGCTCCACTCAGCCCCACACCACTCCAATCTACCCCACTGCACTCTACTTCAATATCTGTCTCACTCCAATCTACCCACTTCAATCCACCCAATCGACCCCACTCCATACTACCCAAATCTACCACACATCATTCCACTCTACCCAATCTACCCTACTTCAATTTAATCTACCACATGCTGCTCAAATCTACTCTACTCCAGTCCAATCTAACCCACTGCACTCCAATCTACACACACCATTGTACCCTACCCCACTCCACCCCAAACTATCCCACTCCAATCTGCCCCAGCCAATCTACCCCAGTCTACCCCACTCCAAACTATCCCACTCCTATCTATCTCACTCCTATCCTCCCCACCTCACTCTAGTCTACCACACTTCACTCCAATCTACCACGCCATAATCCACCCAATATATCCCACTCAAATCTACCCCACTCCACCCTAATCTACCCCACTCTGACCTAATCTAGATCACTCCACTCCAATCTGCCAACTCTGCTCCAATCTACCCCACTCCAGTCTCCCCAACTACACTCCAATCTACCCCAATACACTGCACTTCACTCTTCCCCGATGTACCCCAGTGTGCTCCAAATTACCCAATATATCTCACTCCAATCTACCCCACTCCACCCCAATCTACCTGAATCTACCCCACTCCAATTCACCCAATATACTCCCTTCCACTGTCTCCCAATGTACCTCACTCCAGTCTAGCCCATGCCACTCCAATGTACCCCAATCCACCCCACTCCAATCTACCCCAGTCCACTTCATTCCACTGCACTCTACCCCAATCTACCCTACTCCACTCCGATTTACCACAATCTACCCCAACAACATGCTTCTTCACTCTACTCTACTTCAATTTACCCCACTTCACTCCACTCCACTTCAATCTCCCGCACTCCATTCAATCTAACCCAATCAATCCCACTTCACTCCCATCTACCCCACTCCACTCTACCCCAGTCTACTGCACTCTAATCTTCCCCACTCTACTCAAATCTACCCTAGTCTGTGCCAATCTATCACTCTTCACTTCAATTGACTTTAATCACCTCCAATCTACCCCTCTCCAATCGACCCCACTTCACTCCAAGCTACCCCACTTCACTCCAAGCTACCCCACTCTACTCCAATATACTCCACTTCACCCCACTTCAATCTACCGTACTCCCCCTCCAATCAACCCCACTCCAATTTACCCTACTCCAATCCTCCTAACTCGAAACTACCCCAATCTACTCTACTCCACTCTACCCCACTCCACCCAACTCCAATCTACACCACACCACTCCAATCTACTCCACATCACTCAAGTCTACCCCACCCACTCCATTCCACTCTACCCTACCCCAGTCTAATCCATCCTAATCCAACCCACCCCAATCTACTGACCTCCAGTCTTCCCTACTCCAGTCCACCCACTCCAATCTACTCTACCACATTCTACCCCACTTCACCCCAGCTCGCAGCTTCACTTCAATCTACCTCACTCCACTCCAATCTACCCCACTCCAATCATCCTTCTTCAATCTACCCCACTCCATTCAATCTACCCTACTTTAATCCACCCAATCTACCCCATTGGACCCTAGTCTACCCAAATACACCCCACTCTTCCCCAGTCTTTCTCACTCTACTCCAATCCAATCTGTCCAACTTCACTCCACCCCGCTCTACCCCACTCCAAACTACCCCAATCTATCCCACTCTAATCTAACCACTCCAATACACCCAATCTACCCCACTCCAGTCTACCCCAATCTACTACACTCCATTCTACTCTACCCAATCTACCCAACTCCACTCAACTTCACTCCCTACTATCACATGCCACTCAAATCGAAACCACTCCAGTCCATCTAACCCATTCCACACCAAACTACCCTACTTCAGTCTTCCCCATCCAATCTGACCCACTCCAATCTACCCCATTTTAGTCTACCCCACCCCCAAACTATCCCACACCACTCTATGCAACTCCACTCCAATCTAGTCCACTCCAATCTACCCACTCCTCTCCAATCTATGGAAATCTTCCATACTCCTATGTATCTCAGTCCAATCTACCCCACTCCACCCTAATGTACCTCACTCCACCCTCATCTATCCCACTCTCCTCTAATGTACCCCACTCCACTCCAATCTACCCCACTCCATTCTGACCCACTCCACTCTAATCTACCACATTCCAGTCTACCCCACTCTACTCTACCCCACTCCACTCTAATCTACCCCACACTAATCTTCCCCACCCCAGCCTATCCCACTCCATCACAATCTACCCCACTCCACTCTACCCCACTTCAACCTACCCCAATCTATCCCACTGTAATCTAACCACTCCAATACACCCAATCTACCCCACTCCAGTTGACCCCCAATCTAACCCATTCCACTCCATCCCAGTATTCCCTACTTCAATCTACCCCACTCAATGCCACTAACGTTTAGCCATGCTGAACAGCACTAAAACACAATTGCTTAGGTGAGACCTATTGGCTTTGCCAATGCTTGTTATGTTTTTGGAAATACTGCTGTGTTTCACCAAGCGAACATAAAAACATTTCTAAAGAACACACAGAAAGGTATCAGAGAGTGAAACACTATTGTAAGTGAGAATGGCTCTAGAGAGATGAGTTCTTGTACTGAGTTCCACATATCATTCACTATAGACCTTTGACGCCTGGTTTCATCTCACACAATCATCATGCATTTACGATGAAGGCTTTTCAGTTAATGAAAAGTGGCCCAGAAGAGGGTTCTCTGGTTTGGAGGGGACACCAATTGTGCTTTCCTTATCGAGTATGACTACTGTCAGCTTGCCAGGCTGTGGAGAATTGACAGTAGTGTCTGGGGTCTTTACTACTCTGACAGGCAGAGTTGCTTACTGGCCTGTCCCACCTTTTCAAATTAGTCTGTCAGTCCCCGTCCATCCTTGCAGGGCGTGGATGTGTGTGCGAAGGAAGTGTAAGGAGAGGTTGTGACACGTGGCAGTGGACAATCTGGGATCTATTTAGTTTTCCAACAATCCACTGGTGCATAATATGGAGAGTAGAGAGCCCTCCAGGCTGCAGATGTGAAATGCAGGGCTTCCCCATGACAATCCAGGGATCCTTTGTGGTGGGACAGGCTCGTGGTTGGAGAAGAAAGAAGACCAAGGTCACCTTTGAAGCTTAAGGAGTTTTCTGGTCCTTTTTTGCCCCTTTGTTCACCGGAAGGGCTACCTCAACCGGTTAATAGATAGTTAAGTGGGTCGCCCTCCCTCAGTTTTGTACGCTGGTTTTAGGTTTATCCTGACCGGAGACTCACAGCTCTGCCCCTCCGTTCTGCTAACATCTGACAGCAAAGATCATGGCTGGACCAGCCTGCAGGGGATGAGCAGAATGCCAGAACTGCGCATAGCCCATCTTACTGTTGTAAAACACAACTACTGTCCAGTGGTGTATCAAAACTTGAGGGGACCCCCTGCAAAGCACATAGAGGGGGCCCACCCTTCCTGGCCCACGACCTATCACTATTGATGAGGTCCCCCGCCCACCCCCCCCCACCCAGGAGTCCACCCAACACTGTGATGGCTTATATTACACCACTGCTACTATCTGCAACTTTGATCTAAAGATGGAGCAGAGACTTCCTGTTGTTATGCCAAGATTTCTTCACCAGAATCCAGTTCTCTGCACCAGTGGTGACTTCAGGCCTCTCTATGTTCCAGGGTTGGTAACTACTGTCAAACCCCATTCCAAGTTTGGGACCAGATATCTAGAAACCTTGTCTAAGACTGTCATGATGCATTGCTTGGAACCTGCTATGAGCAAGAGAGCCGACCCACTGCTGAGGTGGGGCATTGCAGGTGTCCTTACACGACAAAGACATCGATCAGAAAAAGGGAACCATAAAGGAGGCGAGGTGGGAAGAACCAAAGTCATCCACTGCAACGTGATGAAAATACGTCCACTGTGAGGGGGAGCCCTGGGAGGCCTGCAGTGTTGCTCTGGCACGGACTGAACCATCGAAGTCCATGAGGTTACTATGGAGCGCGACCTGCCTGAGTCTGTTACAGAAGTCAAGTGTGGAGATGCACTTTGATGCTAGAAAAATCTGGACTGGAACCTGGAGTGTCCCTGCCCGAAGAGCAACCATTGAACAGAAAAGCTTGCACCAGCTTATTTCTATCTACTCGCCGCTGTTACCAGAGATGGGCATCTAGCTTGTTTGAATGCTGGATTTTGTGAATGAGGAGAGAAAGAACCCAAGATACAAAATCTGCTGTACCATGGATACCATGGCCCCAACACAGCCTGATGCTGGCGTGTTCACCTAGATCAATATTAGGCAAGGACACTGCGATCCTTTCTCAGTGGCTGTGCTGTGCTCACACCACATGCAGCGCCCCTTTTCCATGCACCCACAAACATTGCTGTCCAGTCACTGTCTGCAGAACTGAAAAATCAAAACTGACACTAAGGTGCTGTGCATCCTAGGAAGAACTGACCCATAGGAGTGGGGGGGGGGGCCATATGAATGGGAAGAAAGATAGTGCAGGCCCCAATCAAGCCAGCGTCTCCTAGGACACACAGTGACCTGGAGCCCCTTGGAAGAACCTTTCTTTATCTGCAGTACTGCACTAAGAGTGAATAAGGTAAGTACTGACTCTTTAAAACTAAGCACTGACGGAATGACTCATTGTAATGAATGTTTTATTCATGTCTGTCTTTAACCCACACCTCCTCTCTCAGTAAGCCTTGAAGTGCATGACCTTGTAACTTTGAAGGTTAATTGCTAAAGGGGTGTACTCGGTGCTCAGGTTTGGGCTAAACAGCAGTCGCAGCTCCTGCTAGGAAGGAGTGGAGGTGGGGGGCAGGGTGCAGAGTGGAGGGTGCGGGGGGCAGTAACCCCCCTCCCCCAAAAAAGCTTACCTGTTGCCTTCGTGTTCCGCCGTTCCCTCTCCAGCCGCCTCTCATCTTCTTCATCCCTTCCCAACCAATCCTAATGCTCCTGTCATGCTGTTACACAGCATAAAAGAAGTGCCGCGATTGCCTTAAGCGGGCAGAAATGGTGCTCAGGGACGGCGTGGGCATTGCGCTTGGTCTCCACACTGCTGTAAAATACAGCCGGGTGGAGAGTTCTGACATGTCAGGCTGGGATCAGACGGCCGGTCAAACTGACATGCGCACTTAGAAGCACACCACCACTCCTCCTCCACTTGTCGACGTGGTGGATGGTGGCACCCCCCCACCCTGTGAAGGCGGAAAAATAAAGGGATAATAGAATACTTTTATTATCCCCTTTTTTGTGCTTTCAGCAGCGGGGCTCCGCCCCTGTTCAACAGTAAGGTTAGGCACCAGGACATCGGTCGTAAAAGGCTCAGATTGTCACAATTTAGCCAATGAACCCTGTCTGCCCTGGAACTCCCGAGAACGTTCTTCCACACTCATTCATAGTGTTATTATTTAAATTATTTTTTTAGTTTTAAAAAGAACTAGATTCAAATAGTATAAAGTATAAACCCAATAACAGTAATTTGAGTAAAGAGCAGAGCCCATCTTTTCCCATACAAAACAAAAATCCCAAAATCATGGCATATATTATTATAAATATTGATACTTCTAAAATCAGAATGCCTTTTGAACTCCTCAAAAATCATTCTAGTTAGAATTCTTTTAGGACATAATTCATAATTTTCCACATCATAATTATATTTCATATCCTGATAATCAATCATACATCTATAGATTGCGGGCGAAAAGTGTGAATTGGAACCATAAAATTTAGCAAATCAAATGAGATGGTGGATGCTGGTCCATGTTTTTTATACAAAAGTTTATGCATCACAAACATAAAAAGTTTAGTAAACTACCAAGGAGTTAACATGATAACGCGCATGCGCAGAAGGCGCTGTAGTTTCTTTCTGAAACTGGCACCCAGCTGTCTCTACTTGCCTTGTACACGCCCGACCCTGAGACGACCGAAGGGATCGGTATCTGGGCCTTACCTGGTCCACTAAACGTTACACACATTGCACTGTGCACAAATGCATCTCATGTTAGAGATACTACGGTTACAATAAAAATTTCTCTTGAAAGACTTAAGCATATTTTCTTTGCAAACATTGTCAATTATTGAAGCAGCATCCGAGTGTAAGCTGCGAAGCTCACATTATGCACTGTGAGCGCGCACTTTCTGGTACTACCCAGAATCCTCAGCGCTCACTATTCAGTTCAGACTCGCAGGGGTCATTTATTCACAGATGGTTAACCGATTACTTAAAAACTAATGACCCTCGACCGCGCTACAGCTGCAAAGATTGTAATTAGGTGCTCATCAACTACCCCCGCGTGGCCCTAAGTGTGCCGGGTTACACGGTGGGCCTGATCTGGTGCAGGTGGAAATCAGGCATTTTAGCCTCTTGACCCAGGTGAGCACAGAGCCGTCCCTGCCTCTCTCTAATCAGGAAGAAGGACACGGATAAGGTGTGTACTCTTTCACAGGAATATTCAGGTCTATAAATAAAGTTTGTAAGTTCAAAGGTCCTCTACAGTTTCAGTTTCCACATACTAATACACATAATCAATAGGTGTCATTTTAGAACTTTTGGGTCGGTTCTGAACCCATACGTTTTTTTCGTTTGATAACTCTGCTGTGTCAGGCTCATTGTCTCCAGCTCTGTGTGTGTCTTACACTAGGCTAACTCTGCTGTGTCAGACTCATTGTCTCCAGCTCAGTGTGTCTTACACTAGGATAACTCTGCTGTGTCAGACTCACTGTCTCCAGCTCAGTGTGCCTTACAAAATGATAACTCTGCTGTGTCAGGCTCAATGTATCCCACTCTGTCTGTGTCTTACACAATGATAACTCTGCTGTGTCAGGCTCATTGTCTCCAGCTCTGTGTGTGTCTTACACTAGGATAACTGCTGTGTCAGGCAGGCTCATTGTCTCCAGCTCAGTGTGTCTTACACTAGGATAACTCTGCTGTGTCAGGCTCATTGTCTCCAGCTCTGTGTGTGTCTTACACTAGGATAACTCTGCTGTGTCAGGCTCATTGTCTCCAGCTCAGTGTGTCTTACACATAACTCTGCTGTGTCAGACTCATTGTCTCCAGCTCAGTGTGTCTTACGCTAGGATAACTCTGCTGTGTCAGACTCATTGTCTCCAGCTCAGTGTGTCTTACACAATGATAACTCTGCTGTGTCAGGCTCATTGTCTCCAGCTCTGTCTGTGTCTTACACTAGGATAACTCTGCTGTGTCAGGCTCATTGTCTCCAGCTCAGTGTGTCTTACACTAGGATAACTCTGCTGTGTCAGGCTCATTGTCTCCAGCTCTGTGTGTGCTCTTACACAATAACTCTACTGTGTCAGACTCACTGTCTCCAGCTCTGTGTGTGTCTTACACTATGATAACTCTGCTGTGCCAGGCTCATTGTTTCCAGCTGTGTGTGTGCTCTTACACAATAACTCTGCTGTGTCAGACTCACTGTCTCCGGCTCTGTGTGTGTCTTACACTATGATAACTCTGCTGTGTCAGGCTCATTGTCTCCAGCTCTGTGTGTCTTACACTTGGAAAACTCTGCTGTGTCAGGCTCATTGTCTTCAGCTCTGTGTGTGTCTTACACTAGGATAACTCTGCTGTGTCAGACACATTGTCTCCAGCTCTATCTCTATCTTACACTAAGATAACTCTGCTGTCTCAGGCTCATTGTCTCCAGCTCTGTCTGCTCTCACACTATAATTCTGCTGTGTCAGGCTCATTTTCTCCAGCTCTGTGTGTCTTACACATGGATAACTCTGCTGCGTCAGACTCATTGTCTCCAGCTCTGTGTGTCTTACACTAGGATAACTCCGCTGTGTCAGGCTCATTGTCTCCAGCTCTGTGTCTGC
The DNA here is from genome assembly GCF_031143425.1 of Pleurodeles waltl. Taxonomy (NCBI): domain Eukaryota; kingdom Metazoa; phylum Chordata; class Amphibia; order Caudata; family Salamandridae; genus Pleurodeles; species Pleurodeles waltl. The sequence goes on from NC_090449.1 coordinate 1,045,459,632, forward strand.
TCTTACACAATAACTCTACTGTGTCAGACTCACTGTCCCCAGCTCTGTGTGTGTCTTACACTATGATAACTCTGATGTGCCAGGCTCATTGTCTCCAGCTCTGTGTGTGTCTTACACTATGATAACTCTGCTGTGCCAGGCTCATTGTTTCCAGCTGTGTGTGTGCTCTTACACAATAACTCTGCTGTGTCAGACTCACTGTCTCCGGCTCTGTGTGTGTCTTACACTATGATAACTCTGCTGTGTCAGGCTCATTGTCTCCAGCTCTGTGTGTCTTACACTTGGATAACTCTGCTGTGTGAGGCTCATTGTCTTCAGCTCTGTGTGTGTCTTACACTAGGATAACTCTGCTGTGTCAGACACATTGTCTCCAGCTCTATCTCTGTCTTACACTAAGATAACTCTGCTGTCTCAGGCTCATTGTCTCCAGCTCTGTCTGCTCTCACACTATAATTCTGCTGTGTCAGGCTCATTGTCTCCAGTTCTGTGTGTGCTCTTACACAATAACTCCGCTGTGTCAGGCTCATTGTCCCCAGCTCTGTGTGTCTTACACTAGGATAACTCTGCTGTGTCAGACTCATTGCCTCCAGCTCTGTGTGCTTTTACACTATAACTCTGCTGTGTCAGGCTCATTGTCTCCAGCTCTGTGTGTGCTCTTACACAATAACTCTGCTGTGTCAGGCTCATTGTCCCCAGCTCTGTGTGTCTTACACTAGGATAACTCTGCTGTGTCAGGCTCATTGTCTCCAGCTGAGTGTGTCTTACACTAGGATAACTCTGCTGTATCAGACTAATTGTCTCCAGCTCTGTGTGTGCTCTTACACAATGATAACTCTGCTGTGTCAGACATACTGTCTCCAGTTTTGTCTGTGTCTTACACTAGGATAAATCTGCTGTGTCAGGCTCATTGTCTCCAGCTCTGTCTGTGTCTTACACTAGGATAACTCTGCTGTGCCAGGCTCATTGTCTCCAGCTCTGTGTGTGCTATTACACAATAACTCTGCTGTGTTAGACTCACTGCCTCCAGCTCTGTGTGTGCCTTACACTATGATAACTCTGCTGTGTCAGGCTCATTGTCTCCAGCTCTGTCTGTGTCTTACACTAGGATAACTCTGCTGTGTCAGGCTCATTGTCTCCAGCTCAGTGTGTCTTACACTAGGATAATTCTGCTGTGTCAGGCTCATTGTCTCCAGCTCTGTGTGTGCTCTTACACAATAACTCTGCTGTGTCAGGCTCATTGTCCCCAGCTCTGTGTGTCTTACACTAGGATAACTCTGCTGTGTCAGGCTCATTGTCTCCAGCTCAGTGTGTCTTACACTAGGATAATTCTGCTGTGTCAGGCTCATTGTCTCCAGTTCTGTGTGTGCTCTTACACAATAACTCTGCTGTGTCAGGCACATTGTCTCCAGCTCTATGTGTCTTACACTATGATAGCTCTGCTGTGTCAAGCTCATTGTCTCTAGCTCTGTGTGTGTCTTACACTAGGATAACTCTGCTGTGTCAGACTCACTGTCTCCAGCTCATTGTGTCTTACACTAGGATAACTCTGCTGTGTCAGGCTCATTGTCTCCAGTTCTGTGTGTGCTCTTACACAATAACTCTGCTGTGTCAGGCACATTGTCTCCAGCTCTGTGTGTCTTACACTAGGATAACTCTGCTGTGTCAGGCTCATTGTCTCCAGTTCTGTGTGTGCTCTTACACAATAACTCTGCTGTGTCAGGCTCATTGTCCCCAGCTCTGTGTGTCTTACACTAGGATAACTCTGCTGTGTCAGACTCATTGTCTCCAGCTCTGTGTGCTTTCACACTATAACTCTGTTGTATCGGGCTCATTGTCTCCAGCTCTGTCTGCTCTCATACTATGATAACTCTGCTGTGTCAGGCTCATTGTCTCCAGCTCTGTGTGTCTGACACTAGGATAACTCTGCTGTGTCAGGCTCATTGTCTACAGCTCTGTGTGTCTTACACTAGGATAACTCTGCTGTGTCAGGCTCATTGTCTCCAGCTCTGTGTGTGTCTTACACTATGACAACTCTGCTGTCTCAGTCTCATTGTCTCCAGCTCTGTCTGCTCTCACACTATAACTCTGCTGTGTCAGGCTCATTGTCTCCAGCTCAGGGTGTCTTACACAATGATAACTCTGCTGTGTCAGGCTCATTGTCTCCAGCTCTGTCTGTGTCTTACACTAGGATAACTCTGCTGTGCCAGGCTCATTGTCTCCAGCTCTGTCTGTGTCTTACACTACGATAACTCTGCTGTGTCAGGCTCATTGTCTCCAGCTCTGTGTGCTTTTACACTATAACTCTGCTGTGTCAGGCTCATTGCCTCCAGCTCTGTGTGCTTTTACACTATAACTCTGCTGTGTCAGGCTCATTGTCTCCAGCTCTGTGTGTGCTCTTACACAATAACTCTGCTGTGTCAGGCTCATTGTCCCCAGCTCTGTGTGTCTTACACTAGGATAACTCTGCTGTGTCAGGCTCATTGTCTCCAGCTCAGTGTGTCTTACACTAGGATAATTCTGCTGTGTCAGGCTCATTGTCTCCAGCTCTGTGTGTGCTCTTACACAATAACTCTGCTGTGTCAGGCTCATTGTCCCCAGCTCTGTGTGTCTTACACTAGGATATCTCTGCTGTGTCAGGCTCATTGTCTCCAGCTCAGTGTGTGCTCTTACACAAAGATAACTCTGCTGTGTCAGACGCACTGTCTCCAGCTCTATGTGTCTTACACTATGATAGCTCTGCTGTGTCAGGCTCATTGTCTCTAGCTCTGTCTTACTCTAGGATAACTCTGCTGTGTCAGAATCACTGTCTCCAGCTCATTGTGTCTTACACTAGGATAACTCTGCTGTGTCAGGCTCATTGTCTCCAGTTCTGTGTGTCTTACACTAGGATAACTCTGCTGTGTCAGGCTCATTGTCTCCAGTTCTGTGTGTGCTCTTACACAATAACTCCGCTGTGTCAGGCTCATTGTCCCCAGCTCTGTGTGTCTTACACTAGGATAACTCTGCTGTGTCAGACTCATTGCCTCCAGCTCTGTGTGCTTTTACACTATAACTCTGCTGTGTCAGGCTCATTGTCTCCAGCTCTGTGTGTGCTCTTACACAATAACTCTGCTGTGTCAGGCTCATTGTCCCCAGCTCTGTGTGTCTTACACTAGGATAACTCTGCTGTGTCAGGCTCATTGTCTCCAGCTCAGTGTGTCTTACACTAGGATAATTCTGCTGTGTCAGGCTCATTGTCTCCAGCTCTGTGTGTGCTCTTACACACTAACTCTGCTGTGTCAGGCTCATTGTCCCCAGCTCTGTGTGTCTTACACTAGGATATCTCTGCTGTGTCAGGCTCATTGTCTCCAGCTCAGTGTGTGCTCTTACACAAAGATAACTCTGCTGTGTCAGACGCACTGTCTCCAGCTCTGTGTGCTTTTACACTATAACTCTGCTGTGTCAGGCTCATTGTCTCCAGCTCTGTGTGTGCTCTTACACAATAACTCTGCTGTGTCAGGCTCATTGTCCCCAGCTCTGTGTGTCTTACACTAGGATAACTCTGCTGTGTCAGGCTCATTGTCTCCAGCTCAGTGTGTCTTACACTAGGATAATTCTGCTGTGTCAGGCTCATTGTCTCCAGCTCTGTGTGTGCTCTTACACAATAACTCTGCTGTGTCAGGCACATTGTCTCCAGCTCTGTGTGTCTTACACTAGGATAACTCTGCTGTGTCAGGCTCATTGTCTCCAGTTCTGTGTGTGCTCTTACACAATAACTCCGCTGTGTCAGGCTCATTGTCCCCAGCTCTGTGTGTCTTACACTAGGATAACTCTGCTGTGTCAGACTCATTGCCTCCAGCTCTGTGTGCTTTTACACTATAACTCTGCTGTGTCAGGCTCATTGTCTCCAGCTCTGTGTGTGCTCTTACACAATAACTCTGCTGTGTCAGGCTCATTGTCCCCAGCTCTGTGTGTCTTACACTAGGATAACTCTGCTGTGTCAGGCTCATTGTCTCCAGCTCAGTGTGTCTTACACTAGGATAATTCTGCTGTGTCAGGCTCATTGTCTCCAGCTCTGTGTGTGCTCTTACACACTAACTCTGCTGTGTCAGGCTCATTGTCCCCAGCTCTGTGTGTCTTACACTAGGATATCTCTGCTGTGTCAGGCTCATTGTCTCCAGCTCAGTGTGTGCTCTTACACAAAGATAACTCTGCTGTGTCAGACGCACTGTCTCCAGCTCTATGTGTCTTACACTATGATAGCTCTGCTGTGTCAGGCTCATTGTCTCTAGCTCTGTCTGTGTCTTACACTAGGATAACTCTGCTGTGTCAGACTCACTGTCTCCAGCTCATTGTGTCTTACACTAGGATAACTCTGCTGTGTCAGGCTCATTGTCTCCAGTTCTGTGTGTTCTCTTACACAATAACTCTGCTGTGTCAGGCACATTGTCTCCAGCTCTGTGTGTCTTACACTAGGATAACTCTGCTGTGTCAGGCTCATTGTCTCCAGTTCTGTGTGTGCTCTTACACAATAACTCTGCTGTGTCAGGCTCATTGTCCCCAGCTCTGTGTGTCTTACACTAGGATAACTCTGCTGTGTCAGACTCATTGTCTCCAGCTCTGTGTGCTTTCACACTATAACTCTGTTGTATCAGGCTCATTGTCTCCAGCTCTGTCTGCTCTCACACTATAACTCTGCCGTGTCAGGCTCATTGTCTCCAGCTCTGTGTGTCTGACACTAGGATAACTCTGCTGTGTCAGGCTCATTGTCTCCCGCTCTGTCTGTGTCTTACACTAGGATAACTCTGCTGTGCCAGGCTCATTGTCTCCAGCTCTGTCTGTGTCTTACACTAGGATAACTCTGCTGTGTCAGGCTCATTGTCTCCAGCTCTGTGTGCTTTTACACTATAACTCTGCTGTGTCAGGCTCATTGCCTCCAGCTCTGTGTGCTTTTACACTATAACTCTGCTGTGTCAGGCTCATTGTCTCCAGCTCTGTGTGTCTTGCACTAGGATAACTGTGCTGTGTCAGGCTCATTGTCTCCAGCTCTGTGTGTGTCTTGCACTAGGATAACTCTGCTGTGTCAGGCTCATTGTCTCCAGCTGAGTGTGTCTTACACTAGGATAACTCTGCTGTGTCAGGCTCATTGTCTCCAGCTCTCTGTGTCTTGCACTAGGATAACTGTGCTGTGTCAGGCTCATTGTCTCCAGCTCTGTGTGTGTCTTACACTAGGATTACTCTGCTGTGTTATGCTCATTGTCTCCAGCTGAGTGTGTCTTACACTAGGCTAACTCTGCTGTGTCAGGCTCATTGTCTCCAGCTCTGTGTGTCTTGCACTAGGATAACTGTGCTGTGTCAGGCTCATTGTCTCCAGCTCTGTGTGTCTTGCACTAGGCTAACTGTGCTGTGTCAGGCTCATTGTCTCCAGCTCTGTGTGTGTCTTACACTAGGATAACTCTGCTGTGTTAGGCTCATTGTCTCCAGCTCTGTGTGTTTTACATTATGATAGCTCTGCTGTGTCAGACTCAGTGTCTCAGCACTGCCTGTTCACTTACCCTACTATTGCTCGGCTGTGTCAAATTCATTACCTCCAGCACTGTCTTTGCGTTTACAACATGGGTTCTGTTGTGAAAAAATAATCACGTATTATGTACTTCTGCACTATTGTTTTCAATTTATCACTGTGTCTACTAATACAATTTGTAATCAAATATGGATCTCATTTGTTATTTACCTGAAGTTTCTTTTAGTCTCAATTATGCTCGCTAAATTGCATGACTTTAGGAGAGCGAGAAGCTTTTTTTTTATTCAGAGTGGTACATTTACACATCTCTGCAAAGAGAAGCCTTGTTTTCAGAGTCCTCAGACTGAAGCTGGGTTTTAGGAGAATAATGAACTCAGTATTTTATTATTCATGACTGATATCTCCTCGTCAAGGACGTCCTGTGCTTTGCACAGAAGATCCTGCCACCAGCTCATTAGATACGTTTTGTGCTGAAAGTAACAAGTCCCTGTCACATGATTAGGTTTCATCAACTTGTATTGAGAGAAAAAAATTCTACTTCACTATTTTTTGTGTATTTTAGCATTGAGACCCTCCTGCCTTCTAGCAAGAGATAAGGTCAGTTGAAATTGCAATTTATTTTATTTATCTGCCGAGTTGCTTGCTATTTTTTGCATTACCTGGAGACTGGACTGGATGTTTTCTCATCATGGTGTGCTTTATTTTTAACACTCTGCTGTGCCAGAATCATTATCGCCATCTTTGTCTGTATTTTTACATTATGATTGATTGGCTTTGCATGTCCCAGGGTTTTTGACTCTGCTGGAGAGGTCACCTGCATGAAGATATCACAGCAGATCTGGGGTACACTGATCATCCTTTGTGGAACTCTAAAGACCCAGTGCATTGAAAGTGGCTTCAGTGTCCCCGGAGGCAGACCTCCCTCCCTACCTACCTCCGACAGACTCAAGACCTACTCGCCTTCAGAAGGCTCCTCAAGACCTGGCTCTTCGAGCAGTAGCAGTCCCCCCCCCCCCCCCCCCCCAGTGCCTTGGAACCCTAACGGGTAAGTAGCGCGCTCTATAAATTTCTGTGATTGATTGATTGAAGGTAGTTGGAAAGACTCTATTTTATGTATTTATTTGTTTTATTTACGGTTTTTGTGAAGCATAACATAGCACATTTCCGCTGCCTCCAAGCACTTTGGAAAAGTGAATACCAGGATGAACTTGAAGTCCATAGCACAATCAGGAAGTCATGTGCGGTTCAGCCCAGTACGTGGCACAGTCAATGAGTGAATTCAGTCCTTGAAGGAGAGAATTGTTAGAAAAGCTTTGGGTGTTAGATTCCAGAGCATATACCTGTCTTAAGTGGTCGCCCTGCAGATAGACTGGAATTGGCAGGGGCATTGATTATGTCGGAGGCGACAGTGTGTGCTGCAGTGCCTTGAGGGAAGAATCCCGGCATAGGCTGGGCAGAAGAGATGTGTTTTAGATGTCTCTCGAACTCTTGAAATGCCTTCTGTCATCTCGGGAAAGGGGGTTAGATGGTAGATCCCTGCATATGGAGATATCACCCACTGGATCCTTTGATTCTAAGTGGCCAGAGGGTTAGTAGATTCAGTAATGTTGATCTCATGTGCCTTGTTGATCGATAGGGATGGAGCACTGTACCTAGGTAGCATGACACACAGTTAGAAGAACTTGACTTCAGAACATTACACTTGTGGGTCTTCCATGGAAGACAACCCGATGATCCATCTATTTCAGTTTTTAGCCACTGAAGTAGGTAAATTAATTAAACCATGAACTGTGAGAAGGGCTGGAAGGTTGTGTTCCACTCTGAAAAGGGACAAAGGTAAGAAAAGAGATTCAGACTACCAAGACTTCCAGTCTTACCATCACCCAGTAGGCAGCTTGAGACATATAGAGGCCGGAGCCTAACACAAGAATTGCAATGTCCTGATTCAAATGAAAATCTGAATACAACCTTGGGCTGGAAGGAAAGTTGTGGTGGAAAGTCTGATCTCCGGCTAAGTGGCACTTAAATGTACAACTAGCTTTGTGTGCCAGGCCCAGCGTGCTCGAACGAATACAACCTCTTCATCTAGCCAGTACGCTACTACTAACACAGGCCATCAGGTCTTTTTCCCTTTGATCATATATGTGATTGAGGACAAACCACTGCTCTAGGTGCTTTGTCTGCCTATTAGTAGTGCTTAGAAGAGACACAGTGCATGCTATGCATAGAATGTATTCGTTCATTATGTCAATGCAAACCTCTCGGGTTCTTGTGGTATGAGGGTGTCTGTGTGCTTCACAATAACCATCTACATCTCAAACCAGAAATCAGGGTCTTGGAATATTTATTGTGGAGCGTTTCTTGAATTTCCTGGGCAAGGGTGAAAGAAGAGTTCCTTCACAGCTGCATAGAAAATCGATTTCATTTCATGTGAGGCAGCTCTCACTGGCACATCCTCAATCTTGCAAGTATGTCCTTCTCTGAGCAATGGTGCGACAACCAGCACTTCCATACGGTGAGGTTAGGCAGCAAGTTGCCTTAGGTTTGCACCACTTTGAGGCACCAAGTGAAAAAAATAGGTCTGAAAATTGCTTTTTTTTCCATCATATCAGGAGTATCCATAGGAAAAATGCAATTTTGCTTGGTGCAGAGAAAATCTTTGCACCATTCCTGGGTGGCACAAGGTGATATGGCACCAGATGAAATAAGGTCAACACCACTCCTCAAATATGTACATCCCATGAGCCCCTTCCATAAACTAACAGTTCTCTGTCACTGTCTATGGCCTTCAATTTGAACAGATGGAATGGGGCCTGCAGTCAGGGCCATAGGCTAATAATTTCAGTGACAGTGGGGTTTGTTATGGATATCTGGTCCTCTTAGTTTCCGATTCAGGAGGACACTTACAAGGACAATCTCTCCTCCTTCCAACTTGTAATTAAATATATCAAGGTTTTGCGACCACAATTGCAATCTCAAAGAATTGATAAAATACAGACTGGCTTCCAAATGTTAGCAAATGTTAGTAAAGCTGTTGAGAGAAGACTCTACTGCTGTTTACTAAATGTATTTATTAAGCAATGAAAAGCTTCAGAATTCTTCTCCCAGCACCAGCAAGCACATCTCGAATGTCCCCAGCAGTGCACCCCAAAACATTCCAAGGTAAAAGTAAAGGTAGGCACTGAAGAAAGACTAGAGCGCTAACCCAGATAAACGTACACGCCATAGGCAAATTAAAAAACAGTAAAAGAATAAGAAAAACATAGAAAGAAACATTAATGCGTGGAACACAACAGATATTCTCAAGTACAAGATATGAATACATTAACTCTAAATTTCAAAGCCTCAAAGAGACCTATCTTGGTCCAACGTCCCCAAGGCTTCAAGCACTTGAGGTCAAGCGAAGGTCCCATCTCGTGGTGCTCACTGCTAGGAAGGGTCAGCATGGACCTACAGCAAGGAAATATCTGAAAATAGACACCCTTTTGTGCATCACAGGGATATTGAAAGTGACCAAGCAATTATGTGAAGAAATAGAGAAACAAGGCTAATGGTTGAGTTCATCTATAACCTCAAAGTACTCTCAGGTGACTTGCAATACCCTTTTAAGGTACTATTGGGAGCAGTGTGTTCTAACAGCTGGTCACATGACAGCATTATTACCCTCCCCCCAACTCCATATTAAATGTACTGGTCTCATGCTCCCTCTGAGGAAAGGGGTCTTCTGAAAGCAGCTATGTAGAGTATATGTGATATCGCTGCTGTAAAACCACACACACTAACATGCAGGCTGGAGTTTGTTGCAAACATATTTTAAGCATTTTGATGTATGTCACTGTCAGTCAGCTCCGCGTTCCAAAAACCGCCGCAAAAAGCAGATAGTGTCTGCTGTGCTGACCTCTGACACTGCAGTAAATAAACGTACTTCCATGAACGCCTCCTTATTGGCCAGTCACTGGGATTTATCATGGAAATAAAAAAATACGGAGTGCTGAAACCTTCATGGTCTCTGATTGTTTGAGTGGCAGTTTATTTTCTGAGGGAGCTGCTTTTCACCCTGACAACTCAACTATAATAAATTATTCACTGATAAAAAAAAAATACTAAAGTTATAGGGAAGTTTAGATTTATAGGGGTTTACTATCAGACGTTAGTACCTCTGCAGGGATGTGGTTGACTTAAATGATATTCCTTCGCCTCCATCAAAATCTAATGGAGCTCCATGTAACAGCAAACTCCACGAGAAGCCCGGAGGAAGGGGGGGAAAAACTGCTGAGCGCGCCCCTCGTTCAGCAGGAATGGTCTTCTGAGCTGTGCTGTGTGTGAGGAGTGGGAAAAGTCCCTATGCTAGTGAGGGGAGATTTTAGTAGGTAGCTGATAGGAATAGTAAGATCATTCCCAATAGTCAGTGGCATACGACTATTCATGGGGTGACCCTAGCTCCAGCTAGCATCTTCTGTGTGGTTGCATACGTATGTCACTCAAGTGTCTGGAAAAACAATATTTTACTCAAGTGGGATAAATACAAGACCAAGGGCCTGATTACAACTTTGGAGGAGGTGTTAATCCGTCCCAAAAGTGACGGGAAAGTGACGGATATACCACCAGCAGTATTACGAGTTCCATAGGATATAATGGATTCGTAATACGGCTAGTGGTATATCAATCACTTTACCGTCACTTTTGGGACGGATTAACACCTCCTCCAAAGTTGTAATCAGGCCACAAATGCGGTACCTGAAGCCAAACAATCTCAGCGTGAAAGGGAAGTGACTGTTTCCTCTCAGCAACTCAGTCACACTGAAATCTTCCAGACTTCCAGGGGATAGGTCTCAGTTTCAGCAGAATAGTAGCATAACCATGAGTCAGTGGTCGTCAAACCTTTTAATGCCGCACCCCGCCCCCAGTGGAAAAGATAAATCATCGCCCCCTCTGAATCTTTCTCGATTATCCTATTGAATGAGAAATGTTTAAATATGTCCATACTTATTTAAACAGTGCAGTTAAGTTCTGTTACCGTTTTAAAAATGCAATCAAATACATGATGCCAAACATACTGTTCTCGTCAGGCAGGCCTTACTCACATGCAAAAGTATCCCAGTCTGATTGTTAGAAGTGGGGGTATTGAATGTTATTCCGAGTTCCTCCCCTTTGACACTTTCTCCCAGCCAGGATATAAATGACAAAAGCTGTTAGTGATGGTTAAAGCACAGTGGTTTACTGCCGGCCCAGTTTTTTCTGCTTCAAACAAAGTACTGTTATCAGCATAATGCTGCTTTTGGGCCAGAGGCGGGTGCCCCCCACCCCCAGGGATCACTTGAGGCCCCCGTAGGGACGCCCTCCCTACCGTTTGAAGATGCCCGCCTTAAGTTCTTTAGAAATCAAGGGGCCTATTTACAAGCCCCATTGAGCCGCTGGTGCGTCACATTTTCCCATATAAAAAGTCAAGCGTAAGGGGCTTCTAAATAGGCCCCCAAGTTTTCCTGGAGGCGCTGTATGTTGCAGTGTTTTCCGGGGGACCCGGACTCTAGTGATCAGAAGGCCTCGCCACTAAGAGGGAGAAGGGGCTGAAGGAGTGCCCCCGAGAACTTTACAGCGCGTCTTCTGTCCCCGCAGAGTGGGGTACATGGAGGGTCCACCGGGGCATGGTGCAGGCGAAGTCTCAGGCCAAGAGAGGGCTTGTCTATGCCCATCATCGCCCCGATGAAGCTGGGCTGGGCCAACCCCCTCAGCTTCTCCTTTTGGTATTTACTGCTTACCAGGGAGCCTTTATTGCTCTTGGCCGGTCAGCTCTGCTTTGAGGTACCGAATCTCACCGGTCACTGTATTTTGTAACTCGGCCGGGTCCTTTCTGTATCCAGGAGTTTGGCTGGCCCTTGATGTTATAATTGGTATTTCAAAGTGAAATAATAAAGGACTATTAACTAGACAACAATCATATCGTGGGGAAATGTAAAACGTGTTTGACCAAACCCCAGGTGATTGGAAACGCTACCATTGACGGTTTCTTGGCTTGTGCTGTTGGGGGCCCTCTCCGATAAGCTTGAACTGGCAGAACGTCAAATTTCACTTTCAACTAATGGCCCTGGATCATCCTTGGGTCTTTCTCTGCAGAGCTGAGCAGCTTCTAAATGGTAGGTTACCGCAGAATATTATGAAGCACTAGGGGATGAGCTGGAGGCAGCCAAAGAAGGGACCATTGACTCTGATGGTCCCTTGCGGTCACCTGGTACAGGCCCTACCACCAAGCATAGGAAATAAGCACAGAAGTCAAGGCCTTGTGAGAATGAAAGCTCAGCTCAGCTGGACCTAGCTAGAAAGAGAAGGGCTACAGCTAAGCTAAAAAAAAGTCTTTATAGCTTTTTATGTGACAGAGCCAATGCTGCACCCCATTATTGAAAATCTAGATGCTATCGAAAAGCGCTTGAATACTCTTGGGGAAGCGTGTGTAGACGGGCTGGTTTCTCAGACCAACAAATCAAAGCGTCTGTCAAGTTCCGGATCCTCCAAGCTTTCAGTTATCTTCTACTGGGACAAACCAAGATGGAGTGGGAGTCAGATGATGGAAGTTAACTCTATCCACATGGAGAACAGTATTTTACATCATAATAACTTTTGGCCAGACTCTTTAATCGCAGGAGGCAATTGGCATGATAGTTATTTAATTTCTCTTCCAGTGGTTCATTTACCTAAGGACTCCTGCCCTTATGTGGCAGTTGTGGCCAGTGTTCCTTGTCACAAATGTGTAATTTTATAGTTACATTCTTCTGGCCTCTAGGGTTAGCTAAGTGGGTCCCCAGAAGAGACTACAAGGGGGATGTATCATTGTTAATTTTCTCGGCCCTTCTGTTGTGGGTGAGATAATGTATCAAGACAATACAGCAATGCTTCAACCAGGCCCAATTATACTACTGCCTCTGGGCTTCTTCTATAGCCATGTGGATCTTTCTGTCCCACAACAAATGGTATGCAACTGGCCATTTTTGCTGCTTTATCAAGTCAATACGTTTTTTCAACTAATAGATTTTCAGCATTAACGGACCTGGAGTGAAATGACTGACAGAAAGATAACGGGATGGGTCGGGGCATTGAATGCATCCAGGTCAAACCACTGGTCGCAGATGTTTGTCCTGCGGATGTTACCCCCATAGTTACACCAGTAAACCCAGTAAACGTTAGAGCTGAGTTGACTACAGGTTCAAATATTACTAAAGACCAGTCTCTTGATAATGAGACCCAGGAGTTAGTAACGGAATCAGGTGGGCCAATGGAGGGCACATTATCAAATGCAAGTGGATGTCCCTGTCCTCCACCTGCTGGTTCGAGGCAGGTCACTATACAAACTCTACTGTCTGAGCCCCTGCTAAAACTGCTAAGTTGGAATATTGTTGGCGTATCTTTCAAACTGCAGCTAGAGGACTTAGTAAGTATGATGTTGTATTACTGCAGGAGACTTGGTTACTGCATGATTTTACCTTGATGCAGTTATGTGTTATAACTTGCCGGCATTACCGACTGTGTCATGTGGGCAAAATGGGTCCAAGCTACTTGGTTTGAAGTTTCAATTATTTGTATTATCCAGATGATTGGTGGAGAGGGGGAGGACTTGCAAGCATTTGAGCTTAGATGGGGAACTAAATGTGGGATGGTACTTGTAGATTTTTATAATGATGAATCTTCCGCTAAAAATAAACAAAAATACCGTAGTTTATTTGAACTAGCAAACAAGGTTGCCAGTAGAAACATGTGTTTGGGTATTGCGGTTAACCTTTTACTAATAGGTGACTGTAATGCTAAGTTGGGAGTTATAACTTCATCATCTATTCAAAATTACCCTTTTTTCAATTTGAGCAGGACACCCTCATTATCTAGGACTGTAGGGGCAGTTTGTTATCTGCCTACCTGACATCTTGTGATGTCCAGAGTGTTATGAACAAGCAACAACAGGTTATGCCATCTTACACTATCTGTAATTTACTATATATTTATGTCCAGAAGTATGCAAAACTATTGGGGTCATTATGACTTCGACGGATGGAAAAGCCTGTCCGACGAAGTCCCAATGGGCAGGTTGCTGCTAGTGCGGCCGCCTTCATGCAGGCCCCATTAAGAGTTTCCCGCCGGTTCCGCCTGCTGGCCCAGTGGAACAAGGCCTACACCATTGGCTCTGGCTCATAATAGAGCCGGCAGCAATGCTGTAGTGCATAGGGTGCACCAGCACCTGTCACGATGTTCACTGTTGGTGAACATCGCAACGAGGCTGGCCAGGGGGGCCCTTGCACTGCCCATGCCAAGTGCCCGGCTACCGCCATGAAATCGCTAGTGGAGAAGGGACTCATACTCTCCAGGGCAGCGCTACCAGACTGACGAAAACTTGTAATCTGGCAGTGCTGGCAGTCCAACCATGGCGCTACCACCACGGTCATAATGTGGCAATTGGACCACCAGGGTCGTAATGACCCCCTATGTCTCCAATGGGGAAGGCCGATCTAGCAAACACAGTGGTCAACACGCCTTCATTGTTTCACTAAGCATAACCAAGAACGTATATAAGGCTTCACATGACCCCAGGCCCTATCTCAACCAAAGATTCTAGACATAGACTTATATGGCGGTCAGCGAATATGGATTCAACATTGCACAGAATTATTGCTGGAAATAGGAATTTGATTAGCCTTTGTCTGTCTATTGACATACAAATCAATTGCTAATGCAAGCTGGACTTTGATATCAGGGCTTTGCTTACTAGGCTAGTTAGTAATCAAACTGTCCACAATCCATTTTGGTTCAATGGGGTATGGAGAGCAACAAACGTTAGGCTTAGAAGGGAATTGAAACACTTACTCAGGAATAGATAAGCCATTAGAAACTGCAGGAATGAGTATAAGAAGGCTCTTAAAAAAAGAAAGGCCGATTGGGACTGATGGCGTGATTTAGATCGCAGTGGAGGAGTTACTCCATCACAACAGTGACAGATATCCCATTTGCCGATATATAAATCCTATAGGATATAATGGATTTTATATTTCGCTGTATGGGATATCCATCACCGTTGTGACGGACTAACCCGTCCACTGAGATCTAAATCAGGCCCTGAATGTTGAGAAAAGTTGATATATGCCTGTAAACTAAAAGACACCCAGACTTTCTGGAAGCTAGTCAATGCTAATCTTTTCTCATACGAGTTCAGGGAACAGGCTGCATTGGATTATTGGCCCTGAGGAGCGAATTGATCGCTTCAGTAAAATTTATTGCCTTGAGGCTTGTATGTGTGTCCCTTTGAGTGGAGATTCTTCTATCCTTTAGAAATTTCATTTTCCCCAGATGAAGTGCTCGAGCCCATAAACAACAGTCCCTCCAAAAAGGCCCTTGACCCGATGGGGTCCCAATGGATTTATATAAGGAAAATCCTGGGTTCTGGGTCCCTTTACTTGCAAATATTATTACATCTGCATGCAAGGTTTGTATTCCACGTTCCTGATGTTTGTTAATAATTATACCTGTATTTGAAAAGGATCCTGTCCAAGAGCTGAAATGCTACCGTCCCATCCCTCTACCCGAGTCCACGGTTAAGATTATTGGTCGCATTGTTCTAGATAGGTTGTTGCTTTGACCTCAGAGAACAGTATACTGCCCATGCTCCAATGTGGGTTCAGGAAAGGACTAGGAACCAGTGAACATTGCTTGCATTTGCACCTAATATAAGTTTGCAAAATGTAGCTCATCAGCATTCATGGATCTATCCAGCATTTTCAACTGTCTTAATAGATCCAAACTGTGGAATATTTAATGGTTATGGGACTAGGAGTGGGTTGGTGCCTTTTTGAGATCATTGTGAAAGTTGGGGATGGCAAGAAATGTACTGGTACCTTCCCCCAAAACGGGGGTCCGTCATGGATGTGTTTTGGCACCTGTATTGTTTTTCCTTTATATAAATAGGCTGGAATCTGTTCTTGTGAATAAGGGGTTGGATGTTCCAGGCGCTAATAGGAAACCCATTTCTGAGCTTCTGTATGCAAATGATGTGGTTTTGCTTAATAGAATAGTGAACGGTCTAAGCACATTGATTGCCCTTTTTGTAGACTATATGAAACATCGGAATCTAGATAAAAATTATTCAAAAATGTTAATTATTGTCTGTGGTCCCATAAATATGAAAACATGTTATATGACTATGAAGGATAGAACCATTTGAGAAAGTAAACCAGTTCCCCTAGTTAGGGTTAATGTTTGATAATTCTTGTACCTGGCCCCCTGTATTGGGAAGGAGAAAATGCGTTCCTGCAAGAAGTTGGCTCAATTTTTTCCCTTGCTTCCTCCATAGGGAAGAAGCCAACAAGGCCCATGTTGGAGATATAACATATGGTGGATGTATATGGGGTTATAAGGAAATGTTTAGTATTCAATTTGAAGAGAACAGAATGTACCATCACATCCTACCTGTCCCTCTAACAACTTCTCACTTTGCTGTCCACTAAGAACTGGGATTGGAGTATGGTGAAGACCTGATTAATTTAGCACCCCTGCAATTGTGGTGTTCGATCTGATGCAATGAGCATGCTTATTTAAACAAGGAGATCATATTAGATTGTCTTTCTTGCGTCTATAGGAACAGAATACCCTGGCTTATTTATATCAAAGATTCTACCAGAGCCCTTTTCCTGCCCTTCCATCTTTGAGAACCCCAGAAGACATAGCAAGAAGGACCAAGGGTGGCCCAGTGAGTGTTTTATTTCAGATAGGAGGGCACAGAGGGAGGGTAAAGAAATGATGAAGCCTTCGGTGACAGAATACTCTATAGTACAAACAACGCTGCGGGTGGAGCCTCACTTGTACATGGTCCCGGGCAGATGGGAGCTGATGTTACGGACCCGGTTAATTCTGGGATACATTAGGTGGATACTTTGTTTTCTACAGGGACAATATGGGACATTTAGCTTGTGCTCTTGCTCATGTGGTGAGATTTCTGCACAGACTTTGTTGCACTTTATGTTTTTTTCTGTAAGTTTTATCAGTCTTTTACTGAAAGTTTATTAATGTCTCCCATTCGGAAGTGCAATCTTATTAAGTATAGAGCAGCCTTGTTATATATGCAAAAAATTAATTCTCCAGAATTCTGCACAGCTGTGGGTCTGTTTTTAGAATCAGCTTTATATTTGCGTATTGCTGTGATCTTTTAACTTTTTTTTATTTTTGGTCAGCTCAAACGGATCTACTGATATTAACTTTCTCCATCTTTTGATTTGGCAGCAGATATTGTGTGCATGAATTGATTTTATTAGTTTTTATGGGTTTTATTAGGCTTGACCCAACTAAACATGTTGGGTTTTATTCAGTGTTTTATATTTATGTATATGTAATCTTTGGTGATCTGCTTTTTAAGTGATCGAATAAAAATAAATTTAATTGAATTGGAGTCTATCTGTAGATTGTTACAGCACTATATACTAATGCATAATCCTTTTTTGGAGAAAGCAATTCCACAAAACATCCAACAAAAAAAGGGGAGGCAAAGAGTACCTGAACACAAAGTTCGTGATGGTGTGCAGTGACTTCTGTGAAAATCCAGTGTAGACAGACATTCCTGTAGAACAATTAGAAAGCACTGACAAGATGAGAAGCACTTCCTTATATAGAATGATGGTTGAAGATGGGTACCTTGCAGAAAGTCTCATAAAATTTTGCAAGGCTACTAAATCTTTTGAGATTACGGCTACCATCTTGGATTTGGAATAAGACCTCTTATTAACATTAGGTATATAAAACCGTGTCCTTTGTGTTGGTACAGGAAAGAAACACTGAGTTCTAGGTCTTCCATGGTTTGTGGTGCTGACATCTGCTACCAACAAGTAAAAGAGAATGGCAACAGGTATTGTACAGCAACTGCTAATGCCACTTGCTAATGTTAGCCCCGTAACATGTTATTTTCTATGTGTAATGGTTAAAGTCTTTAAGAATGTTGATGCCTGACGTGTACAGTGGCTTCAGCACAAATCCCAAAGAGACAAGCCATTTAAAAGTTAAAATACTACCTTAACAGAATCTTAAGAGTATTTGGATCTTTTGGCAGCTTCTGTGACAGTATTGTATAATAATTGGCCTTTGCTCATGTGATGATTCTCTGCATTTTGTGCTGAGGGACTTCAGTAGCGTGAGGTTGAAGGAGATTTTGCTTTTTGTCCAGTTGTTTCCTGACTGTGGATGAAAAGTTTGTTGTTGGCACAGCCTTCAGAGTACCAATGTGCTGAAGGTTTTAGCTTAAACCTGGATGTTTTCGGTGGAGCCTGGGTGTCCATATGGGCTACAAAATACATGTAATTTGTTTACAAGGATTTTAATGCTGAATGCGGTGGTGTCAGGGTGAGAGATGAGTTTGAGCTTTAGGTTATCAATGGAAAAAGTTTTAAGGATCTGAAGATTTGTTTACTTTTGGGTTGACCTCAGTGTGTTGGTTGGATGTTCAAACATACGATTGAGACTGGGAGACGGTCTGTCTAACTCAGAGGTATAGGAGGTTTGCATTGGATGGTTAGTGATTTTGAGAAGATATGGTTGAGGATGTGGCTTCTGCAGTGTACCTGTGGTTGACATCCTGTATAACGTCTAGTCTATCAATGAGGTTACAGAGGCTGCCAAATTTTCTTTTGTTGCTTTTGTTGTCTGGGAAATTCACGTCATGCAGGATGTTGATTTGAACAAGGTGGGTGGATGAGATGGTGAGAAGATCCTTCTGACAGTTCATCTATGAAGTCCTTGTTATGCCCAGGAGGCAAGGAGATAAGTTGAAAGGTGGCAGACTGAATTGTGGCGAGTGGGAAGTGGCACGTGAAGAGCTCCATGTAGTTGGCTGTTGCTTGCTTGTCTATAATGTAGGGCCAGGAGGACACGTGGATGATGTGGAGACCTCCTTCTTTATGTAAGTGTGGTCCACATGCTGAATACTACATTTTATGGGAACACGAAAATCTTGGATGTATGAGAATGCTGTGGTGAGCCATGTTTGTGTCAAGGTTGTGACAAGTGATGAGGTCTGTAATATCCTGAGCATGGAGTACTAAAGAGTGTGAGTTAATGAGCATGGGTTAGAGTAGTTTGAAGATGTATGGTTGATAGTAGGTTACCTAGGAAGGCAGGTGTATGTATTGTGAGTATATGGTGCATTTGTGTAGTCTAGGTCTGGGTGTGATTGTGGGGATTGGTGGCAGTGGTGATGTGAATTGGGCTGGGAACATGATGAGATATTACCTTGTAGGTGAAGCTGAGTTTGCAATTGCTAATTACAGTTACAATTAAGTGTCACTCCGCCTACTGATTTGCCCAATCCTACACACTCTTACACACTCATCAACATAGACTTGGGGAGTCATTACGACCCCGGTGGTTGGCGTAAATATGGAGGAAAGTACTGCCAACAGGCTGGCGGTACTTTTCTCCATATTATAGCCAAACCGCCAATGTACCACACTGACTGCGGGCTGGAGACTTCACTCTCCTGCCCAGCGGCCGCCACTTGCCCGCCTGCGGGATTATGACCCCACCTACCGCCATGGTTTTTGTCGTATCCTTACCGCCACGAAAACCATGGGGGTAGGCACTACCAGTGACAGGGAATCTCTTTCCTGTCACTGATAGGGGTCTTATCCTCCCCTTCCCCTCCACCAGTTTCCCCCCACCCCCTTTCTCTCCAGACCCCTCTCCATACACGCCCATCCTTTCTCTGACGCATACACACACCCATTCCAACATTCATCCACGCATGCATACATCCATTCACACACACTTACATACATACACGCAGACACGCATTCACACAACAAAACATACATGCAATCACACATCAGTACATGCATGCTCACACAACACGCAACACACACCCCCATACACACACGCACAAACACACACACACAACCCCACACACAGAACACCCCCAAACCCCCCACCCCATCGGAGCACCCGACTTACCTGTAGTCAGGGGGTCCTCCGGCAAGAGACGGGACAGGGCGCTGCTGCCAGCAGCATCATCCGTCAGCAGAACACCGCCAGGCAGTATTATTCTCATAATACGGCCGGCGGCGGTCTACTGGCGTGGCGCCATTCGCCGGCATGGCCACAGCCGGTTTTCTGCCATCCTTCTGGCGGAAATCCAGTTGTGGTCATAACCCGGCGGATGGCTGGTGGCTGCGGGGACGGTCTTTTGGTGGCTGTTGCCACGGCAGTAGGCGGCTTTTACCACCGGGATCTTAATGACCCCATAGTTGGAGAAACTATAGACATCCTGTCAACCTTAACTTTCCTTTACCATTAGTTCTTTTAGTGAACATACATATGAACCACACTGTGCTGTGTGCAGCATTGTAGTAATAAAGACAGAGAGAAGATTGGCAGCGATATTGAAAAAGAGGCAAATAAAGATACAAAATGGCTTGAATAAAGACTAACAATTAGGGAGAACGACAACACAAAGAAGAGAGGTACAAATATGTGAACAGAGGATAGCAAGAGGGAGAGAGACATAAAGACAAGGCTCAGACAGAAGAGATAAGAAGACAGTGCGAATGAAGGGGAGAGAAAGTAATAGAGAGAATTAATGAGAAAGGCAGAGAGAGATGCAACAAACAGAGCAAGACAGAACCAGGGTGACTTGGCCCTTTCTTGTACACTGCTCCAGATACGTGGGAAGGCGGAACATTTCCTATGGGGATTTCACTGACAGGATCACCGACTTTACAGTACTGGAAGGTGAACACAAGCTCTGCATTCTGCTGGGAGAAAGCACAGAAAGCAGAAAGACAAAATGATATCTGAGAGCTTGCAACACCACCCGGGAACACTCATTTATAAAATTATTGTAAGCCCCGAGACTATGTAAATCTTTGGTAAGACTTTTAAACCCATATGTCATGCCAATAAAGCTTTATAACATTGACTCAAAATTTGTGAAGATCAGAGTCTCGGGAAGAGATGGATACAACAGAGGTGGTCAAATTTGGTACACAAGGTCCACTTCTATTCCATGACAGATTTTCAGGACATCCTCATAGAATAAATCTATCTTCTAATGTTGATGGGAATATGAATCGTTTAAATGGTTGGTTGTTTTTCTACAGACCTTTCTGTTTGTTTTATACAGCTCTTTTTATACCCTCATCTCCTCTGCCTCTGTGCTTGTATTTCATTTTCTTTTTGACAGTCGATGTTATTCTCCTTTTACTACTAGAAAGAAATTGTAATCATGTTGTATTTTTTATCTGCCTTTCTTAATACAAAGAAAATACAAACAATAAGAAAACAGAAAATATTGGGATTCTTTGTGAACATACAAAATAGTTTGAGATCACTATGGCACAACCTAGGAACTGTAGCGGGTCAGCAAATTGGCACTGTCACTCACTCAAAGTTATCTATCGCTTCAAAGGTTCAGTCCTGACCTCCATCTGAAATGATTTCAAGTAAATATATGGAAAGGTCTGGGAGGGCTCAATCCCCGTGTCAGTGGGTGTTCCATGATATTTCTGACATTACTGCTTTCTTTTTCATAAACTGAACCTGGAGGATTTAGGATATCAGGAGAATTTAGAAACTCTTGGACCAGAAGAATCATTTCTTTCCCCTCTTTTTGCAAGTCAATCAATCAGCAATTTGTATAGTGCTGCTAATCACCCGTGGGATCTCAAGGCGCTGCTGATGGGTGCTGATCAGTCGAAGAGCCAGGTCTTGAGGTCCTTCCTGAACTGAGTAAGCGAGAGGGCCTGCCTGAGGTGGATTGGTAGCGTGTTCCTGGTCTGCGCTGCGAGGTAGGAGAATGTTCTGCTTCTCACTGTGCTTTTCCTGATCCTGGGCTTGGCAGTGAGGGCAAGTTGAGAAGATCGGAGTTGTCTGGCGGGGTGTAGAATGACGAGCGGTGGTTGAGGTAGGCTGGTCCGATATTGTGCAGAGCCTTGTAGGCGTGTGTCAGGAGCTTGAAGGTGATGCGCTTGTTGATGGGGAGCCACTGCAGGTCTCTAAGGTGGGCGGAGATGTGGCTGTGGTGGGGGATGTCTAGGATGAGCCTTGCCACTGCGTTTTGGATTCTCTGGCATCTTGCTTGGAGCGTCTTGTGAAGCCGGCATAGAGAGCGTTGCTGTAGTCAAGTCCGTCCATTCACTGCCTTTGAAGTTAAGAAAGCAATGCAAAAGAAGTTGAGGGCCTCCCATTGTAAGGAGACAGATGAAACAACAGGCATTATGCATTTTTAAGTCATAGTTAATAGGTCCCAGTCCTCACTTTTCAATTCGTCTCAGGTGAAAAAGAAAAATAACCCACAAAACCCACAGATGTCATTGAGAAAAGAAACTGGCACTTCTCAAAAACTCCAATTGGTGCAGGGGTGTGGGGGGAGAGGGGATGTTAAAGGGGGAAATGAGGGGGAATTGCACAATTAAGATAAAGTACTGAATAGACTGGCAGACTCCAGTGTGGAAATACAATTAATGATGTGCTCTTTAAAAAGGGACAAGGTTTGTCACAGGACTAAGTGCTCAACCCTTTGCTACTGGACATGGGCTTAAAATGAGTCCCCGTTTGCTGGAAGATGCAGAGATCAGCTTCCTGCTTAACAAGAAGATCTGATCCTTCTCTCTCCGTGAGGGAAGCCTCACAAGAGATCCGAGGTCACTACAAAACAACAGCAACCTCCAAGGCCAGAAAATACACAGGAACTAAATACACGTCATGATTTTCCAGAAAAAAATCAAAGTAAAAAACAAACATTATGAGCTTAAGATAAACACCTAGCATGCTTGGAACATTCAGGAAACTATTAAAAGCTTCCAAATAAAGCCTATGTGAATTTTATATGATGGAGGAAAACTCAGGTTTAGGAGGCAGTCGGTCAACTTGTGAATATGATTATTCGATCAATCTGTTAAATCAACCTTCATCTACAGCTGACCTGGGGTCTTCCTATATTCAAGGCTATACCATATGGCACGCGTGCCACCAGAAACTAAGGAGGAGTCGTTCTACAATAAGTCCTCCAGGATTGTATTTTGCACCAGCGCGATCAGTAGGAGTTGCTCCCTAATTTTCACGAGGGTGCGGCCCCATGCAAATGAGAAAATACTTTGTCTCTGCTCCCGCGTCATTTTACAGATGTGGGTGGCGGGGCCATCACGAGGAGCACGGAATGTGTGCCACATACAGGTACAGAACAGTCCATGCGTCCCCCGAGACCGCCCTTTGGATTGTGGAGAACAGGGGTCCCATCAATGCTCCTGCAGTGGGATCACTGTCCCCTTTTAGATGTGGATCAGTTGCCGCCTGCACAGTGAAGAGCCGACTGGTGATTTCTAACAGCCCATCTGTCTTCCACAGATGCTGTGTCCAGTGTGTAGACAAGAGTTTGCACCTGCACTCGGGACAGCGCTTTTACTGTTATTGGGAGCGCTGCCCTGGACTGCTCCGGGTGCACCCAGTAAAGGTGCGCAGTGGTGCATAACAGGGCAGTGCACCCTATGAGTAATACAGGCCCTGATGTTCTGTGACAAGTACTGAAGATCCATAGGGATGCTCCTACGAACAAGATTTGGATGGGAACAGCAGGTTGCAAAAATTCAACCTAATGGCAGGGAAACCAGGAACACATCTTTTCCAGTTCAAGTCTCAAATACCTCAATGCATTAGGATAACAAATTCCCTGACAGCTGAAGGTCTTCAGTCTTTACCTGGGGATCACAAGGTGCACAGAACCTCGAGAAAATCACAAACACATGACCAGACTCTGACATCAAGAGAAACTAAACAAAGATTAGAAGACACTGGAAACCCCAAAAGTGGACACAAAGCAAACTGAATTGTCACAAAATACTTAGACAGAAACCGATCCCTAGTAACTGTTCAGTGTGATCCAGCCCACTTGCATGCAACAATGGTTGTACGTCAAAATGTCAACTGTGGAAATATCGACCTGCATATATATTGACTCCAAAATATCGACTACCTATATATTGGCATGGTAAGCGAAAATAGTGAAGTACAGAGTTAGCATTTTAAATCCACATCTACGTACTTGGAAGATATATTGGTAATCAATATTGTATTGTTGACATGTGTGCAGGTTGGTATTGAAAACTTATGGACAGATTTAGAGTTTGTCAGACCTTCTACTCAATCATAAACGTGAAAGAAACAAACATTTTGGTGAGGATTGAACAGCTGTCAAAACCAACAGCAGCCACTCACTTAACATGCTGTACCTTAACTGGAATCTCCATGATGGTGGCTCCTACCAAGGTACAGGTCTCTAATTTTGCCGGATAGCAATCCGTAAGGTTGGCAGACGTAATGTCCTCCATCATCCGGACAGACTGTACTCCATCCAACAAAGTCTAGGTCATACCCTTAATATTTTGGTACTTCGCTGTAGAAAGCAAGAGGTATGAGAAGGTCACAGATCACACAAACTACATTGAAAGGGACCAACACAGGAGACCTGAGAAGTGCAACAAGACCGAACATGTCAACACCTTCACCAGGACTCATAGAATAGGAGCTACAATTCTTCATAAAATATGCTATGCTTGAGGAACCTTAGACGGTTACTGTACGACTTCTGCTGCAGGATGACTGGCTTTGCAAGGCTTGAAAATGCACATAAGTTCTGTATTCTACTGGGTGAAACCCCAGATTTGTCATAAAAAGCAGTAGAACATCATTAGTGAATCAAAAAACCATTTGTAAAATGCATTTCACAGTAGTTCCCAACCTGTATTCTGGGGACCCATGGGGGGCCGCAAAGCCTTCTCACGGTGTCCGTGACTGCTTAGAAAATTAAATATTAACAGATTAATAAAGTGTGTATAAAGTGTCTAAATGTACAATTTAAAATTTTAAAACATACTGTAAATGTCAAGGACTTTGAAATTAGAGGCTAAAAATTAAATCAACATCCAGACATTGATTCTGGGACCAGTGCAGGGGCATCAAACAGAATACAGTATGGACCACGTGTGACTTTACTTGACTTTAGAAAAGCTTCAAAGTAAGTCTGGCAAACACCACAGACACAATGTGTGAAAAATATATCATGCATTTTAGGAGTACAAATTACCCTTTGGGGCTAATGCCTTGGTCAGCGTTACTCATCCCTACTTCTTTCAAAGCAAGTGTTCGTGCCTTAAATTTGCAAATACATTGATATTTTCATTAGGCCTGGGCCCAATTTCAATTATGCTAGCGAAATGTACATAATATCTGAACTTCGTGCCACGAAATTCATGAAATTTCGCATTATGCTATTTCCCTATTTCCCGTCATTTTGTGCATGCGGGAGGCTCATCCCCAGAGAAAATGTCTTGACAAGGTGCATTTCCACTCTAACCAGTTTCCTGACAGTATCTTCTAAGAGTTGTTTTTTTTTTACCTAAAGTAAATGTTCACATGAAAACAATCACTTGAGATAACCACACACCACATTTGCTCTAAAAGTGTAACTTCACTAACGTTTATGGAATTATCTGAATAAATTTGGCAATTCTGACTCGTCTCTTCCTTGTTACCAGTATAATATGGGTGTGTAAATCAGCAAAGCCATAATGTAACCCTGATTCAGTGTCATCCACTTCCGGGTACTGTATTTCACCCTCATCCTGCCATGGAATTAATTTGCTCCAAAACAATCCTTTTCACATCCATTCGAGCAAATTTCACAAGTTTTTCACTGCAGTGCAAACACAATGGCTATGTTTTTTTTCATTATTATGCACCACATTTTTTCCACGGTGGATTTTGACATTTTTTTATGCAACATTGTAAAAAAAAGGGGGGGGGGAATCGAAAGTTGGAAATGTGCTTGAGCAAACACAAATTCCACTATTGAGCATTCCAGACCAGTGTTCCATACCCTCCGTATGTGGCCTAACAATTAAAAATGTTTAGCAGTTAAGGGGAGGGGTGGAAACTGATTTGCATATGCTGACCACCTCCTGTAGGGCACTGAAACTAAAAAACAACCAATTCTACTCATTGAAATGGTTTGTGGGTAATTAGTGCTGGCTTAAGCATTTCCATCCATCTTTTTATTGTCTCGGTGAGTCACCCCAAGTCACAGGGGCATGTGTCGGGGGTTGTAGCCTTGAGCCTTTACTGCCCCAGGGTTTCAATGCATACATCACTGGTAGGACCTACTCAACCTGAAATGTGTCAGAAACTGAAACCCCATCTCTACAAGGTTGCCCCCACCGTCTATGGGGGTCTTAGTTACTCTGGTCAGTGACTTTAATGACACCTGCTTCCAATGACCTCTCTACCTTAAACTAACAATTTACTCCAGTATGAAGTCACACCTTTGCATGGTAGGAGTTTATCCCCTGCTGTTCTGTTGTCTGATGCTAGGCAAATTGTTGATATAATCTCTGGAAAGTAACTTAAACATCAACAAGAGCCATACTTGCAAGTTCCAGAACAGAGAGCACAATTACTAGAGTACAGGAAGTGTTGCTCTGGAGAGTACCCCAATTCAAATTCAACCGGAAGGTGTGAGAACATACACCGTTCTGTGGCTTGGGCAAAGGTTCGGATCATCAAGAACCAATCACAACAGTCTAGCAGGACTATCTAAACACCTTGCTCATTTCTCATTTAGAGGTGGCCTGGTGTACGGAGACCTGGCGAGATTCGCCAGCAGGCCTCGTTACCTGGAAGAAGTTATGGCTGGAGCAGGGTCAGCCCGATATAAGCTGAGCTAGGCATGTGGTCGATCCTGCCCCAGTCCTGTCGCCTTGGCAAGTCAATCTATTGATCAACAAAAAAGTAATCCTAATTGTTCCTGGGCTAACAACTGAAAGACTAAGAAGCAATGAGTTACTCACTGGCAGGAGACGGGGTGCTACAGTCGCTGCTCGGCGGACGCCCTTGAACCCTAAGGAGAGGCGGAAGGGAGAGACGTCCAATGACTTGAGGGAACATGAATGGGTAGGAGGCCGCTGGAATGCCATTCATGGTGCCGGTCACTGTTGGTCCGTGGCATGCGCGGCTGCGTATCGCCATGTCAGTTTCATATGTGAGTATAAAACATACTGTTAAGAACCAAACTTACTCCAGCCTAAGAAAGGAGGATCCAGACACATGGGAAGATCGGAATAAAAAAAGAACACAACCATATGTGTAAGCAGATATAATTATATGAAGAGCATAAAGGCGTTTTAGTGGATCCAGTGAGAAAGAGATCTTCCGGGCATGCTAGCGAAGCTGTCTGCCGAGCAAGCATCCAGACATGTGAGCAATCCAAATTAGAAAGAAAGCATCCTGGCATGTGAGCAGTCCAAATTAGAAAGGAAGCATCCTGGCATGTGAGCAGGCCAAATCAAAAAGGGAGCATTCTGGCATGTGAGCAGTCCAAATCAAAAAGGGAGCATTCTGGCATGTGAGCAGTCCAAATCAAAAAGGTAGCATCCTGGCATGTGAGCAGTCCAAATCAAAAATGGAGCATTCTGGAATGCGAGAAATCCAACTTAGAAAGGGAGCATCCTGGCACATGAGCAGTCCTAACTAGAAAGGGAGCATTCTGGCATGCGAGCAGTCCCAATGAGTAAGGGAGCATCCAGACATGTGAGCCAATCCACTTAAAAAGGGGTTTTCCAGGCATGGGTGGATCCAGGTACAAATGAAGAAGCCAAACATGGTGGGTCTGACGATGTCATGAGCACCTGCAGTGAGCCGGACTGCACATGCTGAAAAGTATAATTTACAGACTGCAGTAGCCAAGCTTTCATGACTCAGAGCCCCACTAAAGGAGATTAATCATGTCGGGTAATATCTGTTCATTGAAGTGAAATTCTGAAAGAAAACAGAAAAACAAAATTAGTGTCTTATAAGAAAATATATTGGTAATAAACATCCATAGGTTCTATAGATTAAATCTTTGTGCAAACTTCTTGAATCAGAGCATGTAAAAGGCTGTTACCAGATGATGTTAAAGTTTGAGAGTTAATGGGGTGAATGACCGACACATGAAAGAGATTCTCAGAAGATAGGAGTCACAAGGAGACATTAGGAGGCTGGGCAAAGATTATGAGTAGGTTGATAAGTTAACAATAGATTAGAGATATAATGGCAAGCGAATGGCTGAAGACACTGAGTGCAACACATGGGAAATTAAATTAGAAACAATTGGACTCAATGAGCCAACTGAGTCATAAGACAGGGAATTGTCAAAGAACAGTGGAGGTCTAATAAACTACAAACTGAAAAATAAAGTACGGATTGAGAAATTAATATTGAAAAATGAGGAACATCCAAAGAATGTGAGCCACATTAGTTTAGATACAATATTCTCAAAGTCTGTAGAGGAGGGCTGACAAGTGAAAAAGGAAGGTAAACACATCCAAATGATGCCAAAATGTCTATGATAAGAAACAAAGAAAAACACATACTACCGCTCTAGCACCCAGGATTATAAGGATGTCTGACATTACTGGATAGACAGCCCTTCGTTGGGTTCTGGGCGTTCGTCCAAACTACAAACCAATATATTGGCTCTAGAGCCACTTTCAGAAAAGTATTCTGACCGTGTTGCCAAGTCTTTCATGGAAAAGCCCGCTCACCGACATGAACCAATGCCTACCTAAGACCGTAGACTTCCATCAACAGAAGGGTACACTCAAACATTTAGATTTTTCTCTGGTTTCTAAACAAATTCTGAATTGATGATGTGCCTTAACACAGAAATAACAGCATTTATATGGTTTGCCTAGGCCTTTGCATGACAAGTGCCTAACAATGTAGCTGAACGGTTTGCCTTATGACCACTAAGCCTCTCTAGTATATATCCCAAGTAAGATCTTAGAACACAGGTTTTCTGATATTCATTCCCCTGCTGAAAAACAGACACAAACTTCCATGAGACAGAACCCTTGTTAATCACACCCTGATTAACCTCCTTCTATTTCATTACACCACATCAAGATGTAACTGCTCCACTAACCAACCATACAATGATTTACTCACCCGGTCAATGAACTGCATAATCACCTAGCAAACCACTATTCCACCACCCAACCACTTATTTGTGAGTCAACAACCACCAAAGCCTAATGTCTGACTGTACAACCATTCTACAAGGTAACCACCTACAGAGCAAATCCCATCACCATCCACCACCTAGCGCTTTAGCAGTCCATCAGCCAATTGAACCATCATCTAATTGCTGCAAATGCAAGCTCAACAGGCATTCTATGGGCTAAAAAGCCCACCATTGCATTAGCACAACTATTTTACCTTTTACTCACTCCACCAGCCATTAACTCCAATTTCCACGAGCTATTCACCAAATCATTCAACCATCTAACCAGTACACAACAACCATAAAATGCCTAACCACCATTCACACACACACACACACTACAATCACCCATGCAAGTACCATGCCTACCTTGCATCTAATCATTCCAGTGCAATAGTACACAAACAGTAGCGAGGATTGCTCAATGAAGTAAACACCTACCAACGAGATATGACATAGTCTGAAGGTGACGAGTTTACATCTTAGCAGGGTCTTTCATCCTTCACAGAATAGTAAATAGAGTACCACGTCACTGGGTATCCGCATGACCTGCAACTCACAGTGCATAGAAAATGCAGAAGTGCAATTTGAAGCCTTATGTAAAAGATACTTATAATATGATCAGTCACTCATCGGCACTAGTTTACTCTGAAAGTGAAAGAGAAAACAAGTGTGGAATCAGCAGCCGCAAAGCAATTTACTCACCTTCCATATGCGAGGGGAATTGGTGAGTGACCAGGAGACTCTTTCATGTAATTTTAGCATCATCCCCTTTGCAAGAAGGGTGATGTATGCACCTCTGCAGAGTGATATGTATCCATCCTCAAAGGAGTGCTATAGCAGGTGAGATGTTGTGTTCTCTTCCAGCAGGGGTTGGGTGGAGGTGGGCAGTCTGTGCATATTTAGGTTCCATGAATGTGGAGGTCTAGAATAGGTTTCTTCTCATTCATTCTGGGAGATATCTCACGATGGATCGTGACGTTCTAAAGCATTATCCCTACTTTGTTAACGGTTGTGCCTCAATGCGCTTGTCAGATCACTCACCAACCAACTTGGGCAGGAAAGTGTCTCCCATGTGTTGTGCATTGCACTTCAGTGTCTCCCTTGGGTTGCAAATCTAAATATTGTCTACAAAAATATTGTTTACATAAAGATTGACCTGCTGGGTCTAGACTTTCTATGATTAACTCCAATGGGGCGATCATTTTGTAGACATATGTAGAACACAGACTGACTTACAGTAGGTTCATCCTGAGTGCCCTCCACGCCGCACGTGGTATGGCAGCACCTCTTGTTCTGGAACAATACCGCTTCTGACATCTCCACCTCATCATTCATTGTGTGCAAGAATATGGCATGTTTGCCAACATAGGATGGCTGCACATACTTGTGGCTTATGTCCATCAATTGCATTTCCACTTTATTCACTGACAAATGTTATTAACAAATGTATTATTGTTGCACAAAGGTGGTCTCCTTCATATGACATGCTGCTACCCACAGTGGCAGACACAACAAACACAGAGAAAAAATACAACATAAAAGAGCTATGAAAACACATGATTTTATGTGCCATGGGGTTTAAATACAGTTTTTAGTTGCTAAAAGGTAGACAAACATTCAATCATCTAATGGAGAGGCCAGTTAAACTGGAACAATCATCTTATTCTAAGAGTACCTCTAGGCTTGACATCTTATGTGTGAAACCATACTACATACAAAAACAGTTACTCAACCAAGGTACAGTTCATTTAAAGATAATGCCACCCAGAGACAAGCATTAATATTTTCTGTGGGTGGGTTCACAAAAGCCTTTAGGAGTAGTCTTTTACACACTCTTACACGATTGTGAATCATCCCCGAAACATCCAAACTCTTTATTAGTAAAAATACAAAGTGGACACAGTCCTTTCTGTTTGTATGAAGTGTTTAGGAATATTCTTTTAACATTCACAATGTAGTGCAATTTTAGATGTTTTGTGAACAATTTATAAAGTTGTGGAAGGCTACGCAGTACTACTTTACATGCTCCAAAATGCCATTGTGACTAGCCCCAAACATTTGACAAGCAAACCAGAAATTTAGCAATGGTTCTGCTAAATGTTTTGAGATAAGCTTCATGAAGTAACCTTACAATATTTAGGCTCCTAGTGTACGTTTTTGGGGCCTATTCACAAAGGTAAATTTAATTTATACATGAATAAATCTACATTTGTAAATCTCCTCTTACACTTTGAGGTAATGTCATACCTTCGTCTAGTCATCATTTCCAAGTGTAAATTTACTCAAAGTGAAGTCTTACTTTTCTCCACTCCCAGAAACCAGGAGGTGGAGCTTAATTTGCAACTGTAAAAACTTACTAATAGTAACTTTCCAATTGTATTTTACATTTTTACTCACTTGGCAGAGATCTCCGCCACCGGGTTGGAGATCTACCTATAGTAATATATAGGGTAAAATGTAACACGTTATTAAACTCTAAAAAAAAATGTTAAAATAACTTTATGTTAAACATTAATGTAAAAATCATGTATACATTTATTCAAAGCCTAGAGCAAGTGAAATACAATTGTGTAGTATTTTTAACTTAATTTTAGATTAAATAAATGAATAAGGTTAATATACTTAATTTAAAATATATTGATGTAAGTAGTATTAATAATAAAAAAATCCACCCGCAGTAAAATGTTTATATTTAATCACTATGTATAAAAATGAATACGTTATGTATAACATTAATAATAGATATTCTTAATTATTGACATATATGTAGAAAATAAATATAATTTTATATTTGAAAAGGTAATACATACATTGTATATAATGAAAACATTAGGTTCACAATTATTTAGACTACTTTTAATATTAAATTAAACTCCGGGTCTGAGCTGGAGAACATTTACTACTATTTTGGAATCGTTTGATGAGTTGTCTTGTTTCAATAGAAGATTTCCTGGCTCAATTATGGGTGACATAGGTGGGGGCTGCAGGACAGCCTAATCAGCAGGGTGGGGCCATTACCTCAATAGAGTTGTCTCCCACTAAAGTTCTCCCCAAAAAATGGGCCATGTAGTGTGGTGGGTCTCCCAAAAGCTGCTTTTTCACCTATACACAAGAGGCCAAGAAAAGTGTGACAATGGGATTTAAAGGAAACTCGGGGGCACACCGCAACAGCAACAACAGTGACCTATGCCAGCATAGGTTGAGAACAATCAAACACGGGTCCAGCAAAAGTAACTAAGGAGCAAGTAGTTGGATCTACTCAAGCCATGGAGGCAAAGGGACCTCAACAAGACCAACGATGGAGACCTGATAGCCAGTATGGCCCAGGTACTTCCATGGTTTTCGAAAGGGGAGGGGGGCAAATGGGGTTAACCCTCACAGGTAACAAGGGGGAGTCTTCATAAGCCGCTAAGAGACTCAGGCCCTTATTACGAGTGTGACAGTCTTGAGACCGCCACACTCGCGGTGGCAGTCTGACTGCCATATTACAATTACCACAGTCAGACCGCCGGCACAGCCAGGTTGCCACCAGTCGACAGCCGGGCAGTGTTGGTGGTCTTAATCCGCTGCCCTGGGGATTACGAGTCCCCTCTCCACTGGCTTTTGCATGGTGGTTCCACTGCCATGCAAAGGCTGGCAGAGACAGGGTGCCGGGGATCCCATGGGAGCTCCTGTACTGCCCATGCACTTAGCATGGGCAGTGTAGGGGCTCCCATGGACAGCCCCATCGCGCTCAGTGAAAAGCACAACGGGTGCTGTCACACCAAATGCACTGCAACATTGCCGCCGGCTCTATTACGAGCCAGCGTCAATGTTGTGGCCTGTTTCCCGCTGGCCCAGCAGGAAACTTGTAATAGGGCCAGCGGACGGAAAACCGGAGAGGCGGTTTTCCAACCCTAAGAGTTTGGCGTACGGCCACGGCCGCCCGCCAAACTCTTAATAAGGCCCTCATTAACTTGCCTTCAGCAGGGAAAGAACAGAACGGGACTAGCTGGGCCATGTCACATGACACCTCAACCCCTCCCAGGCAGAAGCACCTGCCTGAAAACCAAAACCACCTTGTGCCTCAGGTTGTTATACATGTACTCTCCACAACAGTGGATAAAGACAAGAAAGGTAAGAATGAGAGGGCAGGTGGTAGGTTTCATGACCAGGTTTTTGCTCCCAGGAACCACCTCCAGTTACACTTAAATGAAGAATGAGGAACAAGATCGGGAAAAGGAGCTATGTGGATATTTTTGAATTGATCATTGAAAAACCTCACGTTGAGGACCCTAAGAAGTTAAAGTAACCCTCCCACAGGCGGAAGAAGCCCAAAGGTTGGGGAATTTGTTATGAATTGGTTAAAGGTTTTCACAAAATATCAGTCTGTTATGTTGGAAAGTGGCCTTCAATGAAGCCTCGGATGGCCTTCTACCAAAACAGGATCACTCGCGTGTGCGTTTGAGGTGTTTGGTGGGGCCTCCTGGAAAGATTATGATAAGACATTTAGGTTAAAGAATGTAGCAAAGCCAATCCATGCACTAGAACCAAATTTACATTAATTTGTTGTTAACATTACATGATGCTGAAGAAAGGCGAAATTCTTAGTCAGATTGGTCCATTACACCTAGGGGGTATCAACAAAGTACATGTTGGGCTTTCCATAAGGAAACCTGCACACGACTGGTCAGCACCTGCAAGTTATAACATACCTATCTATTATGTGGGCCCTAAATGCTTTAAGAAGTCAAAATACAAAAGAAGGCAAAAGTGAGTCCTGACATGAAATGGTTGTTGGAGCTTTCTCTTGCATCTATGTACGTGCTCGGACTACTCAGCTAAATGCATATGCTAAACCAGATATTACCCAGTGGCGTAACATAGGTCCCCGCAGAGTGGGAGGCACTCGAGCCCCAAGGGCCCCCCCTCAGCAAAAGTGACATGTAGTGGGCCAGTGAGGGGAGCCCCATCCATGTACTTTGCAGGGGGGCTTTCCACAAATTTTGTTACGCCCCTCAATATTGCCAGACAATTATACTGTGGTTTCAGCCATGCTTTTAGAATCCCTGCAGCAGGCCCACATGGCCTCAAGTTTTGAAGGAATCTGCAATCCTATAACAATGCAGAAAAGTAGCTCACAAGAAAAATAAAAAATAAATGGGCTTACATTGAGTGGATCCTTAACGGGAGCCCCCATTCCACAATTTTGAATCCTCACCCTTAGGGTTGCTTCCCAAGAAAGGACCTGGAGAATTCAGTCTCATGCACAACTTGTCTGCCCCAAAAAAGTAACTCACTGAATGATGATATCGACCCGGCATTGCATTCAGTAAAATATGTTTTGTTAGACCAGGCATCAGCAAAACTGAGGTCTTTAGGTAAAGAGTCTCTCATGGACACAGCAGACATTGAGTCCTCTTTTCGTCCACTCATAGTACATCTGCAGGACTTTCACCTCTTGTGGATTCAGTTTGAAGATACATTTTTATGACAAATGCATGTCCAAGGGATGCTCAGTATATTGCACTTATTTTGAGAAATTTAGCATATTCATGGACTGTTTTTTTTTTTTTTTAGCAGTGACAGGAACAAACATAGTCATAAACTACCTAGATTTCATGTTTTTATGCCTAAAAAAGGCCTATAATTAGGGCCAATGGAATTGTATGCCAGAGGAGGACCAATGTATGAGCAGGGCCAGTGGAATTATGAGGCAGAAGAGGGTAGGGTTAAGTAAATTATGCATCAAAAAAAGGCAAAATGCGTGGCATAATGCAGAATATTTCATTTTGTAATAGTATTACTTCATTTTTTCTCATTGTGTAGCTAGGCAGTGCTGTCTGGACATTGATTGCACCTCATTAGTACGAGTTTAAGACCCAAATATAGCAAATAAGCAACAGAAAGGTGTCCAGCTTCCCAAAGGGCCCCCACTGCGCTGCAACACGTGTTTCTGCATTTATAGTAACTTTTGAACGCTTTGAGCTAGAAACATTTTTTGTTAAAATCTGCAGATTATGCGGCAGATGATAGATTATGTGGCAAATCTATAATTATGTCAAAATCACTGTGAACTGACAATCACATAATTCCATGGCCTTGATTATGAGGCAGGGTTTACTATATTATGCAATACAAAAAGGCAAATTATGTGATTTAATGCCTCACATTTTGTAATAGTATCACCTTGTTATTTTGTCGCTTTAGCACATGCTATCACAACCTGGGCAAAGGTATCTACAGATTAGTACCACCCTGACTCCAAATACAGCAATAAGCAACAGAAAAATGACTAATCAGCCATTGCAAAGGGCCTTAAACTTACTCTGTGCATCAACACGCGGCCAGATTTTTCATAACTTTTGATCTGTTAGACTGAGAAACAAAAAAAATATTGAAAACTGCAGACTGTGCAGCAGAAGATGGATTATGTGGCAACTGTCTCAAATCCATAATTATGCAGATAATTCCAGTGGCCCTGCCTTTAACTTTCCCACTGTACCATATTTTCATGTGGCTGGACTGTCTCCTTCCTGGTAATATTCATTGTGAGCTAGGTTACAATCCAGTTTTCAGGCACACATTTACTTCCAGTGTTTAGTAAAGTACTCTCATTCCTGGCAAAAATAACAAAAAAGGAGAGATTAAATTAAAAAGGGATTGCACAAGAGTACACAACTGGCTCACAGGGGTCAGGATTAAAAGCTGACTCCTGTGTCCAGGGTTTACAATTTATCAATGAAACCAAAACAAAATGTAGGGAGTGAGTCAGTGTGGTTGCGGTGGAGATGCTCATGGGCTGCCATCATCAGGGAATTTTAAGCCAGAACTAGCTTTAAAGCATCTTGGTTCCATGGAGTAAACATACCCACTGGACCTCATCCAGAGGTGGTGGTTATGGTGGTGTCTGCCCCCCTCGTGTGAACTCTGCTCACCCCAGTGCCCCATGCTGCTTGTTGGGGCCCTGTGATGGGGTTTTATTTGTGTAACATTCACTACTTTTAATTAGGGCTCCAGGTTTTATGGTATTTATTTGACATTTCCGTCTATATTTATCCATATTTATATTTTGGTCATTTTATGTGTATTTATCCTATTTATTTGTGTGCTTAGTGTAAAAAAATGTAGCTACTATGAGCATATTTCCACATTTATTTAACGAACAAATGTTACTTATGTTTGAATGACCAATGGATTTTTGCCATTTACAGTAATTTGAACCCACGTGCACCATAGAGCAGCTTAAACAGATGTATTGTTGCAGTTGTTTAAGGTATATGAGGACGGATTACATTGTTTGTACCTCCCCACCTATCAATCTTAACAGCTATTGACCTAGCACTCATGATTGATAGTAGTAGAATTGTCCAAAAGAAAACTTATTTTCTCTATTATCCATATTTATAAACATATACAAACAAGAAAATGTATAGTTTTCTGTCTGTATCTGTAAAAATCAATAAAAACAGAAAACTGGAAGCCTTGCTTTTAATACTGGGACTGGATTGAATTTAAACACCTAAGGGCTCCTGATGTCTGTGCGTACGGGCAGAAGGAGATTTTGGAGCCTTTTCTCCGGGCCCAGGGTAGTGGTGTTTTCTGGGGTTACCACGGGTGGGTATCAGGGCTTTAAATGGGAAAAAATAAGTGCAGGTACTCATTAACAGGAACTAGTAGTGTGGTGGGTGGGGCTAGGGGCGGGGCTAAGAGCAAGACATGAGGATACTTAGACTTATATACCAGTTGCAGCACATACCAAGGCCCATGAGAAATGTGTTTAAATAAACAAAACAAGTTAACTCGATACACAAAATGAAAGCGAAACACAATGATATTTATCTTAATGCCATACTGTTATTTGCTGTCGTTTTGCACAATACTATATATTCTTGAACGTGCACACACAGAAAGAAACAAACAGACACGCAGACACAAAGCATTACACACAGTCCTCCTTAAGGTGTTCAGATTCTCTCTCTCTTTCATTTGCTGCCTCCATTCCCGTGTTTACACAAATGCACACGATTGTGTAAATGTGATTGACAGCACAGGGCCCGAATGGACCATGTTCTGTCAGACACAGAGTGATAGTGAATACCCAGACATTAGGCACATAATCCCCGCTGAATAGCACAGCAGGGTCAGTTTAGGGCCGTCAGAGGCAGGTTCAACTCTGACAGCCTAGTGCTCACCAGCACTATTAGCTAATGAGACAACCTTTCATGGGTACCGGTACTCTCCTTGGCACAGAGAAGTGCCGGTACTCAGAGTGAGAAAAATAAGAAGTGCCGGTACTCAGTACCTGTGAGTACGGCCCGTTTAAAGCACTGCTTGAAATGGAAAAAATAAAGTGCAGGTACTCTGTGCCAGAGTACCTGCTTGTTTCTGAGAAGTGCCGGTACTCTCCAATTCAAAGTATTACGTTTTTCTTGAGATATGCCAAAGCACTGTATGGTCATATAACGTTGTGCGTGAACGTTTAAGGGCGGAAAAACATTTTCCGTCCTCTTAACATGATGCTTTTAACTCATTTTTTACATGTTGCTTGCTGTAGCGCCGGGACGCCCATTGAACAGCTGTTCGCGCTTAAGAATTCAGTTTTATTCATTCAACCTGGGAAGGCAGCTGGAAACTGGAGGATGAGAGGAGGCGGGGCAAGGGGGCATCAGGCATCATGGTGTTATGTGGAAATGTGGACCGCATAGCGGAGAGATAAATTACCCATAATAAACGTACTGGTGACGTGTACTGAGGCCCGGGGGAGGGGGGGGGGGCTATGGTGAACAGTGCTGGGGGGAGGGACCTTCTGCGTGGTGAAATGTGTGACTTTCAGTGGTGTGTAAAGGGAACCATAGGGCCTAAAGCAAGCAGGTTAAATGGACCCTCCCTTTCCGAAGATTTGCAGCGGAATAACTTTATAACTGGGATGTAGTGGGCTCTTGACGTCACCGGAATCGGTGCCACTACACCTGCTGCACCATTCATACCTACGCCCCCCGGGGATTTTACGTTCACGTAGCAGCCGCCTTCGTTCAAACCTGTGACCCGCAGTTTACCCCATGATCCCTGGAGTAAGTGCCTGAACTCACTGAGCTACCTCGCCAGCACGGCCAACGATGAAAGATGCGCTGCGTTTTTAATTCCGGAGCTTCGCTTAATTTACATTTTATTGTCATTCGTTGTACAGTAAAAAAGTATAAAGGCAGCTGCACAGTTTGACGTTTATTAGACTCGCAGTCGAGCCTCCGACGCGGCAGGACACCGCGGCGCTGCGGAGCCGCATCGGCGTTAAATGTATAATTAATACGGACTCTGCGGAGCGCGCGGGTCCTCGTCGCGGAGGAAGTGCACCGCTGTTACTTACTTTATATGTTTGCAATTCCGAGGCCGTAAAAAGATAGCACTGCAAGAGCAAACACCTGCGCTAAACAAAATCTCAGTGTCATAAAGCGCCTCTTGGTTTTCCTGCTAGCGGCGCTCGGTGCCAGTGACGTCAGGCGAGCACGTGGCACGTGTTTTACACCTCTTGGCGCGAGTCAGAGCCCCTTCCCCCCCCCTTCATGGTTTGAGGAACCTCACTAGAAATTGTTAGATATGAAGTTCTGTCACGTGACCCAGCTCTGGCTTAATTCAGTAAGGAAATAAGGGGAATATTTAAGAGCCCCTAGCACCACCGGACCTGTTAAACCACTTTTTGTGGCTTAGCGCACCTTGTAAATATGGCCTCTTCACACGCAGCACTTTGCGTGGAAAGGGTGTGCAATGGGTGTTGCTGTGGGCGTGCCACAGCAACACCCTTTGCATTTTGACGCTGCCCCAGATTTACGAGTTTTCGTAAACCTGAGGCGGTGCCAACATCTAACGCCACTCCAGGGGTGGTGTTAGCATGGCACAACGAGGAAAAATGCCTTAATTTCTCCTCCTTTTTTGTTCTTTCTATGTGTGCTGCATTCTGCAGCACACAAAGAAAGAGCAAATCACTATTTAAGATTGTTTTTGTGCAGGAATGTGTTCCTTCCTGCACAAAAAATCTCCCCTTCAACCCGTGCAAGGGTGGCTGCGTTGGCGCACAGCAGCAAATTTAGCACCGATACCGAGGCAAACACAGGGGTGTGCCGTATTCAATTAAATACGGGGCATCCCTGCGTTGTGAAAATGACGGTGTACGATGCTGCCAAATTTGGCGCAGCGCCGTGCACCGTCATTTTCCATTTAATCTGGCCCAAAGTTGATTGGCCGCAGCCGTGAAGGGTTTTTGGAGGTGACCCCTGGCTCCCCTTGGTTTGTTCCTCGCTACCACTGGTCTCTGGTCCTTTTGGCACCGGCAGGAAGAAACTACATGGGCTCTAAGAGACGTAGTCACCTTCTGCTGGTCCTATTGATTCTCTGGAGTAAATTAGGCCAATCAGAGGCAAAAAACATGGGACATGGGATCACTCCTGTGATGTCATCAGAAGTCTGATTGTGTGATGTCACTTCCACTGCTTCTGGCATTTTGGTGAATCCACTTCCCTGCCAATAGCCCTTCGAAGGAAAATGGAGGTTGTCCCTGTTTGTAAATACTAATATTCTGTAAGAAGGGGACATGTTATGTTATGCATGTTAGGTCTTGGCTACAGACAGATTTAGTTATCTCATTGCAAAACCTAGTGCTTCCATTATACATAGAGTGGGCTTTGGGTCAACCCCTTGTTTATGATTGAATGGCTGTGATATCTCTGGGCCTCATTACGAGTTTGGCAGTCCGATGGCAGTCTGTAGGCTGTTGCCAAGCCGGAAGCATCTAGACTGCCATATTATAATGTTCCCATGGGGCTGGCGGGACTGACCGTGCTGCCAGTACAGTCAGAATGCGCATTGTCTGCCATGGTCATTACATGGCCCACCTGTGGCCCTGTCTTTGCGTTTCCGCCGGCCTTTTCATGGCGAGTTCCCCGCCATGAAAAGGCTGGCAGAAAGGCAAGTCGTGCTCAGCATGGCGGTGCCGACATCTGCACCGCAGTGCTTGACCACGACCTGCGCTGCCGCCAACCCGTTGGGATCCATGATTCTGGCGGTGTCGGCGGTCTTGTGCCTGATGTTGCTTGCATTCAGGGAACTACATTTTTCTTTTTTTCTTTTCCATTCAAGTGCATGTTTTTTTTTTTTTGTTCTATCCTCCCTGCAGCTCGCCCACTGCTACCCCACCCCTCACCATCCCACTTATGTTTTTTTACATAAATATTCAGAAACAATTATTTGAGAATCATATGCGGTACAGTGTGTCCTCTTTGGTCCATGCTGTCCTGTTCTCAGGCCCCTTGTCGCTGTGTCTTTGTCATCATCTTCCTTTGCGACTCTGTGCCCGGTGCCTCCCTCTCGCAGGCTCACTCTGCCCCCGTATCCATGTCTCTCTGTCTCCCCATGCTTCTGTGTCTCCGTTTTCTTCCCTGAACTAGGGGATTTATTCCTCAGTCCCGGAGTGTCTTTTGAACCAGAAGAGTCTGGGTGGATGCTATGGGTGGACCAATCCCAAGCAGAATCAGTCCAGAGGGTGTTGAGAAGTTCTCATGGGCAGCGAATTGAATTTAAAAAGAGTGGATTTTCAGAGATGTGTGTGGGTAGACTCACTCCCACCCATCCCTGGTAGATTATTTTAGAATGGTGGGGCTTCAACGGAGAAGATGTGCTAAAGAAAGGCAGTAGTGGTATCGATCCACGAGTGTAACCCACCAGCTCACAACAATCACTCTCCCTTTATCCTGGGAGTTTAACCCATCACTAGGGATTTGACAGTGAAAGGGAGAATCGCCCTGGACTAGTACAAGCTGAGTCCGCGACCAAGGAGGTGGGTGTGACTCCCCCCACGGTCCCATTGCAGGGTACCCAGGAGAGAAACTAGGTCCTAACTTTATTATCATCTAGTGGCAGTTACCACTAGGTATTTATATATATATATATATATATATATATATATATATATATATATATATTTATATTCAAAATATATAAAAAACCTGTAAAACGTAGCCAAATTAAAATATTAGATTACAATTCCAGCACCATGAGTAATTTATATACCATTAGACGTATATTTTAATTTTTTAATTTGAAATCATTTTAAGTTTGTAAACACTTACTTTTTATACTACATTATCCATAATGCCTCATAAATGACAGCTTGGATTGACCATATATAAGTGGAAATGGAAAAGGGACTCTCTAACCGTGAGCAGGACTCGGAATGAGTTGAAACGCGTTGGTGGCTATGTAAACTGAAAATAAAGACCAAAATTGGACTTTGTGGAGGGCTGTGAATTTTTTCATTGGAATATATATATATATATAAAGTTACAGAAATGTTATAGTTAGGTTCTGAATTTACTCACACAAAACCATAGAAACTCAGCAGTTATAGTTAGAGTTATTTCAATTAACTATAACTCACTCCCTAAGGTACCTATAACTCACACCTTCGTCATGCACTGCTAATTACCCCAGCTATTACAGCACTCATGACTACTTTTATAACATCATTAAAAATATCAGTGAAACTTTAGCAGTCAAATTATTGAAGAAAAAACTGTGCATGGCGGGGACGCAAGTTAGGGCTCGAGTTATAGTTATTCGAGTTAACTCTAACTATAAAAGGTGAATTTGTGTGGTTTTGTACCTTTAAAATGCGAGCATAAGTATAACGCCCCGTATCCTTTGGTTTTTTTAAAGTAAAAAAGAAATAAAAAATATATATATACACAAATATGTGTGTGTGTGTGTCTGTGTATGTATATATATATATATATATATATATATATATATATATTGAGACTTTGCATTTATGTTTTTTTTTCTTTCCTTTTTTTTCTCCAAATTAGTCCCTGGTGGTAACCTCCGAGTGGTAGAGAGTAAGAGGTCATGAAAGCGGTAGGTTTATGGGCAACAACATCCATACTATGCTTCCATGCATGACCCTTCGGATGCAGTAGGAGTAGGCATGTGCGCCGTTGTGCTGCCATGCAGCATGGAAAGTAGATTAATAGATGCGGGGGTGGTTGGCCGTTTATTTCTGTCTTCCTAAGAAGAGGTGAACTTTGCAGGTGCATCATGTGGTGTGGAGCAGCTACTGTGTGGTCTCTCGTGTTTCCTTTAGTGTGGGAGGTAGGAGCTTCTTGGTGTGGAGTGGTCTTTGTGAATTTGACATGTGTCATGTGATATGGACAGTTTTTTTGTGGGTTTCCAACAAGCTTCCTGAAAGGTGGAGGGTGGTGCTTCATGTGGCTGCAGTGTTTTTTTGGAGATATTGGGTGTGTGTCATAAAGTGCGGTGTGCTTTGCGCTTGTGTTGCTGGCTTTGATATACCTCTCTTCTTGCGTGTGGTCATTTTTAAGGAGGGAAATGTATGAAATCCTACAGGTTTCCGAATATCCACACTCACATTATGAGCTGTAATGTCATTTTTAGAATGAGCACGCTAGTGCTCTGGCCTGTGTAATCTATCTGTGGGCTTTTAACCAAAGACACCGCACCCCCATCACTATCACTCATTCATTGGCTTGCCTTTCAAAAATCCTTTGTTATCATTGGTAAATGCTTTACATTTGTCCCTTCTTGGGGCGGTTTTGTTACCGCCTTGGCCATCGAACCTGTTGCATGTATAATTGCACATTTGCCGATACGTTTGACTGCGAGCAAACTTCTTTTTCTTTTGTGTCTCTCCTTCGCGCTCATGCTGTTGGCGGCCATGGTGATTTGAATCGTCTCGCTTATGTCAACTGTTCAACTTTTTATTTTCAATTTATGTGGCAAGAAAAGTCCAGTTAGGAATTTACAACGCTAATTGCTCTATCTCGAGCAAACGTGAGACCCATTGCATCGCAAATGCTTGTTAATGTTCATTAGCACTGCTCTACGCCCTCCACATTTGCTGTCTTTGTCACAGTGTGGGGAGGTGGGTGGCGGACCAACACGGGGAGGGGCACAGGCAGACAGCATGTTCTTGTTTAATGTAATGTGATTTAAGTAGAAAGTGCCATTCTTTTTCCTGGAGGTGCACTTTACTATTGCAGGGCACATCAGGTCTATGTGCTTGCCCCTCATTGTGCATGGTCGCCTGGGACAAAGTGTGGCTTTAGGACAAAGGGGGGTTCGCTCCCAAGAAAGCAGCAGTTGGCCTTATGTTGGAGTCCAAACCCTAAAATGACAAATAGACAACTCCATAGCACAGAAACTGCCTCCATTTTATGCAATAAACCATTAATATTTCATCACCGACTTTTGGGAAGCCAGAAAAACGTCTAAAAGAAAATTATTTTTTTATGCAATGGTGGGGTGGTTATTAGGGGTGTGCGGGGAGCTCCGCTCGGCTGGCAGAGCTAACAGAGTTTTTGGAACTCAGCACTCCGCTTGGAACGTAGAAGTATCCAAAAAACTCCGCTAGTCCCACCAGCGGAGCGGAGCTCACCCGGTACGCACTGCAGCCCCAGTATGGGCTGCAGTGCGCAAGTGCAGCCTGCGCTTGCGTTGTGCAGCCCATAACCAGGCTGCAGGATGTACCGGAGCACAGAGGGAGGCAGCCGCTGCGGAGACTCGTTGCTGTTGGACAATGTGGAGGGGAGGACCCTGGGGAAGACCCAAGTAAGTCTTCGCCTCTTACTGTCCTTTTCTTGTCTGTGCACATGGTGCAGTGCACACAGGACAGGCAGGTGCACAAGAGGCCTGAAACGGCAGCTTTCACTGCTAAGGCCCTCTCCTGAATGCGTCCGATCTTAGAAGTGCTAAGGAGAGTCGGGCCTGGTTGACCAGGCCTGACCCTGCTTAGCGCTTCTGAGATCGTGTGCATTCTGGACTCCGCGAGTCACGTAACTCCAGCTCCGTGGAATTCCACTGCGTTTTTTTTCAACTCCCCTGAATTCCGCGGAGTTGCACTCGGTCAACTCCGCGCAGGCCTAGGCTAGATATGTGGCCAGTGAATATAATTCCCTTCTCTCATCCACTAGACTTGTATGATGTTGTTAGTCCACATTAGCCAAAGGAAGGATGCAATCTGTGATGAAAATATCACCAACAACCTACCAATGGAAGCATGTTATGGTGCCATGTATAAACGTGTATAAAGGACCATACACACCTGCTGGAGTTGGGTGGCAGGTGCCAGATAATTTTTTTTAATTGTTTTTTTAAATCTTAGCACCTGTGAAGGAGGGGGTTATTGCAGGTGGTGCCATAGGGTGGCGGGACACTATGTAGGGTTTGTATATTGGGAAGGGGTGGTTGGCAGTGAGGGTGCTTTGGGAGTGTGGCAGGACGTTAGGTATATCGTGTCCCTATGGGGAGGGGAAGGCACTAACCAGAGTGGCGATAGTGGTGTCAGGACACCAGGTATGTTTAAGGTACAATTAGGCAGATGTAACTGATGTCACTTCCGCATTTGGTCCCATAATGAATTTCCTTGTTGCTCTGCATTAGTTTTTATTCATGCAGTATTAAAAGTTGACTTGGCGTCTATCAACTTTACGTTAAATTATTTCCTATGTAAAATATTTCATTTCTAGCTGCGAATTTTAAAGTAATAATGTATCACTTTCATGCTAGTGTGTGTTATTTCACAAAATGATACAAGGGGCACCCAGCCGAAGACAAATATACAATTGATTCATTCATTGTAGGCGCAGGCAGGTGGTCACATTGTTTCACGTCTGCCTGAGCCTCTTACGTGGCTGAAACTTTTCGGAAACAGAATATCACAAAATGATTGGTTGGGGCTTTCAGAT
Source organism: Pleurodeles waltl (assembly GCF_031143425.1). Classification (NCBI taxonomy): domain Eukaryota; kingdom Metazoa; phylum Chordata; class Amphibia; order Caudata; family Salamandridae; genus Pleurodeles; species Pleurodeles waltl. The sequence continues at coordinate 1,045,503,907 of NC_090449.1, forward strand.
GTTAGTAAAATAATTTTAAGCCCATTGTGTTAAACTATTGATAGAGATAATAGGTTATTTGACGTGTTACAATTTTTTCCAACACTAAAAATTAAGCCATGGTCATAAATGTTTGATTTTACAGACAACAATGCGAGACATTTGTGGCAAAGTAGAGACTAATGATGATAATCACCCTCAAAGCACACACAAGGTTGAAAAAAGCAGGATTGGTCAGATTTTTTTAGTGAAATAAAGAGGTACAACGTGATGAGTAGGGAGACAGAGGGTGAAAAGAGTTGAGGTGGGTAACCTGGTGACCCGGCTAGCCCAGATTAAAAAGGTAAAGCAGGTTACTGATCACTCCCTCCTCCTCAAATTGAAATCCTGTTATTCGAAAAATAATAGCAAAATATTACTTTTTTTGTCACACTGATTTTATTTTTAGCGTTTGATCCAGACCCATGAATGGAACAACTTTCATTGGCCTTGGCATGGAGCCACATGTTCACATGCTCGTTTACTAAGTGACTTGTGAATACAGAGGCGACCACTGAGTGTGCGCTGAATGGTGTGTCAATTCCAGCTTTGCAAGAATTGGAAAATGAGAGATGTGCCCACTACTTGTCAGCTCTTGTCACTAGTATCGTGAACTGTGTCTAGTGTGGCTGGGCAATGCTAATGGGAGAAGGGTTGAAGGTTAGAGATACAAAGATGCTAAGGGGGGGTGGGTGATGGGCAGGAAAGTTTAGAAAAACAAAGGGTAAGTTTGGGGATAGGAGGAATTATGATTGGTTCAAGTCGGAGTATCTCCCTTTCAAATGCTTACAGATGGCAAGAGAAGCGTGGCCAAGCCCATTACTGTGTCTCAATGCCCTTGTCATGCCACATGGATGTCAATGGCGCGCTGGCATTAGCGTGTTATTTCTGAAGCTTGGTTGAAGCCCGGCTGCAAAAGCGATGGAATGGGGTAATTATGGAACGGGCACGTCATTTCACGATGAATTGGCCAGTCATTTGTCTGTTTGAACTGAAGGGCCAAAATGATGAGGTACAATGTGGAATGAACATGCTTGTATGAACTTTAAGGAAGCTCCTCACAGTGCAGTCTGTCCTCTCTAACTCCAAACTGGGGTCTCCTGCTAAAGGTGAGGAGAGGCTATGGTCTTTCACAAGAATTTTAAGAGGCTACTGTTTACTTATAATCACATTTAGGGCTACCAAATGAATCCACTTCTCCTGCCATGAGCACCCTATCACTTACAGTTCCGATGGGCAATTACAGCACTTCAGATGGGCAAAAACAGGACCGGCCACGAGCACCCAATCACCCACTGTCCAGATAGTCAATAACTGTTCAGATGGTCACTAAAGTGACCTGCCACGAGCACACCTTCACCCACTGTTCAGATGGTCAAGGTCAATAAAGGGGCCAGTCACAAGCACCCCATCACCCACTGTTCTGGCGCTCAATAACTGTTCAGCTGGTCAATAACTGGCCCTGAGCAACCTGTCACTCACAGTTCAGATGGTCAATAATTGGTCCTGCATTGTTCAGATGGTCAATAACTGTTCAGATAGTCAGTAGCAGGACCTGCCAGGAGCGCCTTATCACCCCCTGTTCCAATGGTCCATAACGGGACCTGCCGCAAGCACCCAATGTTCAGAAGGTCAATAACTGTTCAGCTGGTCAATAACTGGCCCTGAGCAACCTGTCACTCACAGTTCAGATGGTCAATAATTGGTCCTGCATTTTTCAGATGGTCAATAACTGTTCAGATAGTCAGTAGCAGGACCTGCCAGGAGCGCCTTATCACCCCCTGTTCCAATGGTCCATAACGGGACCTGCCGCAAGCACCCAATGTTCAGAAGGTCAATAATTGTTCAGATGGTCAATAACTGGCCCTGAGCAACCTGTCACTCACAGTTCAGATGGTCAATAATTGGTCCTGCATTTTTCAGATGGTCAATAACTGTTCAGATAGTCAGTAGCAGGACCTGCCAGGAGCGCCTTATCACCCCCTGTTCCAGTGGTCCATAACGGGACCTGCCGCAAGCACCCAATGTTCAGAAGGTCAATAACTGTTCAGATGGTCAATAACTGGCCCTGAGCAACCTGTCACTCACAGTTCAGATGGTCAATAATTGGTCCTGCATTGTTCAGATGGTCAATAACTGTTCAGATAGTCAGTAGCAGGACCTGCCAGGAGCGCCTTATCACCCCCTGTTCCAATGGTCCATAACGGGACCTGCCGCAAGCACCCAATGTTCAGAAGGTCAATAACTGTTCAGATGGTCAACATTGGAACCTGCCAGGAGCACCTTATTGTCCACCATTCAAATGGTCAATAACGGGACTTGCCACGAGCACCCCTTCACCCACTGTTGAAGGTTAATAACAGGCCCAGCTACAAGCACCCCATCACCCAATGCTTCGATGTTCAATAATTGTCCAGGTGGTCAAAAACGGGACCTGCCTGGAGCAACCTATGACCTACTGTTCGGATGGTCAGTTATAGGATCTGCCGCAAGCACCCCATCACCCACTGTCCAGATGGTCAATAACTGTTCTAATGGTCAATAACTGGAACTACCAGGAGCAACCTGTCGCCCACTGTTCAGATAGCCAACAACAGTACCTACCATGAGCACTCCATCAACCACTGTTCAGATGGCCAATAACAGAACCCTGCACAAGCACCCAATCACCATATTGTTCAGGTGGCCAATAACAGGACCCTCCACAAGCACCCAATCACCATACTGTTCAGGTGGCCAATAACGGTTCAGATTGTCATTAGCAGGCCCTGCCACGAGCACCTCATTATTTACCGCTCCGATGGTCAATAATGGGACCTGTCACAATCACCCCATCACTCACTGTTCAGTTGGCCAAAAACAGGAGGGGTGGAAGATTCAGAGGATCAAAAAATGAGGTCTTCACACCCAGTGGGGGAGGCAAATCAATATCCCAGCATAATATTATTGTCCCTGAAGACATTGCATGGGGATATCCACAGGGAGCAGCTCTTTTTATCTGAATTTCCTTGACCATACCCCTTTCCTAGCGCGTGTCGTCTCACATGAGTCTGCAGCTCCGTGTCCTGATGAATGGAGATTGGCCAGTCTATCAAGGAATCCTTAAATGACGATAACTATGGTTTCAGTATCTGCAGATTCTCATCAAGGGTATTAAATTTAGGAGGCAATGCAGTGCTCAATGCAGTAGATTGAACATTTACTTAACATTTCCAGATTGCAGTACTTTGCAGAACTCTAATGGCATCCTGACCTTGCAAATACCCTTGGATCTTTAAGCTGAGGTCTTTCTACTTTTGGAGTCACTCATTGACACTCACATGATCTTGTTCTTTTCATTTCAGCTGGAATCAAGTACAGCAGCTCCTTTTCTATGCCCTGTGAGCAGTTGTAATTTTTGTCTTTCAAATGTTGTTTAGTGGAAAAGGGGATAGTTCTCTCTATTATAACTAAAGTTAAGCAAAAGTAACAAGGTAATGAGGAACCTTGTACTGGAAGTGCTCCGTAGTAAAAAATAGTCTTTGTTAGAATTTTTAATTCAGAAATATTCCAATAGCCTTTTCTTTTGTAGACACCTGTGCAAAGTTATCTTTCCAAGCTAGGTGAGCGTGTGAGCACAAAATCCTGAACTCAAAAGTGCTCTGTCCTCCGGTGGAAGAAAATGTTGGTGGTGCACTTGAAATGAGGGTGTCATCTCTGGAGGACACACTATGATGCATAGGCACCTGAAAGCAAATTCTGACAACTATATTTGCATGAAGCCACAGAACTCTCATGGTGTTTGGAAATGACAGCGGCCATTTTGATGACATTGACTATACATGTCTTAGTTGTTTTTTCTGGGAAAGCAAGACACTTTGGGCCAGATCTCTGCAGATATGGCGCTGTCCTGCTCCCTCCTTCTCGCGCAAGGCGGCGCAGATTTTTGTGCTGCGCTGTGTTGCCGTGAGGGATGGTAAATCTGCCCCTTCGTTTCTGCACGAGCACCATGTAGCCAGACCTTGTGAAAACAGTGGAGATTGTTTTCTGTTTTGGAAGCATTCGATCCTATTTTGGAAATTAACTTATATACTTTAGAATACTGTTTCAGGGATGTCCTTGAAAAATTATGACGTTGTTTTTTTATACGTTAGATACTAAACTACATTAGGGACAGAAAGTGTGCTCATCACCTTTAAAGGCTGTTGATATTTTCATGATGCATATATTGTATTTGAGGTAGTTTTGTGTGCTTAGGGACATTTCTTATTTGCATCTGTGCGAACTAAAAAATTCTGATGAATGTTTGTTTATTCCAGTTAAAGAAACAGCGTTTAAGTACATCAAAATCAGAGAGCATGTACTAAAACAGAAGGTAGTTGCCTTTATCAGAGAAGGGTAGCAAATGCATGTCAAAATTTAAGTAACATAAATTATGTAGACATTATTTATGTTTCAGTTGCAGGGATGTAAGTGTTCCGCCAATATTCTATAGAGCCCAAGGCATTCTGGAGCTGAATCATTCCTATAGAATGTAATGGATGGACCCATGCAGAAATAAGGTATTAAATATATCAATTGCGTCTTTGGCCATCCTCTACAACACCAAGGCATCAGCGCCCAGCGCAGTGATGAGTAAGTAAGGCGATAGCCAGAGTTTCTGTTTTCTTTCTTATCCCATTTCCCAGTGCTAACCAACATGTTCTTATGGGGTATTGTTTGACATGAAGAAATCCAGAATTGTGTACCTCCTATGTTGGATCTGGAATTCAGAATAGTGCATTCTGACACAACTGCAACTAGCCCAATCCAAAAAAGTGTTCACCAGCTAACTTTCTAGTAAACTATGACATAAATCAAACAGTGTGCACTATTCTTCAACTCCGGACCAGCATACCTCAACCACCCCCTCTCCTTCTACACACTCACCAGACATCTCCGCCTAACCAACTGGCCCTGGCCACCATCCCACGGATCTGCATGATCTCGGTGGAGGAAGATCCTTGTCTTACCTCGCTGCGTAGAACTGGAACTCCCTGCCCCTGCGTCTCAGGCAATCACCAACTCTGCCTTAGTTCAGGAAGGACCTCAAGACCTGGCTCTTTGATTGAACTGCAGATGCTCCCCCCCCCCCCAACCCCACACACAGTGCCTTGAAACCCTTATGGGTGAGTAGTCACACTATATAAGAAATCTGATTGATTGATTGATCCTAGTTATTAATTTGCATATGCAAATAAATATGTAAGTGTATATGTAGATAAATACATATTTATGTATGGAGATATTTATAAAACCTAATACGCTGGTCTAATCATTCCTGAGCAAAACCCAAGACTCCCTGAAATTCAATAGTTGTAGTCGGATCTATAAACCACAACTCCATCCCCACAATGATATCTATGACTCATTACTCAAATAATGCACGTGAACTCACAATATTTATAACAATTAACAGCAGAACCTATCAATATGCATTCTAGCAAAGAAGTTATACTGTCTCCTTAACTATGTCATCAATAATATCACAGGTAAAGCGATAAGTAATGTCATCAATACAGTTTTCAATGGCATCTGTCACACCATACTAGCGGGCATGAGTAGTTCTTCTTTAGGCAAGTTATGCTTTCTGTTTGCAGTTAGAGACAGTGTGAAAACCTTGGAAGCCTACTTTGATGACTGACTCTCGGTGGCTAGCCAACAGAATAATATAATAATCCTGTCCTTTAACTAGCACTTGGAAATGTTGAGCAAGGTATGCCATCTGATCTCTCGGGGGGACAGATCCACTGTGGCTTGAGCTGTTACGGGCAAAAACATTGACTACACTAAAACCTTGTTAACGGGGACATCTAAAGTTAACTCAGCTATACGTGTAGTGTGTGATTACTCTTGATATGACCGTGTCTTCTCTTCTCAATGGATGTTACATTGACCACTGGTAGAGGTAGAATTCAGACCAGGCACTGCGTCAAACCCCACATCACGCACAGTAGAATGCTGAGGCCATGCAACTCGGGGGAGGGGCAGGACTTAGTGCAGGGTGTGGTCAAAGGCCAGGCGTTGCGTCCAACCCCACACCACTTACGGCCTAAAGCTATGCTCAGTGAGGGAGTTGGGAGCATATGAGAAGGAAAAAAACCAGGAAATTCACTTAAGGAATCAAAAGGTTAAAGTGACGTAATAGTTAGGTATCATAATAAAATGATACGTTTCCATAGGGAAAACATCTTTTGGTTTGCTTCCAACTTTGGCACCGTGTGACAACTCTTCATGAAACTTTCCAAAAAAAGTGTCCTTTCTTTCTTCAATTCTTCTTGTAAAGTTTCACAGTTGCAAAGTATAATGGCGTGGACTGAAGCAGTGTGTTGTACAGTAGAATGGCGTGGTATACAGTGCAGTGGTCTCTCGTACAATTGAGTAGAGTGGCATGTCAGAGTGTTACTGAGTGTCTTAGAAGAGGGGCGTACAGTGGAGTGGGGTACAGTGAAGTAGTGTGTGATAGGGTGCCATGTCATAGAGCATCTTTGAGTAGAGGGGTGTAAATTGGAGTGGCGTAGACAGGAGACATGTTGTGTAGTGGCATGGCATGTCGTGCAGTAGAGTAGCCTAGTAGATGGGAGTAACAGAGTGGAGTGGTGTGTCTTAGAGTGGAATGTTATACAGTGGAGTGCAGTGCCATATAGTGGACTGGCATCTTGTGGAGTGGTATATCATGGAGTGGAGTGGCATGCAGTGTAGTACAGTGGAGCAGAGTTTAACAGAGTGGAGGGGCGTGGTGTGTCGTACAGTGGAGTGGCATGTTGTACAGTGAAGTGGCATGTTGTACAGTGAAGTGCAGTGGTGTGTCGTACAGTGTCGTAGCGTGGAGTAGAGTAACGTACAGTGGAGGGACATAGAGTGCAGTAAAGTGTTGTACCGTGGAGATGAGGGGAGTGGCATGTTGTATAGTAGAGTGCAGTGGCATGTCATACCATAGAGTGGAGCGGTGTTTCATATACTGGTGTGTGGCAGTGTCTTTGAGTGGAAGGGTGTACAGTTGACTGGAGTAGGGTATGATAGAGTGCCATGTTGTAGAGTGTCAGAGTGGAGGGGCATAAAGTGGATTGGGATAGACTGGAGTGGCATCTCATACTGTGGAGTGTGCGTCGGAGTGGCGTGTCATACAGTGTCTTACAGTGCAGGGGCGTAGAATGGAGTGGCATACAGTGGAGCCTCGTGGGATAGAGTTCCGTGTAATAGAGCATCTTGAAGTGGAGGGCCATAAGGTGGAGTGGCAGAGTGGAGTGGCATCTCATACAGTGGATTGGCGTGTCATACAATGGAGTGGCATGTCGTAGAGTAGAATGGCATGGAGTGTCATACAGTGGAGTAGAGTGGAGTGAAGTGTCATACAGTGGAGTTGTGTGTCATACAGTGTTTAGTGTTGCGGCGCACAGTGGAGGGTCATACAATGCTGTAGTGTTGTAGAGTAAAGTGGTGCAGAGTATAGAGTGGAGTAGCGCATCATACAAATATACACTGGACTGTGGTATCATACAATAGAGCGGAGTGGGGTGTTGTACAGTTTAGTAGAGTGGAGAAGAGTGCCAATCAAGTGGAGTGTCATATCATAAAGTGGAGTAATGTGTCAAAGAGTGCATTAGTGTATCATAAAGTGGAGTAGAGGGTTGTAGAGTGGAGTGTTGCAGAGTGGCATGAATTCAAACAGTGAACTGGAGTGTTATAGACTGGAGAGGCATCTCATATAGTGCAGTGTCCTGTGTAAGAGTGGAATATCATGTCATACAGTGGATTGGCGTGTCATATAATGGAGTGGCATGTCGTAGAGCAGAATGGAATGGAGTGTCATACAGTGGAGTGGAGTAGAGTGGAGTAATGTGTCATACAGTTGAGTGGTGTGTCATATAGTGTTGGGGCATACAGTGGAGGGTTATACAATGCAGTAGTGTGTTGTAGAGAATAGTGGTGCAGAGTGTAGTATGCCAGAGTTGAGTAGCGTATCATACACTCATACACTGGACTGTGGTATCGTGCAATAGAGTGGAGTAGGGTGTTGGATAGTTTAGTAGAGTGGAGAAGAGTGCCATCGAGTGGAGTGTCAGAGTGAAGTTGCATATCGTAGAGTGGAGTAACGTGTCAAAGAGTGCACTAGTGTGTCATAAAGTGGAATAGAGGGTTGTAGAGTGGAGTGTTGCAGAGTGGCATGAAGTCATTCAGTGAACTGGAGTGTTATAGACTGGAGTGGCATCTCACATAGTGCAGTGTCCTGTGTAAGAGTGGAATATTATGTCATACAGTGGAGTGGCATAGATTGGGGTAGAGTATTGTACACTAGAGTGGTGTGTCATGCATAGAGTGGCATGTGATAGAGTGCAGTGGTGCCTCCTACAGTGGAGTGGCGTGTTGTACAATGTCTTAGAGTGGAGTAGAATTGAATACAGTGCAGGGACATACAGTGGAGTAGAGTGTTGTAGAGTGGAAGGGAGTACACTATGGTGGCATATCATAGAGTGAGTTGTCGTACAGTGTGTTAGAGTGGAGGAGCATAGAGTGGAGTGGCGTAGACTGGAACAGGATGTCGTAGAGTAGAGCGGAGTAGCCTGTGGTCAGATAGAGGTGATGAGATATAGTAATCAATCTTTCTGGAATGTCTTTGAAGAATAAATATACCTGTATTGCTTTCCAACAGTTAACAGAGTTTCAATGGTTGTTTGTGTTATTTAGTAGTATTGGGCTCAGCTTATAGCCCAGTTCCTGTTAATAACCAGTCACATAATGCTTTACTTCTTAATTGTATTTCTTATCTATTTTTGTAATGAGTTTAATTGTCAAGTGACCAGAAAAGGGTGTTTCAAATACCTTTATAATACTTGTGAAACTTCATTGCTGCAGACTAGTTTTTCATTTCTGATCTTATTTTGCTTTTTGGTAGTATTGTGTTAGACTAGTGGCCCAATGTGTATGCAAGCCAATCATTGTCCTCCTTTCAAAATGTACTTATTAATATTAAGTACTTTCCTAGTGACAATTATTTCAGTCTTTATGTATTTGTTTGTCTAGCTCAGCATTCCTCATTCTTGTATGTCAGTGCAGGTGCACAGTGGTTCATGTTTGGCTTTTTGGGCACAGTTTCATTTTTTGGGCCAAGAAAGAACATTTTGAGGCTGATTTAGATTTGAAAGAAGTAGACATAACATGGATTGGGGAAATAGCTTTCAGATGGACTCAGTCACTCCCTCTACTTTTAGTGCATATGACCAACCACAGTTTATGGCTACCACTGTTGTGGCAATAATACAGGCCACTTAACTGGAGTTACACTAGACATTGACACAAAGGATTTTTTTTTCACCTTAATGGTTATGTTTCCGAACACACATTTTGTCTTCTCCAGTATTTATCAGAAAGTGGAAGTCGTCTAATCTAAATGCTGCTAAATTTGAAAAGACTCGAAGATGCGTCAACAAGACCATCTCATCATTCCTCATAGAATGTCCTCCATTTTCCATTTGGATAGCAAATATTGCATTGCAACACTACAATCTCCTGATGGTGTCCATTTTACAACCTATGGAAACCATATTTGCCTTACGAACCTGAAAATTTGGCTTCACAATCATATTTAAATATGTTTAGATGGAGAAACAAACAAAGGGTCTTTTAAGACCCAGCCTATATTGTGTGTAATATGCATTTCTGATGTGTACGTTTTTTTTTGTATTTTATTAGGTACCTCTCTAGTTCCTAAATACTACAGAAGCAGTATGTGGTATTCCATAAACATTTTAAAAAATATATAAATAATTAAAACTATGTTTCCCTACCCATACACAGTTTGATAAACTGCCTCGTCATTTTCTATACATGCCACCAACAATAATACCCTATATTTACATGGAAACCCAGAACAATGGCAAAGTGTGGTTGAAACAAAATGGCTTCCTTTTCATTTTGAAAAGGATTTCATTAACCAATCCTATTGTGTTTTGTCATCCCCAGGTCCCAAGGTATACTGTGAAAGTACAGTGGTAAAATGTGGCTCAATGTCACTAAGTTTTTGTGTCTTATAACTTTAAAAGTACTGAACCAATTTTGATCTATAACCAAGAAGTATCTTTTCCACCCCATAGTCTACATTCCTGCCAATTTTAAGGGAATATTTGGCTGGCCATGTTGGTGGTAAGTCTGTTTAAACAGTATATGGAAAATATATTGGAGCAAAATCTTGTTTTTGGACCCTCCTTTTTTCTTTGCACTCCCTTGACTAATCACCACAAAACCTTGCATCATCTACCAATACAGAAAAAGGAATAGGTCTGCAAAGTTTAGTGGAGATTTGTCAAATAGTGGCAAAGTTAATACCAGGCAAGAATCCAAGGAACTCCTGTCTCTCAGAATCCTAAATGGAACTACAGAGTGGCTCCTGCCTTCTAAAGAGACTGCAATGGTTAGAATTTGACTTAGGTTGATGTGCATAAAACACTTCCATGTTCAGTAGGATTTAAAAACATGGTATTTCACTAAAACATAGGTTAAAGAGTAGTTGTGGTTAGGTTTGTTCATCAAAATATAATGTACGTTTAATAAAACTCTGAGGTTCACTGAAAAAACACATTTTACATGCAGTTATGAGTGCTGAACAAACTATAAAAACAGCGGGATTCACAAGTTATTTTCTGTAAACTAACTATAACTTACATCTCCCCCATGCACTGCTTATGAATTCATATATTACACAAATGGTGACATAATAAATGATATAATTGCTGACATCACTGATGACATCTCAAATGGCATAATTCATGATATCACTGATGACACCGCTGTTCTCTCCAGGCCTACAGCACCATTACTCTAGCAAACTTGGTGACTTCTACTCTATGGAAAACATTCACAGAGAAAATTGAGACTTCCTTTCTAAATAATTTTTCTTACATGACATTTCCAGGGCATTAACACCAAATCTGATGCACTTGTGATGAAATTGGAGAATTTTCTTGGCTTTTTATTTGGGAGAGGAAAAGGACTAAGACCGTGCTAGTAGGCTTTGCATTTTCCAGGGCACACAAAGCTCTTTTGAGCTTCTAACCAATGGAATTTGTAAGGGATCTAGGTACCAACATATGCTTTGCAGCTTGGGTCTTTTGGTAGTGATGACCCATCTGCGAGCCTCATCCGAAGAGCCACGTCTTGAGGCTCTTCCTGAAGATGGTGATCGATGGGCTTTTTCTGAGGTCTAGGGGCAGGTTGTCCCAGCTCTTTGCTGCGATGTAGGCAAAGGATTGTCCTCTGACAGGGGTTTTCGAATGCGAGGGATAGTGGCCAGAGCCAGTTGAGCAGAGCGGAGGGTTCTGGCAGGGGTGTGGAAGGTGACACGGTGGTTCAGGTATGCCGGTCCGATGTTGTGTATGGATTTGTACTTGTGGGTGAGAAGCTTGAAGGTGATTCGTTTTTTATCGGGGGCCAGTAGAGGGTCTGCAGGTTTTGGGAGACATGTTCCTGGCATGGGAGGTTAAGGACAAGTCTGGCAGCGGCGTTTTGGAATGATTCAAAGAGTGGGGAATGATAGCACTCGGAGATAGCCAAGGTATCTCTTACACAAATACAGGCTCTAGAAAGATACCCCATTGGGATATCTGAATCCCTTCGGATCCAGTTGCTTTGATCTTTTTCAAGGCTACCTTTGTGTCTAGGACAAATGCTGTCATGGAGCCCAGATGGCTACGTGTTCTCCAGCTTTACTTCCCTCTCTTGTCTGTGAAGAGCAGCGCATTCCCCTGAGAAGCCAAAGCAAATAAGCATCTTCCCAACAATAGCCCAGATGTCAATCGAGCCCTGGCTTTAAAAGCACCTGAAAAGAGCCAATGTTGCGGCTGCGTCATCCTTGGCTATGAATGCTGCATTCATTGCAAGTGTTATTACACAGTGCCACTCAATTAACTGTGACCTTGAGAGAGTGAGAACAATTCAACACTAACTTGTTTAGAATTGAATCTTATTTCTATGTCTTTTGGCTGACTTCTTAAAGCTTTTGATTCTTGGTAGTGATAATGAGGTAGCTCAGCGGATTAATGCATTCATTATAAGAGGTAGCTGAAATGAGTACTATTGAGTTCTATATTTAATAATTATTATCAATGCCTAGAGATTATAGAGTGTGTAATGCGTAATTATATATATCTATAAACCTATATATATATAAAACTGAGAAAAATCCTGCTGTTCTTCCTGCGCTTGCCTAGCTAGGTTTGTGCTCCAATATGGGCGCAGGACCCATTCCAATAATTCACCAAACAAAATTCAAACGCTGGCACTCCATGCAACTGAAATATTTATTCGGACCAGTAGATCCTTATCATGTTATTCAATTTTCCATTTTCCAAATACAAAAATAGGGCAACGCGTTTCAACCATCGCAGTCTTCTTCATTGGCCCACAAAGGAAAAATACAAAAACAATATGGCCCCTCCTAACTCCAATATATAATCTCCTCCAAATCATAGACATAGAAGAGTTTTTTTTTTTTAATTGCAATTCAGATTTTGCAATTTATGTGATTGTGTGCCCATGTGGGCTGCAATATGTGGGTAGCACGATTTTTCCCCGGAAAAAACTGATTCTTGAACATTGGAGAGCAATTGTAAACAAAGATGCAACTTACCCAGTAGCTCCCCACTGCAACTTGGTACACAAGGGTATGGTGAATAAAATGACATTTTTTGGAATAGATAGTGTTGGGCACCCCTAGGGGGGCGACAGAGAGAGGCAATTAAGAAAGCTGGAATCCGAGTATATTATTCGGCTTAATAGCCGACATCCTTAGGGTTTGAACAAGGACGAGGAACTTTATGTTCATATTGGTTAGTCAAGGATGCAGGTACATGGTTGTGAACAGTTGTCCAGGGCTTTATTTAATTTGGTTTTATTGCTAATGTGGCCATCCTACCAGTAATAGTAGAATTGTTATGAAAATGTTTTCAATTTGATTATTTGGATGAAAAAGATGTTTAGGTGGAATATGGTTTATTAGATTATTACTATTATGTATATTTAAAAAAAACATTTAGGGGTAAATATAGATTTTTTGTTTATATTGAATTATCTGACTGAGGAAAGTAACAGTAAAATATATCAACAAATTGTGATAAAAAAGTGAGAAAAGAGAAGAAAAAAGAGAAGGAAAAAAAAACCTCTTCTATGTCTATGATTTGGAGGAGATGATATATTGGAGTTAGGAGGGGCCATATTGTTTTTGTATTTTTCCTTTGTGGGCCAATGAAGAAGACTGCGATGGTTGAAACGCGTTGCCCTATTATTGTATTTGGAAAATGGAAAATTGAATAACATGATAAGAATCTACTGGTCTGAATAAATATTTCAGTTGCATGGAGTGCCAACGTTTGAATTTTTGTTTGGTGACCTATATATATATATATATATATATATATATATATGTGTGTGTGTGTGTATATATATATTTTGCACTCATCTTCGTCTGCTCCACTTTTGCTCAACAGCCTTCAAGTGTACGGGTGGCTTGCAGAATCAGACGGCACAGCCAGGTTAATCAGTGCAAACATATTTAATTATTATCAATGCCTAGAGATTAGACACTGTGCAATTTTATATAAATATATATATATAATTATTTTTTTATTTTTATTTTTTGCAGTCCCCTTCATCTGCTCCACTTCGCTCAACAGCCTTCGAGTGTATACAGGCAGCTTATAAAATCAGACGCCTCAAGCCAGGTTAATCAGTGCAAATATATTTTTATTTATTTAAACCTTTCATCATTCCAGGTGCCAGCAGTGTGAGTCTGGCAACGTGTTTCAGCCGCGCCTTTAAAAACAAAGGCTACAGGGACTTTATAGTTACGTTCAAATTTTACACACATAAAAACATATAAATTCAACAGTTATACTTAGCTCAAGACTCTATAACTTGTGCTCTAAGATAACTATAACTCGCGTCCTCGCCATGCACTGCGACTTATCCCACATATTACATCAGTAATGACATCTTCTATGACATCATTTATAACATAACTGCAACATTTGCAATAAAATTAGTAATGAGAAAACTGTGCAAAAACTGTGTATGGGGGTGTTAGTTTAGTAACTTTAGGGCACGAGTTATACTTTCTTGAGATAAGTATTTTATAAAAAAAAAATCTGTGAATTTCTAATGTGTTTTTAATTCTATTTCTTAACTACAACGTCCCTGTAACCTTTGTTTTTTAAGTGAATTTCTAGGGCTTTTTTAATGTTAAGAAATATTTTATAACCTTACGTTAATCCAACCCCTACCGTGGCCCTACTTTGGCCTTTATTTGGTCTTTGTTCATGTGAGTGCGCTGGGCCCACCCAGGGCACTCAGTGGGCACTGTTGGGGACAAGAGGAGAAGCCTTAATGGCCCCTGAGTTCCCCCCGCTCCGTACCTCCAGTGGGAGCTTGCATTGCTCCCGCACGCCGGGAGCACAAAAATGATGTTCATGCATGTGGGAGCAATTATTTCATGTGTTTTTCTGCCCACTTGAGCTGGCAGGGAAACAGATGAAAAGTCTTCTCCTAGCGATAGGAACAGTTTTCCTGCTCCCACCCGCCGGGAGCAGACTTACTGTTTGCCACACCTGGTGGAAGCTGTCAAAGCTCCCACCAGGTAAAAGCAAACATCTATGTCCCGAGGGTGGGCATCTTGGGACATGAAGAGCCAGCCCTGGGTGCTGGCTGTCTCCGGGGCCATTAATAGCTCCAGGGAGGCCTTGCGCTTTGATTTGTCATACAGCGCCAAAGTTATTAGTAAAACAAAAAACACTTTGTCTATGCGAATTAGGTCCTAACTATACCTACCTACTTGCGAGTGCCAGTAGATAATGACAGACAACTGCTGAGAGAAGGAGACTAGCGGTAGTGGAGACTTATATATGTAGACCAGGCCCTGCTCCCAACCAGGCATGAGATACCAACCTTCTACTGCTCACATCCTTCAGCCGCTCGCCAAAGGCCTCTACTGCTTTAAAAAAAAAAAAAATGTGAGTCCTGCAGAAGTCCTGTGGGAGCATATGGGGTGGAGGGCATGCATGGTCCCACTGGAATGCAGCAGGGACGTGAAAAACTCCCCCATAAAAATGTAATGTATTTTTAGCCCCGAATGGGTTGCTCTGGGAACACTCTCTAAATGCCAGGACTGCAGGGTACCTCAATCCTGCCTCCTATTACGTCCTGTAATTGTGGCTGCAACATTTTCTTTCTTGTTGCGGCCAGTCAGGCGGATCACTCACCCCCACAGGACTGAGAGTCCCACAAGAGGGAGCCACGAGATGGGAAAAAGCCCTCCCGGCTAATCGGAATGCTTCAATATTCGACGTTGCGGTCTTCTGGGACTCCTGAGAAAGTCTTTTGGGATCAACTGTCAATATAACTATCAATTTTGAACCTTAATTTCTTAAAAACTTTTGAACAGATTTACACCAAATTACAAAAAGCATGCTTTCTGGGTAAAGATCTAGCTTTCTGCCAACTTTAGTGTAATTCTGTTCATCCATTTTCTCTGTATCTGTGCCTTATTTTTCCTATGGAAAATGCATGGGTTGGGAAAAAAGTGTTTTTGGACACAATGGGTCACAATGATTTTAGTGTCTCACGTCCAATGTTGGTCCCTGTCTGGAGCCACAGTGAGCAAAAAGAATGGACTGAAATGGTGCACAGAACATTTACCAGCTGCTCACATTAATTCAAGCATTTCACCCAGCACTATTTTTAAGTTTCAATACATGTTGAGTGTGATGTGCATGTCCAAAAGTAGTTCCCCTGCTCACCATGCCAATGGCTCAAGCTGTGCCTCACTGATGAGGCCCAAAAAGACCAAAACCTGCCTGTTTTTTTGCTTTGGAAGTATCCTGGCAGGTGGAGTAGGACCATTCTTTTTTGGGGCAGGGCCAAGGCTGATTGCATAATGTTGGTTTCTCTCCCTGGTGTCACACGGAGCAATAAAACGATGGACTATAATTTGCTGAAGAGTAATTATTAGTGACCAAGACTGATTCAAGCATTCTAACCATGAGATTTGTGTTTTCCTCAGTGTTTTGTTTGAAGCATTATATAACTTAACATTATTATTATTATTGTAACATACACTCGGCCTGATTTAGATATTGGCGGAGGAGTTACTCCGTCACAACGGTGACGGATATCCCGTCTGCCGAACTCCAATCACGCCCACTATGTGTTTTACCAAATTCTTCCAACCTCGCTACACCCTAAATTTGCTGAGCATTGTTCCGTTAGTTGTGAGAGCAGATGAAAGCTTCATAAGCCTCTGGTCACGGACTCATATCTTAGGTCATTCTTTCTGCGGGTTCTTTTTCTGCAACATGATGACATCATGGGCTATTTATTTCCTATAGGTTTAATTCACTTAGTTAAATAATGTAGATTTTCCTAGTAATTTATGACGGAAAGTCTTAATTTTATTAAAGACACGGAGGCGAATATTATGCGTTCTTTTCTTACTTTATTTCAAATAGCAGCAGTCAAGAAACTACAACTCCCAAGAGGGTTAGGAACAGCCTAACCAATGGGAGTAGAACAAGAACTAACAATGGACCAATCAGCTGAGGCCATAACCATAGAGTGTACACTTGACTGCAGGCAGCCCTCTTTTCTTGAACGAGCCAGTCAAAGAGAATCATAAAACAAAGGGTAAATGAGTCCCACGATCGCGAAGGCTAAGGAAACGGAACAAACTTCCTGAACCACAGAGATAAACCGGGAGAACAAAGGTGAGATAAGATGCTCCTGAGGGGATTGTGATGACACGTCTCGAGGGTTCCTCTGGAAAGATGCGAAGAAGGTGCCAGCAGCGTTATCCGGAAGCTGGAGGTAATGCCGGAGTCGCTGGGAGGGAGAGAGAAAGTACATGTTAAAAAGTACAGTGGTGGGATAATATTCGCCTCCGTGTCTTTAATAAAATTAAGACTTTCCGTCATAAATTACTAGGAAAATCTACATTTTATGACAAGACCGGAGGCTCTATTATGCGAGTTTAAAGCATATCAATAACTACTGAAGAGGCAGTTCTAACAGGTTTACAATAGAAAGTCTTAAAAACATTATCATTAGACCAATCTGCTGACCTGAGAATGTCCTCCAAACTAGATCCTAAAGCGAACGCTTTAGAGGCCATGGCTCCCCTGGAAGAATGGGCTCCAAACACAGAAGTGTCAATTCCCGCTAGGGACATAATCATTCTGACCCAACGGGCTAGGGTTGCGGAAGTCACCGGGTTATGAGGTTTGCGAAAGGAAATTAAAAGTTGGGTAGAGGAGGACGTTCTCAGGTTGACAGTTCTTTTTTCGTATTCTTTTAAACAAAGACCCACACATAATTTTGGTTTATCAGGGAAGAAGGGATAGAACACCGAATGTAAATTAGTTTTGGTGCGTTTGGCAATGTGAAACAATACGCCTGAAGGTAAAAACTGGCGGGCAGAGACATCTAGAGCCTTAACATCAGAAACTCTTTTGATAGCAATTAGGCATAGGAGCATAGTGAGTTTGGCAGACAGCATTTTTAGGGAAAGACTCGGATTGTCTGGCCAAGAAAGTAAAAGATTCAGAACCAAAGAAACATCCCAGACATGAGAGTACTTGGTAGAAGGAGGTTTAGAGAGTTTGACCCCTTTTAAAAGGCGACAAATTAAGGGATGGATCCCGATAGGATTGCCATCGATATTAGAATGGTTCATAGAAATAGCGGATCTGTAAAGATTGATAGTACGATATGATTTACCCAGCCCCGCCTGAGCCGCTAAGAAATTAATAATTAGATTTCGATCCGCTGAAAAGGGATCGGCACATTTTCCCACACACCAGCTTGCCCAAGACCAAGCTGATCTGTAGGCTCGCCTTGTGCTAGGCGCCCAAGCATTATTGATGAGCTCTGAAGCTTCCGACGAAATAGGGAAGGACCGCTGGGTAGGCCGGAAATGAGCCAGGCTGAGAGGACTAACGATTTGTTGAGAATGAGATTGTGGGGCCGTCCGAGCGGGTCTAGGAGGAGAAACGGAAATAAGGGGAGTAAGATCGGAAAATCCGCCGTGAGTTCGAGTAGGGGTGGAAACCAAACTTGAGATTGCCAAAAGGGGGCTATCAGAACAAGGGACGTCATTTGGCGCCTGACTTGATTAAAACTCTGTTGATTAGAATAAAAGGAGGGAAAGCATAATTGAGGGAGTTGGACCAATCCTGAAGAAAAGCGTCTGTAGCTAAGGCCAACGGATCCGGACGCCAACTGAAGAAGCGAGGAAGTTGAGAGTTGAGTCTGGACGCAAAGAGATCCACCTGAAAGGGGCCCCATTTTCTTTCGATTTGGCGAAAGACAGAATGGTGTAATTTCCAATCGCTGGAATCCGAGAGATGTCGGGAATGCCAATCTGCATTGGAGTTCAGAGAGCCTGGGAGATACTCGGCGAGAAGGGAAAATTTGTGGGACAGACAAAACTCCCAGAGGCTCTTGGCCAGAAGAGCAAGGGGTCTGGACCTGGTGCCACCTAGATGGTTTATGTAACGAACTGCGGATATGTTGTCCATGCGGAGCAGAATGGAGCAACTTGCTCTGTCCTTCGTAAAACTTCGGATCGCAAAGGAGCCTGCAAGAAGCTCTAAACAATTTATGTGCAATCTGGACTCCTCTGCGGACCATATACCGCCAGTCGATATTGAGCCCCAACGGGCGCCCCAACCGGTGAGACTTGCATCTGATTCTAATACAAGATCGGGCACAGAGGGGAAGATGGATCTGCCGTTCCAAGCCTCTAAATGGGATATCCACCATTGGATTTCGAGTTGAGATTCTTGGTCTAGAAATACGAGGTCGGAGAAAGCCAAACCTCGACGAAGGTGAAGGATCTTGAGACGCTGAAGGGCGCGGTAGTGAAGGGGTCCTGGGAAGATGGCCTGGATAGAAGAAGAAAGAAGGCTGACGACCCTTGCAAGAGTTCTGAGGGAAATAGAGTCTTTCTGGAGAATTGAAACCAATTCTCTTTTGATTGCGGAAACCTTGGCCCGCGGAAGAGACAGAGATGCCGAAACCGAATCTATTTGGAAGCCTAGAAATTCTATTTGTTGTGAAGGAACCACCACAGATTTTTCGAGAAAAACCGAGCTCTGTTAGGAGAGTAGATGTTATCTGTAGCTGAGACAGGAGAGAGGATTTGTTTTGATGCATAATAAGGATGTCGTCGAGATAGATAATGAGTCTGAAGCCCAGAGATCGAAGGTAGGATACAACCGGCTTTAAGAGCTTCGTGAAACACCACGGAGCTGACGAAAGGCCGAAAGGAAGGGAGGAAAAGTGATACGTTTTTGAATTCCAAAGAAATTGTAAATATTTTCTGTGAGAAGGATGGATCGGGGTAGTGAGGTATGCATCTTGAAGATCTAGTCTGACCAGCCAATCGCCTTGGAGTAAAATATCCCTGAGATGGATAATAGTCTCCATCTTGAAGTGTCGATAGACGACAAACTGGTTGAAGGATTTTAGATTGATTACAGGTCTTAGTTTTTTGTTCTTTTTGTGGACGATAAAAATAGAACTGATGAAACCGGAGGAGTCCGGGATGCAACTGTGGATGGCATCTTTTACTAGCAACGATTGGATTTCCGAAGAAATTAGAGATGACATTTCGAGAGAGAACCTTGGAACAAGAGGGGAACCTGACTGGTAAGGCGGAGAGAGAAATTCGATGCGATAACCCTGGATAGTGGAAAGAACCCATGGGTCTGAAGAAATTGACTTCCATTTTTGAAGGAAGAATCGAAGGCGACCTCCCACGGGAGGGCCAGAACGTTGGCTTACCTGAGGTATTGGCCGCTCTGGAGATGCGCTGGCCACGGTTGGGGAAACCCCTTGATCTTTGGGGATAGAAGTGGGGTTTAAACTCTTGGTTGTAGTAGTAGGAAGGGTTGGAGAATCCTCTGGAGCCTTGGTTTCTATATTGGCCGCCGGTAAAGCGACTCCTACCTCTACCGGCCCGGGAAAAAACACGTTGGTTGAAAACCTTCTTTAGAGATTTTTGGGCTTTATCAATAGACGAAAACGTAGAGACGAAACGACTAAGGTCCTTGATGAACGAGTCTCCGAAGAGTTTACCATCGGCCTGAATGCCGGGATCTCTGGTAGCAAGATTAGCTAGTTTAGGGTCCATACGGAGAAGGAGACCCTTACGTCTCTCATGGATGATGGCCGAATTAGCATTTCCCAAAAGACAAAAAGCTCTTTGGGTCCAAAGAGAAAGATCCAAAGGGTCGATAGGAGAATCCTCCAATCTAGCCGACTCGGCTAAGTCAAGTATTCTTGCAAGTGGACCGACCACATCAAGGAGTTTATCTTGGCACGTGGTCCAAGCTTTGTCTACCCCTTTACGGGGATCTTTTCCATATTTTGTAAAGAATGTGATGAGGGACTCATCAATAGCTGGAGTCACAGTAATGTTAGAGTCCAAAGACGGTCTAGGGCATTCAGACTTGAGTTTGGAGCGAGTCTGTTTGTCCAAAGGAAGGCGCAAGCGGGAAGAAATATATTCAGCCACGTGATCCAAAGGAAACCACTCCGTGGAATTGGGGTGATGAATAAGAGACGGGTCGAACATGGGAACACCTTCCGCATCAACCACACTGGTAGAGGGCTCACTAGAGGAAAATTTGATACGTTTGGTGGGGGGAGAAGAAGGTGAAAACGTATCGTCAGGATTATCTGACAAAGATAATTCATCCATGCCCTCATCATCCGTGTCCAAAATCTTTGTAATAGCAATCTTTTTTGGCGCTATTATATGTTTCGATTTTGCTTTACATTTAGCATGTGAGCTTGACTTTTTAATAGAATTCCCCTCCTTAGAAGGAGGCCTGGGAGGAACCAAGTCCTCGTTCTGGTGTGAGGCAAGCTCACTCTCTGTATGTGCGCCTTTTGCTGTTTTAACAGAAGAGTTTATTTTGCGTTTTCTGCCTTCCCCCGCAGAATGGGCCATAGGTTTGGACATCATGGACATTACGGAATTCTCGATGTTCTTTGACATTGTAACCATAGATGCTTTTAAGGCATTTTTAACTGAGGATTTTATAAATTTGTTCAAATCCTGTTTAAAGGACTCTTCATTATCCCCAGAATCCGAATTAACAGAGGAAGTATCTGTATTCATATTTAGTTGCGAGCTGACAGCCTGAACAAAACAGTTGAAATATGTTCTTGAGAGCAACGAGGGAAGTAAGGGGATAACACAGAGCAACACGCTCTATGAGGCTTGAAAGGCCCTCCCTTGGGCGGGGCCGAGAGGGAGGGTCAAAGAAATCCCAGTGACGCGTCGAGAAGGAAAGCCGGACTGCTCCGGGAACGACACGGAGCCGCCGAAGAGTTGAAGCTGCTTCGGCAGCAGAGGAGACGCGTTGGGGAGTCGGAAAGCCTCGTCTGTCAGGCGCGCAAAGCAAAATGCGCTGACAGAACGAGGAGAGCTCTCGAGAAGAACGCGCGACGGAGCGTGCGCTACGCAATGAAAAACCAACGGTAACACGGAGGAGCGGGGGGGTCGAATATTCACAGATATCACAACGTCAGGAAAGCGCTATGCTTATACAGAGAACCGGCACATAAAGAAAACGATAGACATGCAGAAGTAATATAAATAGCCAAATAAGTAAACGCAAGACCAAAAGAGTGTACTTATCTTGCCTGCGTGCAGCAAGAAAAGAGGGCTGCCTGCAGTCAAGTGTACACTCTATGGTTATGGCCTCAGCTGATTGGTCCATTGTTAGTTCTTGTTCTACTCCCATTGGTTAGGCTGTTCCTAACCCTCTTGGGAGTTGTAGTTTCTTGACTGCTGCTATTTGAAATAAAGTAAGAAAAGAACGCATAATAGAGCCTCCGGTCTTGTCATAAAATTTCCTTTTCGGTATTGAATGGCAAATCCGCATTCACAGAATATCATTATTTGTTTGTTTGTGGATATTCACAAACACAAATTACATACATCCCTACAAAGATTTGACTAAGTGCACATGTGAGGTGGATCAGGTATCTGGCCACATATAGTGCCAGAAGGGACAAGGAAAGACGCGTTTCTCATAAAGAAAACGCTAGAATGGGTTGAGTATGCTAATGCACATCTCCAGTACATTTCTTTTTGTGTGTTGTCTGCCATGATGGCTATGGAGGAGGAAGGATATGGAAGGGAATCCACAATGTGCACAGATTTCCATGCACACTTATGACTTTTTCTCCAAGTCACTTACAGATTCCCAGAGTCATTTCCATAAACAAGTTTAATTTACACATGTAGATGGCATACTTATGAGTTTAAAGCCACAGTGATTGATAAAATGTAGTTTACTCACATGAACTTTTTGCATGGGTAAAACGTAACGATAAGGGGCTGCAGGGCAGGAATGCCCTAAATAGTTATTTTTTTCCTTTTTGGTCATACACTTCTCAGTCCTTTGCTCCATAAATGGTCTTATATTTACCCCAGTCAATGTCAGTAATAAATCTGCATCCAGGAAAAAAATGGGTCAGGAACACCCTAAAACCAGTAGTGGGCTACACAAGAAAATTCACTCAGAGAAAGAATGGTGCCACTGAATTAGTGGGAGACAGCTTCCAGTGCATAAATGCACTGCATGTACTTTTATGCATAAGGAAACACATTTGCCTTTTCTTAATGGAAATGTACTAGAGTTTCTCCAGTAGTAATCCTTGGAACCAGTGTCTCTTGCAGCTTCCCATGTGTACTTCTGAAAACCCTTGAGAACTAAGAAAAGGATTATGAGGAAACCTAGGGGAGTACACTTATATTTTATGAATCAGACCATTGGCGACAGGTCTATGCAAATTACAGTAGGAAACCTATGATCCCTAGATTTCAAATTTTGAAAACATTTTTTATTTTCTAGACCAATATTTCTATTGTTTGTTTTTCTTGTCTTGATTTCTCTGTAGTCTTTATTGGCCTTTGCATGGCTCTTATCCTAACATTAGCCTAACATTTTATGTTGTGGCAGCCTAAAGATCACAAAACATTTTTTAGCATAAAACTATGCATTAGTATAGCCCATTCCATATCTGCAAACAAAGCATAAATACTGTCTACCTAACAGGAATCCATCATAAATAGAATACCAGAATTTAATGTTAACAAAAGTCTCTTAAGAGAGACTGTCTAAGGTGTGAAGTCAATGAAGTAACTTGGTCCAATACCCCAAACTTAGTGAGATGTGGTGCTACTCCTTTCGGTAACCTATGAAAAGGATAGTTTTCTGGACACCTTCCAGCAGCTACCTTCAAAACCCAACCCGCTCTGAACCAAGTTGGTACCATCATTATGAAGTGCCCGCCTGGTGGATCTTCTGAAAAAGACCAACACAATGAATGTCACAGTGGTTCAGACAAGGCCATCCAGATGTAGTTGAGCAGGATGCCGTCATTCAGAGTCACCCTTTTACATATGTCATTAAAAAGAATTCAAGTCTTACGTGAACTTCATTCAAGACTGCTTATTGTCAATAAATGGTTCTATAAGTGGGGTATACACAATCAGTTTTTTGTAATCCGGGGAGCCCTGCTTGGAACATAGTTCCAGTGCCCCTAGCTTGCCTGACGTGCATTTCTGGCTAGCCACCATTCCTTGGTGTTTCATCAGGAATGCTGTCATAGATCCTTAACCATTCTTCTGCTGCTTAGCAAGTGCCAAGAGTCACTCATGACGTAGGGCAAATGGGTGTTTTGACATCATTTCCTCCTAGTCGCCCCAGCTGATAGCAGAGACAAAACGTGCCTCTATCACAGGGATTTACGAAGACAAATTAGAGGCTAGAGAGCCATGAAATAGTCAAAAAATGTGGAGGCATATTTATTGATTACTTTATCAGTTCATGACTATTATTTTCAAAAGGAGCGAATTGCAATCCATAAGCCAAAGCCAACATACAGTTTGCAGCAAAACAGTAATGGAGGTGCTTTATCCGGGCATCACAATGATAAGTACTCTTGAATTCACAAAAAAAAATTGATATTGAAGACTCAAGAGTCAGGATACTTCTGACATCAACAGTTTACACAGTGTTTGACCATTTAATGAATTTCTACTCTCTTAATTATCTTCATATGTTTACAACTGGTAAATTTGGAAGGGGTTTAAACACTTTTAAGGCTACATCACTGGACCTTATCTTGGTCTTTGTCCAGGGGCTAATCCATGCTAGATTTTCAGGATAACCACTGACAAGGAAAATGACACTAATTGCGACAATTTGTACACAAATGTCTCGCTTATGGGTATCCAAATTATTTGTTACGGAACAGCGCATGATGGACCACTGCAGGATGAGGGGATACTGACCGGGACGGATTAAATATTACACTGAAAGCTACAATTAGAGTTTGAGGATGACTCAAAGTTCTCTAATGCTTGGAGGAAGATTTAAATATGGAGATGAATCCACAGGCTGATTTTCCCCTGAAATACTATCCCTGTGATGAAAGAAATGACTTATTTTTTAACATCTTTGCCAGTATTGTGGATAAATAAAGCTCGAACAAAGGGACTGGGCTTTTTTTTGCTCATGCAGATGGCTTGCAGGTGACCATCTGCATTCAGTCTGTTAACCCTAAGACTGCTTCTACCTTAAAATTGGGTCAGCAGTCTATCGTGATGCACGCCTATTTTCTAAACAGCTAGAAACTTTAGGTCAGATGTAGAGTGTGGCAGACAGTACTTTCTCCATCATTGTGGCAGAGGCCGCTATGTGTGACACCATGATGGACTACCATTGCCATATGTAGAGACCACCACCACTGGTGATCTCTTTCGCTTGAAAGAAATCACCATCATGGCAGTTCTTGCAAAGTTTGGTGGACTACTGCCGTTGGTTATGACTGACACCCACCAGGCATTTACAAACCTTTTGTTTTTCAAAAACAAACTCTGGAGTTGAAAAACAAACACCAAATGCCCCCACACTCAGGAGGAGGGTCTTTATTTGTTGTTTTCTGCCAGTGATGGACAGAATAAAAGCACATAACACCATTCACCCTAAATAGGGTGACATATGATATTTCCTTCCTCTGACAGCCCCTACTGGGTGTGGTCATCAGAGGAAGATTTCTGTTGACTGAGCTACCACTTCTCCATTGATGGAGAGAGGATGGTCCTCCTGACCCTGTGCATGTGTGTTGGCAGACTGTCAGTACAGCAACAAGTCACCCATTTGTGTCCGCGAAGGAGTACCTTATCTGCCAAACTGTAAATCATCCCTTTAGTTATTGGCACCCTAGAGGTAAGTACCACATAGTACTTATGTGCTCAAGCCTTAGTGTACCCACACTCTATACATTACAATTAATGAAATTGACATACACTGAAGAGGTTTGTGTTTGATTCAAGATGTGGGTTGAGACTAAAAGTTGGGAATCCAGAACAAAAGAAAAGAAGCAGGCAATATCAGGTGGCGATGCCACTAATAGACAGATGGCACAGTCAAGCTTGATCGGGGGGGATGTATAAGAAAGTCAGGTCCTCATCTAGAGTCTGGTGGTCCTAGGACCACCAGACTCGTGGTGGCGGTCTGACAGCCACATTATGACTGTGGCGAAAGTGCCACTATCCGACCGCCGGCACCGCCACTTTTTCACCGGCCGATGGCCTGGCGGTGCAGGCGATCTTAATCCAGCAGCGCTGCCCTGGGGATTACAACTCCTGCGTCTGCCAGTTTTGCATGGCGATTCCACTGCCTTGAAAAGGCTGGCAGAGACAGGGTGCCGGGGGCCCCAGTGGGGCCCCTGTACTGCCTATGCACTTGCCATGGGCAGTGCAGGAGCCCCCATGGGCAGCCCAGTCACGCTTTTCAATGCCTGAATTACAGGCAGTGAAAAGCTCGACAGGTGCTGTCGCACCCGACGCACTGCAACATTGTCGCCAGCTCGATTGCGAGCCAGCATCAATGTTGTGAGTAGTTTCCTGCTGGGCCAGCTCATGATAGGGCCAACAGGCGGAAAATCGAACTGGCAGTTTTCTGACTTAACGAGTCTGGCGGGCAGCCTCCACCACCCGCCAAATTCAAAATGAGGCCCTAAGTCTTGAAAGGGTTAAGTTATTAAGAGAACGCTGGCACCCATTCTTTTATGAAGTGAGGAAGTTACAAAGTGTGCCAATGCTATCCAGAAGATACGTCTTCCGATAGGACTAGGCGTTGACCCTTCTTTGATAGATCGCCTTTCTCTAGTCTGCCGTTTGTCCCGCTAGAGAGGCTGCTACATTAGGGCTACCATTAAGGGTACCATATAACTCACTATCACTTTAGAGACCTTGTTCCAGTGCTGGAGCTCTATTTAAAAACAGAATGCATTGTGGGAGTTATCGTGATTCACTTGTATTGCAGTAAAATATCATATTACATTCTGTTGTAAATTGAAAGCCTAGGACTGGAACATGGCTTACTCGGTGTAAATCTAATGTAGTCTTTCAGCAACAGAGGCCACAAGATGGAGCCTTAAACAGCAGTTATAGGCCCTTCCAGCATCTCTCCAAGTTCGTTTAATATCTTAAGATGTAGCCCATCTGGCCCCATTGACTTATCCACTTAAAGATGTGTAAACACACTGAGAGCTGCTTGTGTAAATGGGCAGAAATCCATCTCCTTCCATTCATTCTTTGCAGCCCAGCTGGGATCCTTCAACACTGCTTTTTGTTGTGAGACAAATCATAACATTCTCTCGAAGATGTCTGGTTAAATTAGGTACTGGCTGTACTAAACAGCTCTAGCCTGCTTCCCTTGGACATCTTCCAATGCTTTTTTATAATTTTTGTCAGATTTGTTTTGTTTCATTCGTTTTTACACAGTTATTGTCTGTTTTTTTTTTTGTACATTTTGTATACCAGAAGATTTTTATGTTCTTTAAAGTACGTATTTTTGGGTCTGGTGTCACGCTATTTAATACGTTTTCAAAACACATTGGTAATATAGTTGTTCGTTTTGATCACCTTCTACACATACTGTCCCTTTTCAATGAAAGATTTGAATCGCAAGCCTGTTTTTTCTTCTTAGATTGAAACCCTCAGTTTGTCTTCTTTCATTGTGGGTTTGGGAATCTCTTCCTTTGGTTTGTGTTTGCTGTCCTGGCTAACTTCACTGCATCACGCTGTTTTGAAAAATCTCTATCCATCTGCATTTTACTTTGGGGTGTGTGAAAATTGTTTTTTGTCAGATTCGTGATTTTTAAATAAATGTTGCTGATTTCTCCAATTTTGCAACAAGGTCTGCTCTTGGCAGCGCGCAATTTTTTAAATTCCATTTTTATTTTTCCAAACATATGAAATGCAAAAATCAATAACAAAAATATAAAAATAAAGGGAGGCCCTGACTCGGAAGTGCACTCCTCTTCAGGCAGCTGGGCACATATGATTGGGAAAGTTGTCATCACTCACACTGCAAGAGAGAAAATTATTGAAGTGAGTTGACCCATTGCCTCATGTTGTGTGCTGTTGTTGGCAAAAGTATGTCTATATGTTAACGTTTTTATTAGAGTTATTTTTAAATAAATGAGGCTGCTGAAATCAAAACGTACAGTGGGTGTAAGGTCGTTCAAGAAGTAGATTTTGCAGGAAATAAACGTTGAATATTCTGTTTTTTTACAAAGATTTGACTTTCCAAAATAGGTTTTTGGGGACAATCTTCACTAAAAGATTTTGCTTTAAATTATTGCTCGCAAGTTAAGTTTTGTGCCTGTATCAAACTTTGCAGTTTTATAAGGTTCTAGCCTTTGTCAGCCTCATAACACGTTACCCCTGTTAAGTATCATATTTCTGTTCTAGCTTATTTTGATATTGCGTTAAATGATAATATCCAATTTGTCATGTGTGAGATTTTACCGTTACCTTCCAATTGACCACAAATCCCTCGGCAGCAGATGCCTTAATCAACTGAGCAAACTTGACAAATAGAGAAGTGTGCTAGAAACTCTCAATAAATTATGTATCATCTTTCAGGGAACAAGAGTGGCCTATAAGACATAACCTTCAGATTGTGTACAGGCTATGCTCATGACATCATGGCTTTGAGAAATTGACCATGAAGTCCGTGGACCAATCCGAGTGAGTGTAATCATCCATTGGAAGTGAGTGAAGAGCCTCTCACAAACCTCCTTTCATCCAACAGCTGGAAGTTGATGGAGAACATCTCGTGACTCCTGTTTTCCAACCACAGAAATGGATAAATGTGAAGAAATTTCAGTTATCCCGATTTCCAACTTTAAATCTTGAAGATCTCGAGGAACAGTTTACATTCCTAGTTTTCAGATCCCCGAACCGGAAGTGCATCAAGAATGCTCACAAAGAGCCCTGTCTGCTGATCACAGAACCGGAAGTGAATAAAAGGCATCCCTGGAGCCCAGTTTCCGATCTCAGAACTAGAAATGCGTGAAGAACTTTCCACCACTCCTTCTTTCCAAACTCAGAACTGGCCACAGATGCAGAACTTCCCATGCCCCCTTGAGTCTAAAGAGAAATTAAATTGTATGGGAAGCATTTTATGAACCCTGGCTTCCAGACCCAAAACTGGATGTGAATAAAGTACATCCCAGGGTTCCAATCCCACAACTGGAAATGCATTCAGAATGTTGAAAACAATTCCTAGTTTGCAACCCCAGAGCTTAAATCCAAGAAGAATTTTCAGCAATCCCTGTATTTGCAACCGTAGGTGCAAGTGGATCACCATTAGAAAGTCCACTCCGCACCTCTCCCTCCATCATTCCGAACTGCTATACATAGAAATAAATAAGGAACAGAATTGCATTCCGCAATCTGGCCTCTTGTTACAACAATAATCGAGAGTCTGAGTGGACTGTGCCTTTACCATTCAAATTGGACCTGCTACAACTTTGCTGCTGCCTCAGCAGTATACCCCGAATTTCTGAAGTAAGACCGCTCCCTCAGTTATTATTTATTTTTTAAAGCAAGACAAAACAAGGGGTGGGCGGAATTGGCAGAGTTTCATCCTGCGGAATTCCACGAAATTACATTAAAATTCCAAGTCATTCTGCTGAATTCCATAAAGGGGCATAGTGGGTACCGCAATGTGCATACCGCTCCATTCTGTTACATACTTACGTAAGGGCACCAAGGGGTATAGTACGGAGCAAGCTGCCTCCACACTCTTCCATACATAAAGCTATATGTTCCATAGACTCGCGCAGTAAGACATGCAAATGCAAAATTGTCTTTGAAATACCATGAGTGCCCCCCTTAAGGCTTAAACCATGACCCTGATTTATTTTTTCCTTTTTGGGGTCAGGGAACAATTTGCCTTTCAGAAGATGCCCCCATAGAATAGGCATGTGCTTGCTCTGCACCCACCAGACCACAGCTGAGGTCAATCTTCGGGCATATGGGGAGAAGGCGCGTTCAACGGTAAGATGGCGTCCCCTGTATTTACGACTGCTAATAACCACAAGAAGGGAGGCGTGTTATCCACTAAGCACAGCAGGGACAAACACTGCTGACTGTGTTACCGAACTGCTTATCAGGCCTAGGTGCAGAAAAATTGTATTTATGATTTAATTAGCTCAGCCTTACAGAGTTCTGCCGAGGCCCAACCTACAGTGTGCGACGTAGGAGCTGTTTGTGGCCAGGAACAGGCCCTACCGGAAGAAGAGGGCTTTGCTGCTGCAGAGGGTCCATGGACTAAGGGGCCAGATGTAGCAAGGGTTTTGCGACTCGCAAACAGCGAAAAACGCCGTTTGCAAGGCGCAAAAGCCTCTCTGCCATGCAGAAATGCATTTTGCGAGTCAGATCCGACTCGCAAAATGCATTTCCGACTCGCAAATAGGAAGGGGTGTTCTCTTCCTACTTGCGAGTCGCAATGCTATGCAATTTCATTTGCGACCGCGAAAGCGGTCGCAAATGAAATCACAGTTACCATCCACATGAAGTGGATGGTAACCCAGTCGCAAACGGGAAGGGGTCCCCATGGGACCCCTTCCCCTTTGTGAATGGACTAAAAAATTATTTTTCAGAGCAGGTAGTGGTCCTATGGACCACTGCCTGCTCTGAAAAATACCGAAACAAAAGGTTTCGTTTTTTTTTCTAAGTGCAGCTCGTTTTCCTTTAAGGAAAACGCGCAGCAGATAGAAAAAAAAACTGCTTTATTAAAAAGCAGTCACGGACATGGTGGTCTGCGGTCTCCAGCAGGCCACCATCCCCGTGAGTGCCCATACTTGCAATGGGGTCGCAAACTGCGACCCACCTCATTAATATTAATGAGGTGGGTCTTTGCGACCCCATTGCGACTCGCAGACGGTGTCTGAGACACCTTTCTGCATAGCAAATTGCGACTTGCAATTTGCGAGTCGCACGGACTCGCAAATTGCAAGTTGCAATTTGCTATTTTGCTACATCTGGCCCTTAATCCTCAGATTCAACACTCCCCCCTCTTTTTCTCTTCTTTTTCTGTTGTTCCTTTGACTGTTTGTTTTATCTAAGTTTCCATAAAACTTTGAGCACTATTTCCAATCTATTTGTGTTATGGATTTGAGCGTGAGAATGCAACTCTGAGGATGCGCGCTGAACTTAACAAAGCAAATAAGGCCTAAAATATGCCAATGCTTATAAAATGGTATGGAAGGGCATTTTGAACAAGGCCAGCATGCCACTGGCGCCGGGTCCTCTGATCAGATGACGGGAAAAGTCTAGAACTTTGGTGGAAATAGAGGAACCAGGGTTTGGTGAACTTCCTCGACCTCCTGGTTTTTCTTCTGCTCCAGCAAGAGGAGGAGGAAGCATAGGGTAGTGATGGCCAAAGAAGTCACTCCTTCTGCCATAGGAGGTGGGGGTAGAGTGCAAGAGTGAGAAGCTAAGAGAGTGTTCCCTCTGCTCCAGCAGAAGTGGGGAGATTGAGGGAGTGGCAACCGAAGAAGGTGTTCCCTCCGCCCCAGAAAGAGAGGTCAGCATGGGTAAGTGAGACCCGAAGACGGTGCTCCCTCTGCCCCAACAGGAG
The DNA here is from genome assembly GCF_031143425.1 of Pleurodeles waltl. Classification (NCBI taxonomy): domain Eukaryota; kingdom Metazoa; phylum Chordata; class Amphibia; order Caudata; family Salamandridae; genus Pleurodeles; species Pleurodeles waltl. The sequence goes on from NC_090449.1 coordinate 1,045,534,947, forward strand.
GAGGTGAGTGAGGGAGTGACAAGTGAAGGTAGTGTTCCCTTTGCCCCAGCTGGAGGGTAAAGAGTGAGGGAGTGAGAACCGTATGTGGTGTCCCGAGGCTGTGGCGTAACGGTCAGAGCTGTCGACTTCGGAGCTGGAGAACCAGGTTTAGTCTCGTGATGCTCCAAATTCTGTGATTCTGGGCAAATCGTTTAATCTCCTCATGCCTACCAAAAATTATTGAGTCCTTGTGTAACGTAACTGGTACTCATGTAAAGCGCTTCGATAACTTCGGGTCAAGATTGCGCTATATAAAACTGCAAAAAAAATATATACTAAGTTGAGAGTGAGAAAGTGAATTAATTCTGTAGAGAGGCACCTCGCAACTGCTTCTGATGGTTTTATGGGAGTGGAGAACCAGTATGAATAGAGGGACTCTTAAAGTAAATTATTCCAGCCAGCATAGTGAATATTGCCATCTGTCAGTACAGTAAACACAGGCAGCACATTGACATAACCAGAGCAACAGTATCATCGGACATAAATATTGTGCCCTAAATATTGGTTACAAAAATATCGTTCCAGTGGGTGAAGATTCCCTATTATTAACCTCAATGGGAGATATTCTTGTAAACAATATTTAGGGCCCAATATTTTTGCCAGGCTACATTTAAGCCGCATGATTCTGGTGCCAAATACTGTAACCTGTAGGGGACAAGCAGGCTGACAGCCAGCAGACACTGCAGTACACTTCTCTAGTCACTAAAATGGAACATTTCTTGGCACTAAAATCCTCCCAGAGGTGGATGCATTTCACAATAAAATACATCTGGAGGTGACCACCATTGAGATTAATGCTTGCTCTCATATGCACAGTGCAAACTGTTTCTGATCTATTTTCTCTGATGAGTATTTTACACATGGCTTCATGGACATCATTCAGAGCAGTGGTTCCCACCCTTCTGGGGACCCCCACTTTATTGTTATTGGAACACGGGGACCCCCACTGAGTCATTATTTGAACCTACAGGCCCCTCTGCTGAGTCATTACTGGAAGCTGGGTACCTAATTTGGTAATCTTATTTAATTTTCTGAGCAGTCGCGGACCTCCTGAGGAGTCTTCGTGGACCCCAAGGGGTCCCTGAACCACAGGTTGGGAACCACTGATTTAGAAGTCATCAGAGGCTGCAGCTAAGACACCTGGCTTGCCCCTTGTGACCCCGGCCACTGTTTTTGTAACACTTAACCTCAGAGATAGCAAACTCAGTGCCAAGAATACAGGGGTATCACCTTCCTGGTTTTCTGGCAATGTTTCATTATAATAAGGTGAATAAAACTCCTTTATTCACTATTGGTGAAATAAAAAAATGTAGCTGCAGGAGCTGGACTCCGCTGACAGCTGAGGTAAATAAAAAAAAAAAATACATGTATTTTATGTGTGTGTGTTTGCAGGTGAGGCTGTGCATGAGAGAGAGTGTGTGTATTTGTATGTGTCTCTATGTGTGTGCGTGTGTGTATGATAGTGAGAGACAGTGACAGTTTCTGAGTGAGAATCGGTGAGATTGAGTGTCATTAAGTGAGTATGGGTCATCCTGAGTAAGAATGAGTGAGAGGACAAGTGACTGCAAGTGAGTGAGTGGATGAGTAAAAGTGAATACGAATGAGTGTGACAGATTGTTAGAGGGTGTGAGTGACAATGAGTGAGAGACAACTATTGAGTGTAACATTGAGTGATAACAAGTGTATCATAGTGAGTGACAACTAAGTGAGAAAGAGTGAGCACACATGAATGTGAATGAGAATGTATGAGTGAGAGTAATAATGAATGTGATTCAGAGTGAGTGCGAATGAATAAGTGAGAATAACTAAGAATGAGTGAGCATGAGAGGGTGAGAGTAAGAGTGAGAACCAGAGAGTGAATGTGAATGAATGAGTACAGACGAGTGAAAAAGAATGAGTGAGGGTGAGTGACAATACTTGTTAGTGAATGTAAATGAGTGTGAGCGAGACTGTATGTCAAGCTTGCAAGTCTGCCAGAGTCTGTGGCATACTGAAGGTCCCTCATGTCTTACCTGGGTCCTCAGGGCAAAATGCTGCAGGCGGCACACTGAAGGCAATTGTTAGCATGACAGGCACATGTGACAATATACTGGCCCTGGCATAATTGGAGTAATTCTTGGCATAATGGGAACCCATGCTTAAAACCTGGACGTGGCATATTGGCAGTAATTCATGCCAACTGGGGAACCATGGAAGAATGCTGCCACTGGCATACTTGACGAAATTCTTGGCATGTAGTCACTCATGACACAAAGCTGGCCCTGACGTACTAGGGGTCATTTTTGACGTAACAATAACAATAACAATAACCTATATTATTATTACCACCATTCTCACACTGGTATATTGCATTAATGATGTAATTTCAATTGTCATCAGTGATGTTATCAATGATGTCATGAAACGTGTCATGAGTGTTGTACTATGTGAGGTCATAAGCAGTGTATGGTGAGGATGCAGTTTATAGGTAGCTGAGTTAACTATATCTGCTGAATATTTGTGCTTTTTCATTTAAAATGTTATATGTCAACTGACATTTTCACCAACTATGACATCACTGTAACCAAGGGACACCCACCCCCCCCTTCTTGTTTAAGAACAATTGCTTTTTCAATTCAGCTGGACTCCTGTGGGAGTCAAAGGGGGGCCGTACTGGCTAAGAATGGACTGCCCTGGGGGTCTTGGGGCAAGTGCTAGGTCCAGCTGGACTCCAGAAGGATCTCAGCATCCCAGAAAAAAATCTATTTCAATGCAAACCCCCATACAAGGTCCAAGGGTTTAGGATACTCCTACCCTGCCACCTTTGCCTTATTTTTTTTTATTTTCAGGACATGCCGACCGAGTCCCTGAGTCCTGTAGTGGTACAGCCTCAACATTTTTGTTCGGGTTGTGACCAGGCAATCCGAGCACGAGCTCCTGCAGGAGTGATTTCTCCACACAGGACCAAGATGGCCAACGGGGAAAAGAGACATCTCAACCAATCAGAAAGCTTTGTGCTTTGAATTTGTGTCCCAGCGGGACTCCGGGGAGCAGAACTTTCAAGATATCAATACATTTGGAATCCTAATTTCTCAAAAACTACAGAACAGATTTACACAAATCAAAAAAGCATACTTTCTGGGTGAAGACAAAACTTTATAAAACAAATGTACATTCGCTTTGGATTCTTCATGGTAGACTTTGTGCAGATCTGTCGATCTATAAAGGGAGGGCCAAGACAAGGGGGTGGACCCAAAAGTGCAATTTCCTGTTTTATTTCCCAGAGGATTCTTCGCTCGGTGATACAGAAGAAAATGGCAGAATGGAATTAAACCAGATTTGTTATGAAGTTAGACTTTTTGGGGGAAATTAGCATTTGAATCAATCAATCAATCGGTTATTCTAGAGTGCGCTACTCACCTATAGGGTCTCAAGGCGCCGTGGGGTATGTTCTCAGGGTTCAGTTGACTAGCCAGGTCTTGAGATCCTTTCTGAATAGTTGCTTGGGTTGTGCATAAAAGAAGTTACATTTTAGAAGCATTTGTACTGCTAATCTTCGGATTTCTGCAAACCCGGATTCACAGACCTCCATGGAACCATATATTTTAAAAAGTAAAATATGATTGGCAGAGTGGCTTATTCTTCTGCCAACCATTTCGTATTCAAGGATCTGGGGTCAGATACATGAAACTAAAGCTCTCTGTTTGGATCTCCACAACACCGTGACAACAATATTGCTTCTTCCATTACAGAACATGGGGGCTTGGTCCCTGCATCCTGAAAAAAAGGGCAGGGGCTAGAGCAAGCACAGGCCTATGTGGAGGGACAAAAAAGAGACAGCCCCGCTATTTAAATTGGAAAAAAATAATGTAATTTTCTTGCTGGGTTATCGATCAAGAAAACTAGATTTCCAGGTCCCACTGAGGACCATGGGTTTGACGAACCTGAGCTGGGAACCAGAAACTCAGGGCGAGGCTCTCAGTCTTGTACCGTAAAGACAGGGCAAACATCGCAGAATAATATTGTTGGCCTGTTTTTTGGATTAACATTTACAATTGGGAAACCACAGATTGGGCAGGGGTCTGTGGAGCGGCCCTTGGTTCACGATACAATTCTCTGAAGCTTGTGCTTGGCGGCACAAATCAAATTGTGGATCTGCAAACCCTAAATAACAATTACAAAAGAAGAAATGAGCGCCTGTCCAGAGGCTAGTCCCCACAGCCAAACCCCATTTCATATGCCCAAAAGCCATGTGCAGGAGTGGTTGGTCGCCTGCTGGGTGTTAGTGATAGGGCCTGTCCAGCGTATAGTGCCTGAAACCAACCTCCGCTATGGGAGCCGAGGCCCTGCCACTAACCTCCGCTGTGCACAGCCAAAGACAGTGTGCAGTCGCGGAAGTCCGCCCACTGAGGGTTGAGTCCAGAAATTCTTGGATGTAATAAATCCTCTGTGGTAAGAATTCACAGACGAATACAAAGGTGAAGTTGTGGTTAGCTTTGATTCCAACATCTCAACAACCAACCACAGTTCAAGCACAGGTATTGTTACAAAACAAAACCTACAAAACATTGAAGTTCACAGTTATGCTTTGATAAACTAACCATAACAACTACCCCTATCATGCACTGCTTATGACCTGACATATGACATCATGCACATCATAATAAATGACATCATTGATGACACACAAATGACATAATTGATTACATCACTAATGCCATCACTAATGGCATTGTCCCTGTTACTGCTATTGACACTAGTTTTGCGGTCACCTCGTCACATGTGGCCAATCCCCCCTGCTCAAAGCCTTTGGCCGTGCAAAGTGACAGCTGAGTGCAAGGCCTGGCCCCTGGCCTACATCTTATGGACACGCCTTGCGACCAGCCCTCTGTGGACAGCCTTCACTGCAGTACACACCCTTCAGTGATGCTCAGCAGGAGTTGGTCAGAAAGCAAGCCTACACCGGCTGCACATAGCCAAACACCATGCAAAGGAAGGTTGCCGTGGGACGTGCTGTATGCCAGGCCTTGCACCCAAACTGCCAGTCTCCAGTGGACAAGTAGAGCAGGAGTTGACCAAGTGGAGTTGCAGCTCACCAAACTTTTCTTTTTCAACTTTAATTTTGGCAGAGTTCGGTAATCCTGTGCCCGATTCATAAATCTTAAAACCCTAGGAAGGACAGTGGGTCACTGGCAGGCCCTTGGATTTGTGAATTCATATTAGTTTTATTTTGTGGGAGGTCTCTTGGGGCCACCCTCCTACATGAACCCGAGGATGAAACCCTACTCGCTTATGGCCTTTTAATGTTACTTTTTCCCAACATGGTCCTCATGGTACTGTGCTGGGTAAAGGTGGCCGCCACAGATATGTTTCTGTGGCAGCCATTCACAGTGCATCAGATTCATGAATGCACCTCCAGACTTGCAAATCTTCAGTGTGTGATGGGAGAAAAAAGTTATTTTGACAAGAGTGTGACTTTTAATTTTTTTAATTGGCTTTGTGAATCATCGTGAATTTGTTAATCCATGAAAGGTCCATAAATTTGCAGTTTGGGTCTCTCTGAAATGTATCCTTTTTCAATGCCCAGACCACAAAAATTATTAATTGCTAATTTCTTAAAAAGTAGTGAACCAATTTATACAAACCAAGCTAAAGCACTTCACTGAGTAAAGTTGTATTTATATGCAAACATTGTTGTAATTACACTCAGCTGTTTTTTCATTATCAAGGAGCAAAGAATCCTATTAGAATTAAAAAAGGAAGTCACTTTTGCCCACCCCTTTATTTTCAAGCCCTGCTTGACGAACAGTAGAGTGTGGAAAGGGGCCATAACTTTTGAGAGGCGAAGGCTCCAGTAGGTGATATTGTTTCTCCCATCTGTCAACAAAGGTAACAAATATATTATGATCTAAGGCATCTGCATATGATTTATGTTTTAGTATTTTTTCATGTGCATTTGTTTTAAAGACTGGTATGTATATATGTATATATATATATCCAAGAAAGAAGTGACTCAAACAGATGATCTTACCACCAAAGAACAAAAGTACATTTCCACTACAACGTTTCAGCTTCTGCCTTCCTCAGTTGGTACAAGATGGTTTGCTCAGTGGCTGCACAGCTGACACAGCTGGATTTTCAAAAAGCATCATGAGTGACTATTCCAATTGGAATGTGGAATCAATGCAGTCCTGAGAACTCTTCAGATATGCAGAAATCAAGTGGTATTGTCAGTGATGTTCAGTCCATCTGGATGCAGGGATTTTAAACGGTACATCCAGAAGTTTTGTCCGATGTCCAGTAGTTCTTCCTTTAAGACATGTTCCACAGGGAAAATCTTCAAATCTGATAGTAAATGGTCCACAAGGTTAACATGGTTGGCTACAGGCTGGTCAAGTTTCTTGTTAATTATTGCCGATTTGTGGTTCCTGAATCGTGTACGGAAGTCATTCACAGTTTGACCTACATATTGTTTTTTACAGCTTTGACGTTGGCAATGAATCACATAAATAATGCATGTTGCGCGACATATAAGGTACTGTCTTTTATTCCATAGGTCCTTCTTGTAACAGAGCTAGTTATTGATGATGTTTGTAAAAGGTATTCACATGTGATGCACCTTTTGGAATCACAGCAATGAACTCCTGCATTTGTTGCAGCTTGCTTAAGTTCAGATCTCACAATAAGCAATCGTAAATTGGGGGCTCTGCAGTAAGCAATATATATTATATTATATGATTTCTTATTTGATTTTAGTGCTGTTTAGAAAGATTGAGAGTAATTTAGCATATCCCATCTACTGCTCATTGTTTGTCTGCAATTATGCCTAGAGTGCATGAATTTGATGTAAGGACGTAATTGAGAGCTGTATTTGACTTGTGGGGAGAATGTGTCTGTGGCTCGATTCCATTCCAGTCACCTTGCTACGCCCTCCTGCATCAAAGTGAAAAGGCAGGCATATCTATGTCATATGGCGCATTCCTGTCATTTCCCCCTGCGCTGGTGCCTTTTCGGCAGCCTACAACCAACACAGGCACCCCTGCACCATGCTGCAAGGGTATCTGCGTTGCATGTAGGACTGTTTTTGTGCAAGAAGGGGCACCTTCCTGCACAAAAACAATCCTGGGAGGCTTTTTCCTCTACATAGGACTAAACGAGGAGAAATATGGATATTTTCCCTTGTTGCGCCTCGGATGGGAAGGTTGAAGGTTTTGACACATGCTCAGGTTTACCAGGGTTGGTAAATCTGGGGATGCGTCAGAATCTAGGGGTGTTGCGTGGGAACACTCACTGCAATGCCCATGTAAGGCCTCCTCTCCAGTGTGTGAGGCAACGCAGCAATTTGCACTGTGTTGCATTACTCCATATCTGTGAGGCCATTCAAAGCCACCCAAAGTGTCCTGCGTGGCATCATGGATATGGTTGGAAGGTTTGCGCATGCCCCTCAAAAAGATGCCCTAAGCCTTCAGAGATAGCTCCTCACAGCAGGTCATTTCCAGTGGGCGCCTCCTGCCCTCACGGACATGGAAGATGTGGGAGGAAGGCAGACAGCTTGTGCTACAGCAAGATCAAAGGTGACAGAGCTCTTCAGGGCTCTGCTTCCCCAGCTGTTTGATTCAACATTCTGTGCTTTGAAAACTTTCTGGCAGTGAGTAAATGAAGATGAATGTTACACGTGTCTCCTTGAAAGTTGTACAGCTGCCTTGGAATAAATACAGCTTTCAGTTCCACAAAAATGATAATACTTTTCCACTCTCAAACTTTCAGTTGTTGTCTGATGCTGCTTTGTTTGTAGATGTGTGCGCTGCTCTACGCAGCCTTATGATGCTGTAGCCAACAAAAATTGGGAATTCTTTGAACAGGTGCCTGGTATCTCACCTGAGCATCCCGCCTCACAAATAGGGTTGTTTGCCTTGTGCTACTGAATATCGACTCCAAGAATATCCAGATACAAGAATATTGAGGGACAAGATATCAAAATGTAAGTGCATATAGGGAAGTATAGATTTACTCTTCCTAACCCCACATCCACATAACTTGAACATATATATATATATATATATATATATATATATAAATATATATATATATATATACATACATGTGGGTGAGGTATGGAAAATCTATATTTACTCACCTGTCGCTATTTGTTCCTCCATATTCTATCCCACCGACATTGTGGGTACGATATTTAGGGTGCACACCGTTTGTATGCTTGTGCTTAGCATGTTCTGCACGAGAATGCCCAACAAAAACAAAGTGAAACTGGCAAATCACGCCTGCCAGGGATCCCCTTAAGCTGCCCTGTGTAACCTGATGGGTTCCATTCCCAGAAGATACCTCAGTGAGATAAGATACCCCGCAACACTCCGCAGTGAGTGTTTACTCCGCGGAGAGAGAGTTGCTTCCGTTGTAAGCCTATGGGGGAGAATGTTGCGGTCATGTGTGACTGATGCTTTTGTCCTGGGACCCACTAAATAGCAATGGCGGAGTTGTGAGGGACAGCTGCACACAATCTAATGACAGGGAGCTGGTGCGTGTAACTCGAGCTGCAGGTCCTCTGTTAAGTTTATGGATTTCATTATATTTTACAATTCAAATCCCCTGCTGACAGCAGCAGTTGAGTCAATCACTCTGTAAATTCTTGTGAGCCTAGGACTATTAGTAGAAGCTGTCGGGGCGCCTTCCACAGAGAAAACAAGCATTGGAAAATCCAAAGGTTCTGGCCAAGGCAAGCTGGTGCAAGGGTTACATATATTTTTCTTTTTTATTGTAAGCACATGCCACACAAATTAAAAAAAACAGAAAACAATGAAAACATAGCACCGCCTAAACTTGGTAGTCATGTGCTTGCTATGAAAAATGTTAATAAAAAAATATAACCATTGTATATGATTTTAATAGAACAGTATGGTGCCTCTTGAAGGCATGGGGGAATTAGAACAGGAATAAAAAGTATTTTTCATTTTAATGCACAGCACTAGAAAAATATTATTCTTATTTCCTCAGGTAAAAGGCATTATTGGCACTATAACTGTGACCTGAAACATAATTTAAATAAAAAAATATGTCTAAAAAAAGGACTTTGAGAAAAAAAATAATTGGAAAAGCAAATAAATTGCCCACCTCATACTCCCAGTACAAAAGAGCCAATGGCTCTAGTGGGCTGACCTAATGCCCCATGTTGTATGCTGTGGTTGGTGGAAGCAAAACGTGAATGACAGTTAGACAGGGGAATGAAGAGGGTGGACCCAAAGCCACTCTGTAAATGTACATATGTGTATATTTGTATATATATTTTTTTTTAATAAATGACGCTAATGCTGAATTTAGGCCAGACCTAAAAAGGTTTTTAAATAATGATGTCAGGCATACCTCTCTGCTCAACCTCATTTGGAGAATGTCCGTTCCTTGGGCTCCTCTTCAATCCACTAATGATCAAGCTTGCAAAAAGCTGGGAAAGGCCATATCTTATTAATAGGGATAAAGCCAGGACCTAAGCCTTTCCTAAACTTTAATAGATTTCTTGTCAGGCACTGTGAGATGGACAGTCAATTCCATTGGGAGGCGGCTTCATAGAGAAAGCTCTGCCAGCTCTGCCATGAAGACTCAATGGCCTAAGAGATAGTTCACTGTACTGTATAGACCCTCACCGGAGGAAACACATCGCAAACACCAGCATCCATAGATACGTTTGAATATTTTATCAACTCATGCGAATGTGAACGAGAGAGGAAAAGAACTAGGAAAGCAAGAAGGAAGGAAGGAAGAAAACATTCTGTAAGAAATAAAGTTCCCACTAAAAATGAAGAGAGTAAGACGAAAACCAATCTACAAATATAAAATATGAATGGCTATGCAAAGGTGTGCTTTGAAAATTTGTGAACACTCAAAAACCTGGCTGTTGTGATCATTCACCTAAGGGCTGATTCACAAAGGGCCTCTGCTCCTGTAGGGGAGGACCCGCATTTGTGGCAGGCCACACCCGCACTTGTGGTAGGCACCCGCACTCGTGGTGGTAACTCTGCAATGAGTAACTGCAGAGTAGAGGTTCCACCATGAGAGTGGGGGGCTTGTGCCACAAGTATTGAGGCCCTTTAGGAGTGGGCCACCTAGCCTGGTAGCTCAGCAGCTTAATGCATCCACTCCATAAACCTATGTTTTGCCTTGTGGCAAAGGTTGCAATCCTGGTGGATGCACTTAACCTTTTATTCTTCGAAGGTCGATACAATGAGTACCATTGAGTTGGGTAGCAAACGACACCTGTTGGTCAGCACCAAGATGCCTCAAAGGATGAATGTGCACTTTACAAATATACGTGTTATGTTATTCGCAAACTTCTCTCAGTACCATTTCCACACAGGTCCGGTCGAATTTTAATGCAGCCAAAGGCTAGTGTAAATCCCCATCCAGGATGAAAAGGGAATTGATCACCCCCATATTTGGTTGGGGTGTAGAGAGAGGGACTTTGCCAAGGGGAAAAACATTGTCCCGTGAATAAAAAGTTTGCGTTTATACACAGGAGCCTATCGTGATGGGTGGAGCTCTCCACTATCGAGAATTCCACACAGCGGGATAGGATACTGCTAGGAATGTCACTGAGCATTGGTCAGAATATACATGGAAGCGTGTATCTCGTGCAGATGTCCATGGGGATTCCTGCGAATCCCAGAAAGTTGTAAATCTACACGTGCACATAGGTGTAAAAATGTACTACCTCCCTTGTGAGTCCATAGTCCTACAAGATTATCTTATTACGCACTTCATTAGCGGTATTTACCAAGACTCAATTTAGAAAAAGAATATAGTGTGCATGTGCAGAAGTCATAGATGTCTCATATCTGTTGATTACAAAAGAAACTGTACTGTATACCCACTGCTGCTCGTATGCGAAGAAAGAGCTATATGTGCACTCTTCAGTGTATATAAGGCAACTTTACTCTTGGAGAGTTTATTAAACCATCCATTACTGCCTATGTATCTCAGATCACACAGTAGGCATCTCAGTCCACTATATATGCACTGGTGTATCTCAGTGTACGGTGTGAGCATGATATTAAATAGTGTATGCACCACAGTACACAACATAAACATCTCCAGTGCATAATGGGTGCATTTTACTATGTGGTGTGCAGTCCTAGTATGCTTTATATGTATCCTATTATTGAATGTACCCATCCCAGTAGATTACATAAGTATCCCATCGCACAGCGTAAGCATCTCAGTGTGTAATATATGCACCATGGTAAACAAAATAAACATCTCAGTATGTAATATATGAATTTCATTACACAGTACATGCATCCTAGTATGCTATAAATGTATCTTAGTACTGAATGTATGCATTTCAGTAGACTATGATTGTATGAACTCAGCGCACAACATAGACATCTCCGTATATAATATTAGAACCACAGTAAACAACATGGACATCTCAGCACATAATTGATGGAGTTTGCTATATGGTATACATACCTTAGTATGCTTTATATGTATCCTGTTATTGAATACCCCCACCCCAGTTGATTACATATGTATGTATGTATGTAGCCAAGTGCACAATATAAGGATCTTAGTATGTAATACATGCACCGAAGTAAACAAAACAAACATCTCAGTATGTAAATGAGTTTCATTACACAGTATATACACCCTAGCATGCTATATATGTATCTTAGCACTTTCAGTAGACTATATATATGTTTTTCAGTGCACAGCATAGGCATCTTAATATGTAATTTAAGTATGACAGTGCACAACATAAATGTCTTGGTATATAATGTATGAATTTCACCATGCAGTATTTGAATCCTAATGCGTTTTATATGTATATGTAACTAAACTGTAAATATGTCTACATAATGTAAGCCTCTCAGTACGTAAATTATGTACCACACTACACAACACAAATGTCTCAGTATGTAATCTATGAATTTCATTATGTGGTATATTAATTCCAGTATACTTCATATGCCTCTTAGTTTTTAGAACTTATGCAACTCAGTAGAGTGTATATATCTATCTCAGGGCATAGCATAAGCATCCCAGTTTATAATGTATGCAACATAATACACAACACAAATGTCTCAGTATATAATGTACACTTTCACTATATAATATATACATCCTAGTATGCTTTTTATTTATTTTAGCACTGAATGTATGAATTTGAGTAGACAGTATATGTATTATGTAAATACTGTATGCACCTCAATAAAAAACGTAACATTTCAGTGAGTCTACTATACATTATACCATTTTCTCTATACATTTGAGTTGTGAGTTCTTTCCCTTGCAGCCCTCATAATAAAAATGCACTGTTATGTAAATGATACGTTTGTATTATCATCACAATTAAATGTAGGTACAATTACAGTTTTTGCATACAGTAACCAATATTTTATATCTTTATCTAGTGTTTTTTCAAAGCACAACCCTACCAAAGTGGCAATGGTGCGTTTCACATATCACAAAGAAATTAGTACAGATGAGTATGTTTGACACATAAGCGCAGAGTAGAAAGTACAAGGTTAGCAATGAGAACAAGAATCATAAGGTTACTTGCCACTTGAAGCCTAAGGCCCATTACCTAGGCACTTACAAAATAAAGCAAAAGATTGTCTGCAGCCCATTCACCAGCATTTTGCAAATAAGAAGAATATTTTTTTAAATTACTAAACCAAATGTGTATGAATTTCTTTTGGCAAGTGATAAGAATATTATAGCTGATATTACAAAGTCAAACTCAATGGGAAACTGCAGAGTGCCCAAAAATAAATATTAAAAACCTTCCCTACAGGGACACCTCATAGCAAATGCTATGCTAGCACTCAAGGAACCCCATAAAGCCAGAGAAATGCTCTTTTATGCTGTATATCTAGAGTGGGCCATACTTTACCATATAATTCTAAGCTGTAAAGTTGCAGTACTCAGATTGGAGGGGATTAACCCAGCCCCCTGGGATCATTTTCAACTAGCTAGTTAGTTTGGTGGTAGGTTGGGGTGATAGTACCACACTATCACCTGTCCGCATGTGTTGTTGCTTCACTTGCTTCAACTCCTCAGTCTTGTAGTAGTTTATGCAGCCTACGTAGTAAGATGGTTCCTGACAACTCTTTCCCCTTCGGCAGTGAGCATGTACAGACAACCTGGACAGCGCCACATTGCAAAGTGCGATGCATGAGAAAACAATGTCTATCATAACACGTTCAGTGTCCCAATCGCACATTGTCATGAGGAAAATGAAGGCAGGAGAGAGAAACAAAGGACAAAACTTGGCAATGTTAGATATTGGAATCATGTTCTGGACTGAAACTAGAACATCTAAGTTGGTGAAGTGCAGAACTTTCCCATTGCACTGGGCCTTTATAACTCATCAAATACACTGGGGGGGGAGGTTAAAAAGCTAACCCGGTCACACACGCCAATTATTCCATTGCAAGATCCTTAGAGGCAGGTTGACCCATGTTTTTGGTGCAGAATTCTGGAACTTGCTTAGCTCAGAACAAAGAAATTAACCAAATATGGCAGATTTCAAAATAAAACTGAAGAGAAGTATCTCCAAAGAGGGGTTTCTCTCAACTAAAAGTCATGGGTTCAAGTCCTCTTCAAAAGGAAACAGACCCGCATGCTTTCCATGATCCAACACATAGGAAGGGGGCTTATAAAAACACATGAAACTGCCTATAAAGCAGTCACCAGAGCTACAGACTCAGCACATTACAAAACAGTTAAATAAATAAATACATAAATTAATTAAATAAATAAATAGAAAAATAAATGCATAAATATATAAGTACAACAATCAATAAATATATAAGTAAATAAATTAAAAATAATAATAAAACAATATCATTTTACAGTGCCCTTTGTATAGGGTGGCAAAGAATGATTGTATACATTCATTGACTCTGTAACGCATTGGCCCAGTGTGTTAAGTGAAAGCACATACTATCTCTGAATCTAAGATAAAGACTCCCTGGCTACCAGGTGCAGCTAGAACTTGCACTGAAAAAATATGAATCATATTTAAGTGCATAAAAGGTAAAATTAGTTGAAGTATGCTGTCAAGATTTAGCCATGAAAAGAATGTTAAGCTCAACAGATTAACTCATGTTAGGAATTGCTAGAGACATTATTCAAGGCAAAAGGGATCCAATGTTTTCAGTTTCTGTCTGAGCCTGTTGTCCCCCCAGCTGTTGTTTCTTTTCATTGTTACTACAGTAAAGTACTAAAACAACACATTGTGAGTTAGAACTTTCAGGCCCATGCCTAGGAGCGATGTATTTTTCAAAGGTGCCTTATCAGTGTACAAATTTACTCATTCACTTGGAAACTACTGCTCACTGTAGAGTATTTGGTGTGTGGCCCCTGGCACAAAGACATACACTTGTAGCTATAACAATGTGTGGTTGTAGATTTATGATTTTTTGGAGTTCTCAAAGATTAGTAGGTGCACAACTGGGAGGCTGTGATAGTCAAATATTCCCATTTATGCTAGTGCAAGGGTATTTTCACATGCATCATTGCATTATTATTCATGAAAAAAATGCTTTGCATGAAAGCAGTTGCACTTTCTGTTACTTTTGTGCTGTGTACTTCTTACTCCACACCATACTACTCATGTTAGGAAGTAACTCCAGCTCGGATTGGTGTCAGAGAACCGCCTTCTGAAATTCATTGGCCATCTACACCAAGGGCTATATTTACAAACAAAATAGGGGGACAAAGCAACCAGGTTGCGACTCTGCATTCTTTAAGGGGAGAGAGCAGACACAGGGATACTTACTAAATATGGTCTTTACCTGCAATGGGGCATTTAAGGCTGTCTAGTGCCATGCACACACCTTTGCACCCTACCGCAGGGTACAGAGATGTCCAAACGCTGGCCCACAAGCTGCTCCTTTCGGGCTGGCCCATGTGGCAGTGCCAGGGTGCATGAAAGGCCAGTCCAAGATTGCCACTTAGAAGTAGAAGAAATGTTTTGTGAAGAGTTATATAACTCAACATCATTATATTATCATCATCATTAATAATGATAATAATATTACTACTATGTATTCTGCCATAACAATTTTGTTCAATGTGTGCAGTGGTTATAGTGCTTTCAGGTCAAAAGATATTCTAATTATTGAAAATGAACCCAACCTCATCATTAGGTCTGACAGCCTGACCTACTAAATAGAGCGCACACTCTCTATTGTCAGACCTACTGACAGCTTACAGTGGGCTTACAGCATGCCTGTTGCTTAACATTGGTTGGCTTTATTGTCATTCTCAGTTGCTTTCCTTGTAGTCGTCAGTCTCCACTTCTTCTAGATGCGTTTGCCCTTCCCCTGGAGCATGGACTCATTACTTGTGCCCTCACACTGCTCACTTTTCAGGTGCTACTTTTTTTGTTGTTGCATATGCACTCTGCAAGATTAAATGTGTTTTCCAGCTGTCTCCCATGTGCACCTTCCACTTGTGCTGAGCTTGTGTTCCTGTTCCTCTACCCTTGTGCTTCTTCCCATCACTCCATGTGATGCCTGCAACCGCATGTGCTTTTCCCCTCACGCTGTTTTCTTGCCCTTGTGTTTTACCCCCTTCTGTGGTCCTTCTCTCCATTTATTTTCCCCCACTCCATGTGTCCCTCTCTCCATTTGCTTCCCTGCCTTAGCAGGATTTTAAGATCCTCCAACTCTAGAATCTTGAGGATTCCAAAGTCTAAAGGACCATATGGGGGGGGAAGATCCTTCTCTTATCTGACCCACAAACAATGGAACTCAATGCCGACCGAGCAAAGAAATTAACCTATTAAGATAATTTACAGGAAGTTACTTAAAACTTGGCTATACCCTCACCAGCCGAGTCATGTGCCCCTTCAGATGATCACGGATGCACGCTAGGACTTACATACAACTGGGAAGCCTTCGGGTAGCCATGAGCTGTTCAAATCTGCAACACATACACACATAGATTCATATACACTTTTATCCAAAGTAATGTACAGAGGAAGAGAAATGTACCCGTGGTAAACAATTAAAATGACCGTGAAAACATCTTTCAATCACTTGTGTGTTGCTAAACCTGGAGAGGGTTGATATATTCCTCATGTGAACAAGCTGTTCCTTCCACAGTCCATGTGTTAAGAGAATTAACAAAAGCAGGCAGAATGAAGGCCACTGAGGTGTTTAAGTGCTTAGGAGAAATACAACAATGCAGAGTGAATGTTTTCAAGGTAGAATATAATGAAACTAGAGGACATACGTCATTGGAGCCAATCAGTAAACACTTATAAGCATGACGCAAGAGTGACCCCTACACCCAACAAGCAAACTTTCCATGGTTAAGTGGGATGTGTGCGTGTTCCAAAAAAATAAAGTTAAAGACAAACACGCAGGTCTCTGAAAATCTTGAGTTGAACAGTTGGATATTTTGAGAAAGGAACTAGAGAGAACAACAAAAACTAAAATAAGTCAGAACAAAAGCTTGAATCAAAAGTTCAAAGATTAGAAAGATAGAAGTGATTAGACAGTATGGTTTTTGTAAAACTGTAAACAACAATCTTTAGCAGCTGAGGCAATTTGAGTAAGACACCTGGGCAATGTATCAAACTCAAATCCAAGCTTGTGCACTGAAGCTGAAAAGCACAGAACATTAATCGGGGCAGTAATAAATATGTTTTGGGGGGAACTTTTGAGAATATGAACCCAGACTTCAGCAGCAGAGAGACCAAAAGAAACAGAAGCAAAGGAAGATACAATGTGGATGTCACTCAAAGTGAAAAGAGGAAATAATAGAAGGTAACAGAACATTTTAAAGGAATGTTAAGGATCCAGAACAGAACGAAGTGGACAAAACTAGGTACTGACATAGAACACTTCCTGGGCTGAGAAAGTGGGATCAGATGGAAAATAGTGAAAACAGCAAGAGCAGATCCAGTCATAGCTAAAAAAAACAGAGAATTATATACATGATGCTCTTATATTGGTACTGGCACTTCTAGCAATACTATAACACCCCCTTTTGTAGCATTAAGGAACTAATGATTTCAGTACTGCCCTTCGAAGAATGGCGTTGTAAAATAGGAATGCGACGGAAGTGGGTATACTTCTTAAAGACAATTTTAACTATAAGGCTCATTTGGCCTCCCGGGATCAGAAAGTGAAGTTTGTTGTCTGGTCCTTAAAGAAGATGGACCTTGCTCTGGGGCACAACTCCGTTGGGGCTTTAAAAGAAATGTATATCTTAAAAATAGTGAGTCTATTGCTTTACGGCTCTGAAATCATGGTGTAGCAGGATTATTACACCTGCAATCAGTAAAGAAGGCTATTTGGAAAAACTGGATGAACCCTCTAAAAGGCTCAATTAATGGTGTGCTTAGACCGGAATTGGACCTCATTAGCATTAAACAAAAAGATTGGCAGAGAATTTTAAATTGCGGAGCAAAATTGCGGAGCAAAATTATGGTCATCACCTATGGGCTCATTTGGGTATTTGTGTAAAATGACAGTTACAACTGATGTACACAACCCATTGTACTGAGAACCTATGTAATGTCTTGCAGGCCGCAAACTTGTCTTCAGCTTTTACGCATAATAAACTCCAAACTAACAAACTAAAATAAAAACATTCTAAAATATGACTTTCTGCAATTGGATATTGATGATGGCAGGAAGAGACCACAGCTTACCCACTTACTTCACACAGATTGGAAAGGCAAGTTACAAAAGTAGCTAAAAAACAAAAAAATCAGACGTTGGATGCTGAAGATGAGAATAAGTCAAGTGCCGTCATTTATAAAAAGGAAATATAGTACTTTGATTTCTAATAAGGATTCCCAAATAGAGGCTCTTTGTCCGAGCTGCGCACAGTGCACTTTAACCCTGTGGCATATATTAATTTTTTGTAGTGTTTTTAAATGCGAAAGATAGAAAATGTTGCTAATGGTTCTTAGATAGCTTCAGATACAACATATCCAAGATTAATTATTTTTAATTCTGGAATGCATTAATATCAAACTATATATAGGATGGGTACATTTTTAGAAATGGTAAATAATAGTACGTGCAAATTTTAACTTTAATTTATGGATAGTGCCCAAGGCAATATATTATAGGCTGTGTGATGTATTTACTGTTTCGTGTTATTTTAATGTGAAAGTAATTGTAAACTTTGTGGGCCTTGTTTGGCTTAAATCAACCAATAAATAAAATAAATACAAATATCCAATATTCTAGCAACTTTTGTTGAATTGTGCGACATCAGAACAGAATACAAATTCACACTATTGCCAAGTGACACTCATCTTATCCCTTTAAATTATTTTGAAAACTATACTATAACTTAGAATCTGTATTTTAAAGCTAATAAGAAGACTTTTTAACACGTCTGGATGGTTATAATAAATTCCAAATATAGAAACATAAAATTTGACCAAACACAGAATCCAGACAAGACGTTTCGCAGCTCAGAGACTGATTTTTCAAAGCTTTCTTTTCTTAAGCAAAGGATTTTGGCAAGCAAGGATTCACTGAATTGGGGATTTCAGAATATGCCGTTATTTTTTTCATCACATCATAAAATTTCAAATGTGAATACTCTCAATCTAATGCACTTTTTTCAAATTTACGCATGACGTTAGTTTTTCTTAGAAAGATTTTATTCTATTTTTTCAATATTGGATACCTACAATACTATCCCTTAGTAGTATAAGGTTGGATCAGCACTCCACATCAGTACATCTCTTGCCTTAATCTTCCATTAATTATTGCTTAATGCACCATTATATTTCTATGCTAATGGAGACCCATGGTACGATGCTGGCAGAAGCTCACCTTCCGCGCATTTTGCTAGCCTCCCCAGTAGTGTAAAAGATTATGGATCTTAACAAGATCGAGCTCAGCAATATTACATTTGCAGACATTGGCTATGTGTGTATTTCATTCTTCGGTGATGTGTTGCAAGAGAATTGGAAAATGTAATATGCTGCATTGATGAAGTGGATGAGATTCACCGAATACGCTTTGGCATAAGGAAAAATCACAAGTGATTGGAATTAAAATGTAATACCATTAATAAGTCAATTCTGTCAATATTATGATCCAAAATGTTTTGAGTCAAATATTTTAAGTGCATTTGATGCATATATTACTGACTACGGAACAAAAATATGTTGTGGACATAGGCAACTCTCCTTGCTTCAAAAAAGATATACTTTACAGGTCTATACAAAGTTCTATTTCGTTTTGGGTTTGGCTGTACACTGAAATGTACAAATTGCGCCCTGAAGAAAAGAGTATTATGTTATGTTAGTTAAAAGTTGCTAATGGCAGCTCTCTGTACAGCCTCCCTTTGTATTGCCAGCATTTTATACCCCTTTTTTCCAATTTTCATTTAGGAATATAGGGCCAGACGTAGGTAGGTTTCCTTTTGCGAGTTGCAAATTGCGAGTCCCAGCGACTCGCAATTTGCAACTCGCAAAAGGAAATGCAGAAAGGTGTCTCAGACACCTTCTGCGACTCGCTATGGGGTCGCAAAGACCCACCTCAAAAATATTTATGAGGTGGGTCGCAGTGTGCGACCCCATAGCGAGTCTAGGCACTCACGGGGATGGTGGCCTGCTGGAGACAGCAGACCACCATGTCTGTGACTGCTTTTAAATAAAGCAGTTTTTTTTCTTCTCTTTGCAGCCCATTTTCCTTAAAGGAAAACGAGCTGCAAATAGAAAAAATACCAAAACCTTTTTGTTTCGTTTTTTTTTCAGAGTTGGCAGTAGTCCATAGGACCACTGCCTGCTCTGAAAAAATATTTTTGTGAGCATTCCCACGGGGACCCCTTCCCTTTTGCGAATGAGTTACCATCCACTTCAAGTGGATGGTAACTGCGAGTTGATTTGCGACCGCTTTCGCGGTCACAAATCAACTCTACATCGTGGTGCGGTCGCAAATAGGAAGGGAACACCCCTTCCTATTTGCGAGTCGGAATCACATTTTGCGAGTCGGTACCGACTCGCAAAATGTGATTCTACATCGCGTAAGGGCTTTTGCGCCTCGCAAATGGCGTTTTTCGCCGTTTGCGAGTCGCAAAAGCCTTCCTACATCTGGCCCATAGTCACGATTTCTATGAAGAAAACATATTATAACAACTAAAACTAAAATTTTCACTACGATGTTGGTCCTCAGGAAAGGTTGATGATCTTAACTAGCTGGTGCCATTTGGGTTATGCACCGGTCTTTACATGGTTTATCGGAGAACTAGATATTCCTGTAAATGTAACTATAAGACTGAGCTACATAGCTTTTGCAGCTTAGATGAACTATATCAATCTTAACAACTGGACTGTTTCTATCGGAGTTGTTTTGGGGATCTAGCTTCATGTTGTTTGGCAGGGTGGAAATGCAAGGATTTTAGCTCTAATTCTGGAAAGGAGGAAGCTCAATATCAAAAGAGTGTGGGGAAATGGAAAAGGCAATGGGCCTCATTATCACCCTGGTGGTCACCAGACCGCCAGGGTCACCGTCGCGGTTGGACGGCTGCCAAAGTGGCGGTCCGACTGCAACATTACAACTGTGGCGAAAGCCCTCCATGCAAAGGCTGGTGGAAAGGGGGTGCCAGAGGCAGCTGGGAATGGATGCAAGAGACAAGCTTGGCGCAAATATTTTTTCAAGTTTCGCTTTATGGCTGAGTGTGTTCCATGCCCATACAGGGCATGTTGCTGTATTGATTTTGGTGGCAGAACAACTGAGAGGAAATAAGATGGCTGTATTAAGGCACAGTAGGAATGTGTCTGATTCTATTGCTAAATTGCGTTGAAATGGCATGGGGGAAATACCAATAATGCATGTATCCTGCTTGCACACACATATATTAGAATTCAAAATTGAGTGCCTACAAACCACCCTGTTAATAACTGTTTGGCAGAATATCCCACCTTAAGTTAGGCTGGCTGCCTGCCTGGGCCAGCTGAATCATGTTTGATCTTAACTCTACAGAAGGCGGCTTTGGAGAGGGCAATGGGTATGTTGTGAAGTGCAGGAGTTTGGGCAGGATCACCATTTTGGCTAGCCCCAGTTTACCAGCGAGTGATATACATATTGTAATGCATTTAGGGATTTGATACTCCATTTTCCTAATTGCAGACCAATAGTGTTCTATTAGAACCCACCGAGATCCCCATTTATCCATATTTCTAAAAGTTTTGCTGAAGACTCACAGCATTCCAGTGGGTATTCTAGCACACATCTGCGTGATGTAGGTATCCGGGGAAAAATCACGGGCTTGGCCCAATTGATTGAAATGCCAGAAACAACTTACGAGGTAGAATCTGAGGAATCGTCTTAAAAGAGGTGAGGCATTGACTTTGGGATACTTCATATACAAAGTAATATAGTTAGAATGCCGCGATAGTATAAGGAGTCCGGATATGAAGCTCCGTTTGGCATTATGGTTGGGTAGTTGAGTGGCCAGTGGTTCCATTTCCATCGCAAACAGAATTGCTGACAGTGTGTACCACTGGTGATGTAAAGTGTGTGGATATCAGCCTAGTCTAGCATATATAGGCCGAGAGATCACAAAATAGAGTTGCACCCATTTAATAAAACATGAAGCCCAGCGTAGATAGTGTCCTAAACATATACACTCACTCTTAGGAATGAAATGCTTTTACTGTGCATAATAAAACCGAATCAGTATAAAACAGAGAGCCTAGTTGATGAAGGAGTGCAAAAATTGTGTGTAGGTTGTGTCCTGGGATAAATTCTGATTGGTCGGGCCTAGGGATTTAAGGCAACAGGGGTATTATTCCATTGATGAATAGTTTAACCAAGATTTTACTGTCAGTATTGATTAGTGATAGGGGCGATAAGAATTGCATTTGTCTGGTGGCTTGTCAGCCTTCACCATTGTGATCATCCAGGATTCCCGGAGAGTGGGGTGAAGATTCCCTACTTGTAAGCTTCCTTGCCCATGGTCAGGAGCTGTGGTGCCAGTATCCGTGCACATTCTTTGTAAAATTGGAAGGCGAGGCTGTCCGCCCCTTGGGCTCTACCCTGGGTATATTTTCGATTACTTGCTGGATTTCTTCAGTTGTGATTGGTACGACTGAGCGTTACTGATGGGTTTCCTCATAGCAGGTTAACTCAATTGTGCCAAAATAGGTGGTAAGCTTCTCTTTGCTTTTGCGGTCACTTTGAATCAATAGGGGTGTCAATAAAATCTACAGAATGTCCTAAGTATCTGTATTCCTTCAGAGATCAGCCCCCTCTCCTTCATACACCTATCAGTAATGTCAGAACTGGCCCAGGCTCTCTGGATTGGAATAGGCAGAGTTGTACTTGGTCCCTTTTCATCTCCAGATATATTAGCCCCATACCCCCCACCTAGAAACTTGGGTTTGCTCTGTGGTGCGTTGTTGAAATTGGCCTAGCTTGGTGTTTGTATATAGGAAAGAGTTTTCACATTAAGGCGATTAGAGTAGGCTTTTTCTAAAGCTTAAAGTTCTCCCTAAAGTTTGGACAGATGATTACGGATGTCTTCAACGATTCTGGATTGCTTAGCAATGCACACTCTCCAAATAACCCCATTAAAGGTCTTCTAGAGTGTTGATACTGCCAACAGATAATGTACCTGAAGACCCTACCAGCAGGGAAAAGAAAGTTTGCTTGACTGGCTTAGCTATGCCTAGAATACAGTGATGTTGGTCAAGATTATAGCTAGATAATGTTCTAAGAGTAGTTTGTAAACAGGTGTATTGTAATAAATATAAGGAATGTATCCTCAGGGTGGGTGGAACTCAGAGTTTTACGCCACGGAATTCTGCGGAGTTACATGAGAACTCTGCAAGATTCTGCAGAGTTCCAAAGGCAGGTGGAAATTGGCAAGTTAGGATGATTTTTGAGCACAAGGAGATTGTTCTGTGCTGAAAAATCTGTGGTAACGGCACTAGAGAGCACTGCTGCTCGAACTGGTTTTGTTGCCGCTTGAGTCGATTTTCTACTCAAGTGGCAGCTTTCTCAGTACATTCAGTTGCGACCGCCTGCAGCCGCCCATGTTGGGAAAATCTCTCCTGGTGCCCTCCTAGCACCTGAAAATCATGCTAGGGAACACCAATTCTTGCTTGTCAATTTACCTTTGGTGAGCAGCACATGAGAAAAAAACTCTGCCACGCGGACGTCAGTGGATTTTGGCCAGAACTCTGCATTACATGTGGAACACGGGGTGGCCAAAAATCTGCCACCTCCTCTGGTGGAGCAGAATTTATCACCCACCCCTAAAGTATCCTGTAATTTTAATTGTTGTGTCTTTGAAGCGTACCTCTGAAATTTATTTCCCAGCAGAGAATGTCTTTGGGAACTGAACGTGGAGACAGCTATCAGTTCATAACCTAGAAAATGCTTGTCTTAAGCTCAGGAGCAGTGAGGTGGCAATGCCAGATTTACAAGAACAATTCCAATAAAGAGAGTCAGAATATGCTGTCATATTTGGAATGCCTGGATCTTTGACTCAATTAAATCTGAAAGTCAGGCGTGTGATGAGTAATTCTTAGAAAGACCTTGACATACATTTACCAAAGAATATCAAAAGAGGATTCAATTATATATCATGTTGTGTATATTAGTGGACCAATTTGAGAGTGGGGAGGTTAAGATTTGTCCCCAAACAGGATAGTTAGAAAGATAGGGTGAAGACTCGTATTTGAAGGGAATTCTTTGAAACTTTGTTTATAACAGTTTCATTGTCAGAGGTCAAATTCGTGGTCCTTAGCTCTCGTCTAATATACCTTGGCCCCAACACAGACGTAGTCATAATTTTGCCTTTTTAATTTTAAGGAGACATGGACTCAGGAGCCAGATGTATGCTCACTACATTTGAGAAAGAATGACCCTGCTATCCCACCTCTGTGACCTCAGAGAACAGAGTCATGGAGGATGATGGAACGCCAGCTCTGTTGTTGAAAGTCATAGACATTAACAGGGCAGAGTCAGCTCTGGGGATTTTTAAAATAAGTATTTGAAAGGCATATTGTACCAGAGGAGGTTGAGTATCTGTAGTAAATAAACATTGTCATCTAAGATTGCTGAGGTAGAGGATAAAAAGACTGATCTAGCTGTCCGGCACATCTGCAGATAAGTACTGATTGTTTCAGTCGCGTATTCCAGGGGTTTCTTTGAAATCGCCACCTTATTAGTTTATGTTGGCCTGACTTGCCTGATCATAGCAAATTGTCTAGAGCAGTTAAATTAATGGATGAATGAATGATGAATGTATAAAGGCCAATGTAAGTCCAGGCTGGCCTGAGGCTAAACGTAATTGGATCAGACGTGGCAAAACAGTTTTCAGAGAAGAAGAAAGGAGCCTTCACTGTCTCGCGAGACACCAGGTGATCAGAGAAAGATATTATCAACATAAGAAGAATTCCACAAAGTGGCAACAAAGTCCGAAAACAAGTCGCCTCCAAAGCAGGATGCAATTCCATTTGCGACCGCAAAAGCGGTCGCAAATGGACTCGCAGTTACCTTCCACTTGAAGTGGATGCTAACCCAGTCGCAAACGGGAAGGGGTCCCCATGGGACCCCTTCCCCTTTGTGTCTGGCATTCCACATAATTTTTCAGAGCAGGCAGTGGTCCAATGGACCACTGCCTGCCCTGAAAAATACCGAAACAAAAGGTTTCGGTTTATTTTTCAAAGTGCAGCTCGTTTTCCTTTAAGGAAAACGGGCTGCACTTTGAAAAAAAAAACTGCTTTATTTAAAAGCAGTCACGGACATGGAGGTCTGCTGTTCCCAGCAGGCCTCCATCCCCGTGAGTGCCCTGAATCGCTATGGGGTCGCAAATTGCGACCCACCTCATTAATATTAATCAGGTGGGTCTTTGCGACCCCATAGCAACTCACAGAAGGTGTCTGAGACACCTTTCTGCATCCCAAATTGCGACTTGCAATTTGCGAGTCGCAGGGACTCGCAAATTGCAAGTCGCAATTTGGGAAGTTGCTACATCTGGCCCTTAGTGAGGCTGAGAAAGGGGGTTGGCAACAGAAGCAAGGGATCTCAGGCACTTCAGGAGACATGCAGCCGCGTTCTGCATTATTTCCAGCCTGGAGAGAATTGATTTAGGATTCCTAAGTGAAGTGTTCCATGAGGAGCGAGATGTTGCTACCAGCATGGACATACTTTGGCTTTTCAGTGGACCCAGCATCAATAGCTTCCTTCAGGTTTTGAGAAGAAAGTAGTAACAAAACAGTTAAAAATTAGATTGGGATGTGGCCTCATCATAATATTACTATTTTGGTATTTTTCTCTGTTTTCTTATGTTTCTAGGGAATTTCCTGACACAAGATTAACCAGATAATTTTCGAAACTCAAAATTAAATAAAATAAAAGTACAATTTATACTTAAGTCAATGTATATGACTGTGTATCCCACATAGGAGCTCATCACAAGCTGTCCAGAATGGTATCCCTGGGAGAGTACCTGACCCAGTAATTACAAATTTATTTTCTATTGTCTCCAGGGCAGGAAATATCAGGGCATCAAACCCTGGGCCCAATAAGTCCAGCCTCAGAGACAGTAGACCCGGAGACCTCTGACCAGCTGGGTGGCTGCAGGCAGCTCTTGCACTAGGGTGCTACCTTCCGTGGTACTGTAGTGGCTGAAGTGAAAAAAGCTCTGCCCTCTCATTACCCCCACCACCTCCAGACTACCCGCAACAACTGAGAGCAAAGCCCCCCAACACTTACAAACTACTTCAAGCTCATGGTGAATGCCTGCTGTAACTGATAGATACTGGCACATTGTGGACTATGATTGATACATTGATACTGCCACACAGTGAACTGTGATTGATTCTGCCACACAGTGAACTATGATGGATACTGCCACATAGTGAACTATGATTCATACTGCCACATAGTGAACTATGATTGATACTGCCACATAGATTCACACTGCCACATAGTGAACTATGATTCATACTGCCACATAGTGAACTATGATTTATACTGCCACAAACTGTGATTGATACTGCCTTATAGTGAACTGTGATGCATTCTGCCACATAGTGAACTGTGATGCATTCTGCCACATAGTGAACTGTGATGCATTCTGCCACACAGTGAACTATGATTGATAATGCCACATAGGGACCTGTGATTGACACTGCCTTATAGTGAACTGTGATTGATTCTGCCACAAGGTGAACTGTGATTGATACTGTCACACAGTAAACAATGATTGAAACTTCCACATAATGAACTGTGATTGATACTGCTACATAGTGAACTGTGATTGAAACTGCCACATACTGAACTGTGATTGATACTGCCACATAATGAACTATGATTGATTCTGCCACACAGTGAACTATGATGGATACTGCCACATAGTGAACTATGATTCATACTGCCACATAGTGAACTATGATTCATACTGCCACATAGATTCATACTGCCACATAGTGAACTATGATTCATACTGCCACATAGTGAACTATGATTTATACTGCCACAAACTGTGATTGATACTGCCTTATAGTGAACTGTGATGCATTCTGCCACATATTGAACTGTGATGCATTCTGCCACATAGTGAACTGTGATGCATTCTGCCACATAGTGAACTGTGATGCATTCTGCCACACAGTGAACTATGATTGATAATGCCACATAGGGACCTGTGATTGACACTGCCTTATAGTGAACTGTGATTGATTCTGCCACAAGGTGAACTGTGATTGATACTGTCACACAGTAAACAATGATTGAAACTTCCACATAATGAACTGTGATTGATACTGCTACATAGTGAACTGTGATTGAAACTGCCACATACTGAACTGTGATTGATACTGCCACATAATGAACTATGATTGACACTGCTACATAGTGAACTGTAATTTAGTCTGCCACATAGTGAATTGTGATTGATTCTGCCACGTTGTAAAGTGTGATTTTGTAGCTTAAGTGAAAAAAGCTCTGCCCTCTCATTAGTCCCCCACCTCCAGACTACTCGCAACAACTGAGAAAAAAAACCCACAACATTTACCAACTACTTCAAGCTGATGCTAAATGCCCGCTGTAATTGATACTACCACACAGTGAACTGTGATTGAAACTGCCACATAGTGAACTGTGATTGAAACTGCCACATAGTGAACTGTGATTGATACTGCTTCATAGTGAACTGTGATTGAAACTGCCACATAGTGAAATGTGATTGAAACTGCCACATAGTGAACTGTGATTGATACTGCCACATAGTGAAATGTGATTGATACTGCTTCATAGTGAACTGTGATTGAAACTGCCACATAGTGAACTGTGATTGAAACTGCCACATAGTGAAATGTGATAGAATCTGCCGCATAGTGAACTGTGATTGATTCTGTCACATAGTGAACCGTGATTTATACTGTCACACAGTGAACTGTGATTGACACTGAGACATTGTTAACTGTCATTGATTCTGCCACATTGTGAACTATGATTAACATAGAGACCTTGGAGATCTCCAGACTACCCGCAGCAACTGAGAAAAAAAACCCCACGACATTTACCAACTACTTCAAGCTGATGCTAAATGCCTGCTGTCACTGATAATGCCACACAGTGAACTATGATTGATACTGCGACATAGTGAACTGTGATTGATACTGCCACATAGTGGACTATGATTCAAACTGCCACACAGTGAATTGTGATTGATACTGCCACATAGAGAACTATGATTGATATTGCCACATAGTGAACTGTGATTGATATTGCCACATAGAGAACTATGATTGATATTGCCACATAGTGAACTGTGATTGATATTGCCACATAGAGAACTGTGATTGATACTGCCACATAGAGAACT
Source organism: Pleurodeles waltl (assembly GCF_031143425.1). Taxonomy (NCBI): domain Eukaryota; kingdom Metazoa; phylum Chordata; class Amphibia; order Caudata; family Salamandridae; genus Pleurodeles; species Pleurodeles waltl. The sequence goes on from NC_090449.1 coordinate 1,045,562,799, forward strand.
ATGATTGATATTGCCACATAGTGAACTGTGATTGATATTGCCACATAGAGAACTGTGATTGATACTGCCACATAGAGAACTATGATTGATATTGCCACATAATGAACTGTGATGGATATTGCCACATAGAGAACTGTGATTGATACTGCCACATAGAGAACTATGATTGATATTGCCACATAGTGAACTGTGATTGATATTGCCACGTATTGAACTGTGATTGATACTGCCACATAGTGAACTGTGATTGATACTGACACATAGTGAACTGTGATTGATTCTGCCACATAGTGAACTATGATTGATACTGTCACATAGTGAACTGTGATTGATACTGCCACATAGTGAACTATCATTGATCCTGCCAGATAGTGAATTGTGATTGATTCTTCCACATTGTGAACTATAATTTATACTGCCATATTGTGAACTGTGATTGATACTGAGACATTGTTAACTGTGGTTGATCCTGTCACATAGTAAACTGTGATTGATACTACCACTTAGTGAACTGTGATTGTTACTGCCACCCTGCAAACTATGTACTGATACTGCCACACTGATACTGCCACATAGTAAACTGTGATTGACACAGCCACATTGCAAACTATATAATGATACTGCCACACTGCAAAACATGATTGATACGCCACATTGTGAACTGTGATTGATACTGCCACATTGTGAACTGTGATAGATAAGGTGACTCACCCATTGCACCCCAAACTCTTAGGATTGGCTGTCATGTTCTTATATGTATATGTGATTTATTTTTTTGAAAATGATCCCTTGGGTATCATTCGGTTTCACAGTCACTTATTTCCTTTGTAGTTAGTGAGATTTTCATTTGCTAGTGTGCAGTTTTAGAACGTACTAGAGTTTCTTCCAAGCAGTGTTTGTACTTCCTGGATACAGTAGTAGCTGTGTGGCCTTGATAATCAGCTCTCTGCTCGATAGAGAGCTAAACCCTCTTTTTGTGGCTCAAGCAGCCTTCTGCTTGTTAAGCAATAGTATCTGAGTTTATAATATCATCATGTTTATCTGGTTTTAATGCAAGCTGCCTCCGGCTTTTAAATAACAGTATTCGTGCTTAATAATATAAACACTTTTGTCTGTTCATTATGCAAATTGCTTCTTGCCTGTTAACAAATAGTATTCAAATTGTCATAATAACAATTGAACAGACACCCAGGAGAAGCATCTGTGCAGAAGAGCATATGCTGCTCTCCTGGATGTCACCAGACTGGAGACAAAACATTGCAAGAAGGAACACAACAGCGTGCAAGCCTTATCTGTTCATGTTCATGATCTGGAAGACCAACCCCACCTACACCAGATCAGCACCAACTCTACTCAAGCTGAGGACACATCTCTACCAGGAACACTGCTCTGGCACAACAGCCTACCCTTCCTATTCCCCAATAATTGTATCTTCCCAGGGCCATGACACCAGCAAGAGCCACTCTCTACACATGCCAACATCGACATATATCCATAGATGCTAGAATCCTGAGCAATTCTCCTTGTGGTCTCTGCAACAAAGCACTGTAGGCAATGAGGATTACCCTAGGAAATGGTGCCCTGGCAATGAGGGGTTTAGCTTGGTCAGAAAGACTGGGGGTGTGAACTTCAGGTTTTCTGACAACCACGCCCACATATCATATTAAAATACATTATAAGAGAAGCAGTGCAGAAGGGGAGATTAAGGGATGGTGGAAAAGGAGAGGAATTAAGATTGCAAGGGGTACTTAAAACAATATTTTGTAAAAGAAAAAAAAAACGTTAAACATAGACGAGAGACAGTGTGTGAGTGTGTGTGTGTTTTGCCTGTGTGTGTATATAAAAAAATCTCAGGTGAAATCCAACAGACTCCTCACCATTCCCGACTGAAAACACCTGCGCCCAACTATTTACTAGATAATAGCTTTATTGTGGGGGGGGGGTGTAGAACCCCAAACACCCCCCCCCCCCGAAGCTACGCCCTCAGAGAACAATGAAAGGAGCAGGCTCATGTCTGGCCCTAGGTATAAGAGCTGTAAAGATACCAGGCAAGAACTCTACTCATTGGAAAAGAAGTTTGCTTTGAGATGCTTGTGGAATTTGAGAAGGTCTGTTTTCCATCCTGAAGATGGAAGAGGAGGGTGTTGCAGGCTTTCCCTGTGACCACAGCCACAGCTCACCCACCAGCCCAAGATGTTGAAATTATGGAATATGAACTAGAAAGTGCACCCTGGAGTTATAGTTTAGTGAGAGGAGAGAGAGGATAGGTAGGTTTTGCCTGATGTACCAGTAAGGGCTTTGTGACAGAAACAGTGAGCTTTGAAAAGACAGTGTTTGTGCACGGGAAGCCAGAGTACATTTTACAGAAGAAAGGAAATTCTGCTTGTCTTTCTGATTTCAAGAAGGAGGTTGGAACCTGTGTTTTGAATACATTGAAGCCTGTCCTGGAGGAAAGCCGGGAACCCGGTGAAGAGAGCATTGCATAGTCTGGATAGGATGAGAACCTACTCTCAGTGGCGTAGCGTGGGGGGTGCAGGGGGGGCCGGCCGCACCGGGCGCAACATCTGGGGGGGGGGGGCTCGAGTGCTAAAATCCACAGGTTAGGGGCGCAAATTACTTGCCTTGCCCCGGGTGCTGACAACCCACGCTACGCCACTTCCTACTCTAAAGTTTTCCTAGTAAGAATATGATCTTTCTAATGGTTTTCATCAAAAGAAAGAGACATAGAGGTAACTTTCATTAAATGAATATCAAAGTTCAATTTAGCGTCAACAATGATGCTCAGATTGCTGGAGAAGTCACTGGGAGGGGACTGTAACCAAAGCCGGTAGAAGACCAGGGAGAAGAGTTTCCAAAACAAAGATTTCAGTTTTGTCAGTATTAAAAGAAAGACAGTTGGACTTCATCCAGTCATCCACTGCTCTTAAGCAGTTTTTTAATTAGTTTTGGAGAATACTCGAATTACTGTTTAGTGTGAGCATCAGCTGCGTATGGTCAGGATACATGTAGATGTGAAGGCCAAAAGTTTGGATGCATGGGCGTCCAAATAATTATTTTTTTGGGGGGGGGAGGGCATAATTTTAACGTCATCCATCCTCATAGGGGCATAGTGCAGGCAACGTAACGCTACGGTGGCTGTAGTGTTACGCAGCACTGTGAGCCTGCACCCCAACCCTGCCCCTCCCACTGGGGACGCCACTGGTTGGATCAGATCTTCCAACAGAGGTACATAAATATTAAATTTGGGACACAGGGAAGACCTCTGGGATATTTCCACAAGTGTTTTTCTTGAAGAAGAACAAAGCTAGCAAGACAGCTTGCTCACGATCCATTCGGAAAGATGTCAACCTGGACATTGCAGTGTTGGTGACTGATGTCTGACAAATGAATGCAGTGTGACACCGCGTCAAAGGCTACAGAGAGATCTAGAGAAATAAGTAGTGTGGTACCCCTTCATCCACAATCCTGCTGGTACCTCTGGAAACCACAAACAGAACAGTCCCAGTACCAACATTGGGATGGGACCTGACTATCGACAGGTTAGGAAGTTATTTTCTTCGATGTAGGAAGAACGTTGCTGGATAACCATCCTTTCCATAATCTTGACCACCAGTGGGAGATGGAGAATAGGCCAGTCGCTGGTAAGGATGGTAGGTTTGTAGCAGAGGTACAACCATGTCTTTCTTGCATGAGTCAGGAACACCGTCAGATGTAGGAGAGGCATTGCAGAGAGGCACAAGGCTATGGGGAAGGCCATGGCTGGGAAAATCTTCGGAGGACATTGCTCGAGCAAGGAGCTCAAGCAGGTTTGTTGTGCCTGAGCACACAGTTTGTTTTATAAATGCTCTTACTACCTTGTCAGAATGTTTGATGGCAGCAATACAGTGAGCAGTAATTAGATTGAGGCAGACAGTGTCCTCTTCCCCACTGTTTAACAATATCTTCATTAGAGCTGCATGCTTGATGGCAATGATTAGTCTCTCTTATTCTGTACAAATTAGTTTCTTGAATAATCAATAGTTATAATTCAGAAGGTACTATCAATTGTTATCTTTAGGTGGTTGCGAGTGTGAAGATGGGTCAATGGATATTTCATATTTCTCGGGCTTTTGTATTTATTAGACATGATTCATTTTCAGAATCTTATAACCATTTGTCAAACTCTCTCTTAGTCTTTTTCACAGCATTTTGAACTGGATTATTCAGAAAGTATAATAGAAATCTAGTGTTGTGTTATTGTGTGCATTGGGCCTCCTTGTCGCGCAGTACAACTTAACGTGCACATTTAGATATTACACACTGACCCCAGAAGACTTGTTTGGAGATAATACCAGACAACATATGTTTGTAATTGCCTGACTCACTTGTAATCGATGTCTCAAGGATGAAAGGCCGATTGGGCCCCTCAATATTCGCACTTGTGGCCAAGGGCTAAACGCAGATCTCTAGAGTGGTTGCATTGGTCCACTGAGGCGCCAGACTTGACAGTATAAGCCTATGTTGGGGACATTTGTCGAGAAACCTTCCAGTGACGTTGATGCCCAGTAATGGAGGCAGTTACATGTCCAACTTATGCCACTTGCACTGCGGGTGTCCAGTACGCTTTAGGGGTCTGGGCGACATGCTTGGAACACCTAAGTGAGTTAACACCACTGTTATTGTTCCAGTGCCATTCTTTCCATGATAGAGCTAGTTGTATAGCTACAAGCCAAATGTCTCTCCTAGGCCTTGCATTAATAAGGAATTGGGGAACAATGTGATCCATGCAGAATATTATTTTATTCTCTCTGAGACCCAAATAATGTATTGCCAAACTACATATTGTTCTACTAACAGTTCTGGGCAGGTCTTTGGATTCTGGATTAGTACATTTTTACAGTGTGCTTAGTAAAAGAACACCTCCTGGCAAGTGGTGGGCAAACATATGTCAAACCTTATAAAATAGACAAGAAATTTGCTGATGATCTACCCTGAATCAAGAGAAAGTAAGTGGTTGGGAGATTTACTCCCGCTAAGCTCGGAAAAGCGCCCAGACTCCGGGCAGCACCCTGGCTCAGGATGCCATGCCTGTGAGGAGGAATTTACCCTGTTAGCTAACATCACACCATAAATTACCGCTTCCTGGCAAGTTTGTTTGACAACAGACATCTCCAAGCAGCACCTTCTCTAACTTCCCAGTTGGTACCATAGGCCCACATATCTCTGAGCTTGTAACATGGGTCCTCCCTCTCCACTGGTTCTTTCACAGACTTCTGCTGGAATCTTTCGCCTTCTGCAAAATGGAGATGGCAGATAGAGGGTGCAGTGGAGGGAACCAATGGGACATACTTTGGTATGGCTGAGGAACATGGCCTAGTTCCTCCTCATTGTGATCTGGTAAGATCTGCAGCCCGAGCTACCAGGGCAGGTCAGGTGATGCAGGGGAAGGAGGGGAACAAAGACCTCAAGAGACCCTCACAGGAGAAACTGGCGAGGCTGAGGACCTATCACGCATCTGTTCTGTGCCTGCAAGCAAACACCAGAAGAAGACATGGACTCATTTATTAAGACATGATCCTGCCGACTGTGCATGCCCTTACTCAGTAAATCTGGCTTGCTGCAGAGATTGTGGACGTTAACAACAATTTACTTCATAGCCAACATATCAGCTACCAAAATATCATCAAGATTAGTGTGTATATCATATATATATTATATATATATAATAGTTATATATACACATATATAATATATATATATATATATATATATATTCGTAACCAAGTCCCGGAATGCAGGTGCTCCACACAGCGGTCCTGGATGGGTTCCGAGAGACCCTAATGAAATATATGAATATGAAATATTTTATAAAATATATTGGATTTTAACTTGATAAAATATATATAGATATTTTTACTCAAACGTCATGGAAATGAAATATTTAATTGTAATATTTAATTGAGATATTTAATAATTGAATTATTTTATAAATTTGCAATAGTGTATCAAATATTTATTTATTATATTTTCTACCAATGGTTTGAAGAGTAACATCATGAGAAGTAACTTTGAATAAGTCTTTTGATAATGTAAATCTTATGAGGGATATCAGTGTGATTTAAAAACTATTTAAAAACTATTTAACATTTATTACAGTGTATTAAGATTGAATGTGCACTTTAAAGATGGCCACCACAAATACGTGTTCTTCTGTGGGTGTATTAGGATTTGTCTGTTTTTTATTTTTATTTTTATTTTTATTTTCACTCTTATTTTTATTTCTATGACCAACTTGGGCTGTATATATGTGAAGCACTTTATTTATGTGGTGTCCATGAGTAAGGCTGTTGCCGAAACGCGTTGGATTTTGTGCTGAAATAAACTGAATTTTCATATTGGAGGTGTCCTGGTTCTCCTGATATTGGAAGGAGTGTCTAAGGTTATATATATATATATATATATATATATATATATATATATATATATATATAGAGAGAGAGAGAGAGAGAGAGAGAGATAGAAATACGTTTCCATTGGACAAGCATTTTTTATTTTGCCTTTTGACAAATCTTCACAAAACTTTCCAAAAATGGTCTCATCCACCTCAGCTCCTTCCTGGAATGTATTGGGGTGATCCATCAAGCGGGGATTAAGAAGAAGCGGGTGTTGCAATGCAATTTTTCATAGTAAATTGAACAGGGATACCACAAAACCAGCTGAACGGAATTACACAAAATTTGGCAGTTATCTAGATTTTCATCCAGAAAGCGTGCTTTTTGTGATTTGGTATAAATTTGTTTAGTAGTGATTGAGAAATTAAGGTTCAAAATGTATGTATATTTCACACCATAGATGCACTACGGACCCTTCATAGTGCATCTGTGGATCCCGCCGTGCTTTGATTGGTTGACCAGGGGTATCCACGGTGGATCCTCGAGGCCAACCACGGGATACCATTTGCTGGGTACAACCTGAAGAAAACGTTGCAGCTGCGAACTGAAGACTCGGGACCCGGTCCCAGAGACTTAGAACATTTTTTTTTTTTTAAACGTCATTAATATTTTTGAGGTCCCCCTAGGAATCGCTATTTCAGACTTGTTCTTTGCTATGCATTAGGAACTGCAATTTCCTAATTGTGATTTGGTAAGAATTGCAATTAGGAAATTGAAGTCCCTATATTTTGTACATATCCCCAAAAATCACAATATTCTGGAACCACGTGCCCTCCACATGATGGCCACCACCTCTAAGCACAAATTCCTTTGTCATAAAGCAACCGTGGATATTTCTATGACTTAGCAGAATTTAAGACGGTGGCATCAAAAGCCCTCTCAAGCTTGGGTTAGGGTGCTCTTTCTTGGGACAAAGACAGGGTTTTATATGGTTTGAATATACTGCAGAGCGTGTCCAAATCCAGGATGCCAGGTTTTTAAAGAAATGTCTGGCTGTATGAATCCCTCACTCACTGAGGACTTTGGTAATGATGCTAAGGGGTAACAAGGTATTGCAGAATGACTTGTTATTTATTGCTATGGTAGCCGGCCTCCTGGTGACTGTTCAACATTGGATCAATCAGTGGGTGCCTTAGATGTTGTCTGGCCTGGTTTTGACCCACTAGTCATTTTGGGCAAACTGGTAGTGACCTCAAGTTCCATATCCTATACTGTGTTTATTAGTAATTTCTTTCTGTTTCATTGTTATTGTATACAACTGCTGTTAACATATTTTCCATGTACTGTTCGTCTTCTCTTTTTTCTCCTTATTTAACGTATCTAAGTGCAAAAGGTTTTCAAAATAAAATAAGTAATAAAATTAATATTTTAAAAACCTGAGGAAATAACCTCAAGAAGTGATAATGATGTGCAAAAGATGGGGAAAAACACAATTGGACACTGGAGGTTCCTTATTATTTAGGGTTTCCTTACTCAACCTCAACCACAAACAGGATAGTCTACACTCACGGAGAGGTCATGACCTCTTGGGATGGGACCTAAGTTAAGGAACACCAGGTCCACTGACTTACTGAGGAAAAAACACACAGAAGTGGACGGAATACTTGATGTTATCTCGCCGTCAGTAATTACCTCCTCATCTCCTTCTTCCCCCCTTTCCTTATTGAGGAGTGAATTTGCTCATTCACTAGTAATGCTCACCACTTCCTCAAGCTGTTTTCTATTTCTATCCCTGGCACAAAGTCCAACCCATTAAACCCCTCCCTCCTCCTCCCATTGCAGATCTTCTGTGTGCCCTTGTGGCTTCCTGAGGGCTGCAGGGAGTTTCTAGGGGCATTTCTTTGTTTCTAGGTGGCGCTGGGGCCGTCCTATTGAATTCTTCAGCCAAGGTAGGAAAGTTCCATTTATTTATATCACATGCACCCAATGTAGTCTCTTGGTTATAATATGAACTGTTTAAATCTATCTTCAGAGAGTGTTGATGTGTAAGGTCCCAGATCCTCTCTTCTCTGGTCTTTTCTTCTCAAAAGAATAGAGGGAGAAACAAGCATTTGCAATGCAACGGGTCTCGCGTTTCCTCGAGGTAGAGCTATTAGCATTGTAAATTCCAAACTGGACTTTTCTTGCCACACAAACTGATAATAAAAAGTAAAACAGTTGACACAAGCTGATTCAAAGACCCGCCGTGAGTGCGAAGAGAGAGACAAAAGGAAAAAAGTTTGCTTGCAGTCAAAATTATTGGCAAAAGTGCAATTATCCATGTACCAGGGTCGATGGCCAAGGCGGTAACAAAACCGCCCTAAGGAGGGACAAACGTAAAGCAGTTACCAACAAAAACAAAGGATTTTCGAAAGGCAAGCCCATCAACTAGTGATAGTGATGGGCGTGCGGTGGGCGTGGTTTAAAGCCCAGATACATACCAACCCATCGGAAAAGCAGCGCTTGCGCGCTGCTATGCTCGGCCTAAAAATTTATCCTCTAATTCTCTGGCACTATGGTCCTGATCAGGTATCTCCCCAGTCTGCCAGGCTTGTGGTTAGAGTGTCCTGGACACAATAAACACTGATTCCTCCTGAGAAAAGGCGGGACTTCCTGGCCTAAGGAGGCAGCAGTTTACGTAAGAAGGGTTTGCAAGGCGGCAATGTGACCCTCACCATTTATATTTATTTTACGCAACAGGTTGCAGGTTGCTCCGGATTCTTGATTGACATTTGAGGTCAGAAGTTATTTTTTGGCTGTTTGTGGGCGTGCTGCTCAATCAAAGAGGCAGGTCTTGAGGTCCTTCCTGAACTGCTTGAGTGATGCGTCTGTCTGTCTTCTCCTGTCTGGCGAAATAATCAGGTAACTCATTGGGTGAATGCACCCGCAGAAGAGATCAGTGGACCTCCTGACAGTGGCACCTTCCAATGGTGCTGAGAAGGACTTCAAGTGGGCCGCGCCCTGCCGGTGCTGAGCACCGGTAATTCTCAAAAGCAAGTGCTGAGATGGTTCCCCATCGGCCTCAACATTTTTGCCCTCACCTTCAGGGTGAAAAAAAATCCGAACTGCAGCAGAACCACCCTTCACTGCCTTTGATGTAACTTCAAAGAGACTAGTTACAGTTCTTTCACAGTCTCATCATTTCAGAACTGAAGCAGTTTCAATATTTTATACAAATAAACCATTGTTGTTGCTTATACAACCCTTGACAAAGCCAATAGTCTTGGCTTGTTTTAGGTGTAATGTCAGTTGTATTATTATATTACTAGATGCAATGACAGAAAGAAACAGCAAAATACGACTTGGGCAGCACATTAACTAAGTACAGATCTTTAGCTTAGGTGTTTTAAGACCCATCCCCAATTACATAGGCCACGCCCCCTAGTAGAGACCCCCATCCTCCCCAGGTCTTTCATCCCATTTAAAGCCCTGGTGCTGAGACAGGCTCAGCCTTTCCGCATCCTGATGCCAGCGTCACCTGGTAAGGCAGTGCGCCTACACAATAACCAACGCGATGTGCGCTGCAGTTCTATTTGTGTACATGGCACAGATCTGTGGTGAGGCTGCACCCACAGCCCCGCCTCCTCACAGCCTCCGAGCACAGGTATGAACACGCCTCACACACCCACGATCTGCACACAGTGCACTTTGAATGACTCTACGCAAGAAGGGGGCGCTACGCCAGCCATCTTTCATCCCCCTGACAGCCGAGACTCGACAAGCCTGTAATTTGGTGTTATCCAGTCAATCTCCCAGGACGACCTGTGTGTACAGGGCCCATTCCTCACTGACAGCCCTGCAGACATGCCGGGGCGGCAGATCAAAGCGCTATGACTCGGATGGCAGAGGTGGCGCGCGGTCCCTGCCCAGTGCATGAAAGCAGGGCGATGACAGCGTTCCGGGAATGCACGTGCACCTGACCCCTCGACCCGGTGAAAGGGCACCCTCCTGCCACCAGGATCAGTGCTAAACAAGGCTGTTGGTTTAAATAATATCTTTTACAACTTGGAAACACTCGTGCACTCTCTCCCTCTCTCCTTGACACCTCCCAGCTAGAATAACTCAGCCAGAACACAGAAACTTGGCGCTATCCAGGCATAGTCTCACTTGAAGCTCTCTAGAGAGACGGCCTTAGCGCTCTCTAGAGAGAATGACTCGGCCCAGAGACCGACTTCCAACTCTCCAGACAGTCTGACTTGGCACACACACAGAGGAACTGACCTGACCCCCTCCAGGGAAAGTGACCTTGCACTTGTAAACACACAATCATTCATATTCTCTCCCCCCCGCCCCCCCCCCCCGGAGAATTGCTTGGCACAAAGCAGACTTGACATCCTCCAGGGAAAGGGACCTTGCGCGTTAGAGAGTTTGCACCATCCACGGAGTCAGGCAGACACACAGAGACTTCCTCGGCACTCTCCAAAGAGAGTGGCTTGGCGCACACAGACAGAATAGCCATTCTCCAGACAGACTGACTTGAATCACACAGATCGACTGACGGCGCACTCCAGAGAGACTGACTTGGCGCACACAGAGGTTTGCCATCGTCCAGACAGACTGACTTGATGCATACAGATCGACTGACGGCGCACCCCAGAGAGACTGACTTGGTGCACACAGAGAGACTGACTTGGTGCACACAGAGAGACTGACTTGGCGCACCCCAGAGAGACTGACTTGGCGCACCCCAGAGAGACTGACTTGGTAGACGCTCACAGGCATTCTTGTTGAACTAAAGAGAACCACCCTAGCTGCTCCTTGGGCCGCTTATGTAGTAATCTGTCAACTTTTGGAGGCCACATCTGGAGTATCTGCGTTCTGGAGTTTGTACATAGAATACTGTCATGTCTACACTATTGTCTCCAGCTCCGAAGACCACATCCAGAGTTTGCACTCTAGAGGTTGCATATAGGACATAGGCCCTCATTCTGACCTTGGCGGGCGGCGGAGGCCGCCCGCCAAAGTCCCGCCGTCAGGTTACCGTTCCGCGGTCGAAAGACCGCGGCGGTAATTCTGACTTTCCCGCTGGGCTGGCGGGCGGTCGCCTTCAGACCGCCCGCCAGCCCAGCGGGAAAGAGGCTTCCACGATGAAGCCGGCTCGGAATCGAGCCGGCGGAGTGGAAGCTGTGCGACGGGTGCAGTTGCACCCGTCGCGTATTTCACTGGAAATACATGTAGGGGCCCTCTTACGGGGGCCCCTGCAATGCCCATGCCAGTGGCATGGGCACTGCAGGGGCCCCCAGGGGCCCCGCGACCCCCCCTACCGCCATCCGGATCCCGGCGGTCGGACCGCCGGGATCTGGATGGCGGTAGGGGGGGTCGGAATCCCCGCGGCGGTGCAGCAAGCTGCGCCGCCGTGGAGGATTCAATGGGGCGGCGGTACACTGGCGGGAGCCCGCCAGTGGTGCCGGTCCGACCGCGGCTTTACCGCCGCGGTCGGAATCCCCATTGGAGCACCGCCGGCCTGTCGGCGGTGCTCCCGCGGTCCTCCGCCCTGGCGGTCTTTGACCGCCAGGGTCAGAATGAGGGCCATTGTGTCTAACTCTGAAAGTAATGTCTGCAGTATTCCGTGCAGTTCTGAGGCCAAATCTGGATTCTCTGAGGTCTGGAGGTTGTGCATAGAACACTGCATGATTCTGGAAGTCATGTCTGCAGGATTGCCTCCAGTTCTGAAGGACACATCTGGAGTGTTTGCGTTCTAGAAGTTGCATATAGAACATTGTATCTAATTCCGAAAGACATGTCTGCAGTATTATTCTGTTCAGTTCGGAGGCCGCACCTGAAGTATCCACACTCGGGGGTTGCATTTAGAACCTTGAATTTAATTACGAAAGTCACGTCTGCACCATTCGGCCCAGTTCTGAGGCCACATCTGCAGAATGTACATCTGTAGGTTGCATATAGAACATTGGGGGTCATTACGACCCTGGCGGAACAAGTCCGCCAGGGCCGTGGGACGCGGTGGCACCGCCGACAGGCCGGCGGTGCCCCGCGGGGCATTCTGACCGCGGCGGCTCAGCCGCGGTCAGAGAAGGGAAACCGGCGGTCTCCCGCCGGTTTCCCGCTGCCCCAAAGGAATCCTCCAAGCCGGCGCAGCATGCTGCGCCGGCATGGGGATTCCGACTCCCCCTCCCGCCATCCAGTTCCTGGCGGTTCTCCCGCCGGGAACCGGATGGCGGGAGGGGGAGTCGCGGGGCCCCTGGGGGCCCCTGCCGTGCCCATGCCTATGGCATGGGCACGGCAGGGGCCCCCGTAAGAGGGCCCCTAAAAGTATTTCAGTGTCTGCAAAGCAGACACTGAAATACGCGACGGGTGCAACTGCACCCGTCGCACCTTCCCACTCCGCCGGCTCTATTACGAGCCGGCGTCATCGTGGGAAGGGAGTTTTCCCCTGGGCTGGCGGGCGGTCTTGTGAAGACCACCCGCCAGCCCAGGGGAAAACTCGGAATACCCTCCGCGGTCTTACGACCGCGGAGTGGTATTTCGGAGGGGGGAAGCCTGGCGGGCGGCCTCCGCCGCCCGCCAGGCTCGGAATGAGGGCCATTGTGTCTAATTCTGAAAGTCATGTCTGCAGTATTCTGTCCAGTTCTGAGGCCACATCTGCAGTATGCACATCTGTAGGTTGCATATAGAACATAGGGGGTTATTACAACTTTGGAGGAGATGTTAATCCGTCCCAAAAGTGACGGTAAAGTGACGGATATACCACCAGCCGTATTACGAGTCCATTATATCCTATGGATCTCGTAATACGGCTGGTGGTATATCCGTCACTTTACCGTCACTTTTGGGACGGATTAACACCTCCTCCAAAGTTGTAATAATCCCCATTGTGTCTAATTCTGAAAGTCATGTCTGCAGTATTCTGTCCAGTGCTGAAGGCCACATCTGGAATATCCACGCTCTGGAGGTTGCATTTAGAACCTTGAGTCTAATTGTGAAAGTTGTGTCTGCACTGTTTGGTCTAGTTCTGGTTCCTTAATTGGAGTATGCACTTCTGGAGGTGGCATATATAACAGAGGGCCTGATTTAGATTTCGGGTGAGGGGTTACTTCATCACACCGATGACGGATATTCCGTCTGCTGAAATCTAAATACCATTGGGTCCTATGGTATTTAGATTTCGGCAGCCGGGATATCGGTGACAATTGTGAAGGAGTTCCGCCACTGCCGAAACCTAAATCAAGACCATAGTGTCTAATTCTGAAAGTCCTGTCTGCAGGATCTCTCCAGTTCTGAAGACCACATCTGCAGTTAGTACCCCTGTAGGTTGCATATAGAACATTGTGGCTAATTCTGAAAGTCATGTCTGCAGTAATCTCTCCAGTTCTGAAGACCACATCTGCAGTTAGTACCCCTGTAGGTTGCATATAGAACATTGTGGCTAATTCTGAAAGTCCTGTCTGCAGTATTCTGTCCAGTTCTCATGCCACATCTGGAGTAGGCACTTCTAGAGGTTGATTATAGAATATTGTGTCTAATACTAAAACGTTTGTCTACACTATTCGGTCCAGTTCTGAGGCCACATCTGGAGTAGACACTTCTGGAGGTTGCATACAGAACTTTGTGTCTAGTTCAGAAGGCCATGCCTGCAGTAGTCTTTACCATTCTGGACGTAACTATGAAGAATGATGGGGGAATCTGGAATCCAGGTCTATGTTTAACTCTGAAGACCAGGCCTGGGGCATTGTGTCCATTTGTGAAGATGTCCTCTTACGCACATTGTTCATTGTCTCATCTGGAGGCTTTTTCCCAGTATTAGAGGCCAGTCCTTGAGTTTAGTTCTGATATCACAGCTTGAGGGTACATTTAGAATGTCATTACCAGTTCTGGAAGCCACATCTGGAGTATTACTCCCACTTCTAAATGCCATGTCTGGAGCATCAGGTTCAGGTCTAGATTGCACATCTGTATTATCATGTCCAGCTCTGGAGGCCAAATCTGGACTGTTATGTTCAGTGTTAGTTATGTCATCTACAATATTGTGTCTAGTTCTAGAGGATAAATCTCGAGTTTTGTGTTTGGTTGTGGGGCCCGCATTTAGAACAATCCATCCCGTTCTCGAAGGAACACCTAGAGAATCATGTCCATTGCTGGGCGCCACATCTGGAATACTGGCCCACGTTATCAGGGCACATCTGCAGTTCACGTGGGCATGGCCCCAGAAGGATAAAAGCAGAGTGGAGTCATTTCAGGCACGAGCTGCTCTTGACCCTGCAGGCCCTGGCATGAGATGCAAGACAATGGAAGTAAATACATTCACAAGTAAAGGAGGGTGCAAGGTATACCCAGTGCTTAATTTATGCTTGTTGTTTCCGGTGTTGAGCACCAGCATTTATTTTTGAGGGCCGGGGCTTAGTCTTCTGCCTCAAGCATTTGCTGCGAGCTAAATACACATATGGGGAAGACGGAGGACGGGAAAAATGAAAAAGCGTCACAAAGGTAGAAAGCTGCAAGAGTGAGTTGAATGGGCAGGGAGTAGCTTTATATGGATTAAAGAGGCCCGAGGTGGCTTCAGGATTACGGCGCCTCAGTATTCCCTGTTCACTCATTTAATTGCAGCAGCCGCGTGTTTAAGAGGAGAGCTTTGGGCACCGGCACCTCTTTATTTACAAATTAAGCACTGGCTATACCTACAGATTGCTGTGGGAATAATGCAGCAGAAGCAAGAGCAGGACCTGACTGAGGAACCAAAAGCAGCCCTGACAAAAAAAAAGTTGAAATAGCCCGGCTCACTTTCTTCTCCTGATAGATCTCTCCTTCCATGCATCCATTCTCTCCCCTCTCTCTTTGACTAATTTCTCTCTATCTTCACCCTCACCCTCTCTTTCTTGAAGTCTCCCTGTGCCTGCTTTAATCAACTTTGAGAGCTGGGAAAAGTGATAGTGAGAGGGGTGACAGAGGCACCAGGCGCGGCCCTGGCCTTTCAAAGCTTGCCTCCAGCCCACTGGGGAAATGCCCAGCAGAATAAAAGGCCAGTCTGGCCCTAAGAAGAAGGCAATCCTGCACACTCAAGAGCTCATGATGCAACACTAGAGATCAAACATGGTACAATGTGTTTAGAACATTTTTAAGTTCCACCGCCAGAAGTGGCGGAGATTAAAAATGGAAAATTGATTCACCCTCTTCCTAGGACACACACACCGGGAGGAATTGTACTTCAGATTCCTGGGATACACTCAGGGGCAAAGGTGAAGATGGAGAAACAAGAGGGGTCTGTGCATCTAGAACAATCAACCAAATGGGCAGCTTGGATGGGCCCTTGCAGCCCTCACCTTCCATCAGAGTCCCTGTTTCAAAGGGCCCTTCCAGAAAGGCCTTAGATGGTGGCGCCTAGCACTCTAGGCAACTAGCAAGGTGTCAATGGCCTTTGACACAGGTTGGATCACCTGTGACACAACATAAATAAAATCTGCCTGGCAAGAATTGCATTATTTTACATAGTTCCTATGTTGCTGTGTTTATCACTGAATCTCCTGTGGATTAATTATCTGAAGCGCCTAGAAGCTAAGCTAAACTGTGAATGATTTCACCAGTTGTGTTGGAGTGGGGTGCTGCCATCAGTATTACTTCACTTAAGTCAATAGGGATTGTGAAAAAATCAAGTGTCGCACTAAGAACAAGTGTAGTAAATGAGCCACTCCCCTTCAGCAAGAGAGTGGTAAGGGTGTGATATGCAGCCAATGGTGCATTTTTGGAGTACACTCTCAGAAATATATTACAAAAGCAAGTAGGACACAGTCATTTACAGTCTGAACATTTTCCATCAAGATGGACACTAAATTTGCTCATACAATGCAGTTTTGCTGGTAAAACTATACAGCACACGAATAACGTGTGGAAACTGAGTTTAACAACTATTTTTCATTTGTGCATCAACAAGTAAAGTGCATTGATTTGATCATATTAAAATCTTTATTTACACCACACTTCAGAATTACCACAAAATTGTGCTTCATTTGTGGTTTCCGAACTGCTGATATATGTTGAATAACTTGTGTAGTTCACTTACAGGTGTTTATATATTTGTTTTTGTGTGATATAAACAAATTGACACTCTCCCCTTCCATACTGCCTGCACCCCAGCAGGATTGTCACATAGTTCACTTTAGAAACTCCTCTCACATTGCAGGCAGAGAAAATAAAAAATACACCATTCTCCATGTTAATAGAATAAGCAGAAGATGTAGCCTGACATTTGACCTTTATCTGACAGCACAGCAAATGTGACAAGATAAAAGCAAAATTTAAAGGCATTTTTATTGCCTCATACACCATCTGAACTCCAGCATGGTTGTTTTGGGGATTCTGCTGCCCCCTCCACATGCCTACTTCCAGTGCCTATGGATTTCACATGTATGTGTGTGGTGGTTGTACTGTGTGAACAAAGAGGAAAAGCAGTGGAGTGGTATACAAGGTCAAAGGTAAAGATACTGTCAAAAAGTAATTAGAGTGCTAATTGAGTTCTGAGAGCAGAACTGGACTGTTCTTGTGTAATGAAGTTGGGTTCTTTAGAGTGGCAGAAATGAACACTCTGTGAGACATGGGAAAAGAGGTGTTTCTTTGACTCTTTCTAAATGTGAGCAGTGTTAGAGGGATGTCCTTCCAGAACCGGGGTGCGTAGGCGTTTACATTGCCTATTTCTCCTTAAGATGCACCTGGGCTGAGGGTCTGCACTCCTGCTCACTGTAATCCTTTCATAGGCGTCCATCCCATTTACCATATAAAGTGCAAACACCAAGCATCAATGGTCTCCTCTAAATGTATCCAAACAAAACTACTCATTTTGTGCCACCTGTCGGTTTACTCTGTGCAACTTTTGTGGAAGACATACTTAGTGCTCCATAGTATGTAATACAATAAATATAGTACATCTTAGCAAGACGGCTTCCTCCTGATGCCTGCAGTGATCTACACACCACAGGTCACCAGAGCTGAAATTAAAGTAAGGCCAACTTAGCCTTTCATCTTTCTGAGATCAGTAAATTGAGTATCTTCTAGTTGGGTAATAGTAGCACCTGTTATGTATAGCAGCTAGAAACCAATGAAGTGTGGAGTGATGCGATGTACAATGAACAAGTTATTTTTTTATCATCCCTCTACTTCAATGTATTTTAAAAGATCTCAAGTCATACAATCCAGTTCAAGTGTTTTCTTTGAGTCCTGTGACTTGTGGTTCTGATTGTCTATGCGGAAATGCAGAACTACAAGAACCAGAATGCAAAGGAAAAGGGCAAATTCAATGACTCATTCACTCCTCATGTGTGACAACTGGAGGGGTCAGTGCGTTAATGCACCCACTAAACCTATCTATCATAGCCTTTAGGTCACAGCATCACATCATGTCAAGGTGGTAACCGTGGTAACATTGAGTTGATTCTGACATATGCTGTCAGATTATTTGGATAATTCAGACTGTAAGCACTATAAATAGCCAGCCATTAAACATGGCATACATAAAATATACTGCTGTATTGGAATTCTATACTGTTGACATGCCTTCAAACCTCTGTACATAACTTTGATACAATGCATGAAGGAAGGTAATCTGTGTATAAACTCTTCTTCCTTAAATTCTTATTAAAAGGTTAGGCTTGAAAGCAGGATTAACAGTGTGCTACAGAAATGTCTTTGTCCATTCAGTCAAAGCAACTAAACCTTGGAACAAACTAAATTTGGAGGACCTAGAAACCCAACTTACTTCAAACATAGATCGAGACACAATAAACTCAGTTCCAAAACTCTATGGATGGCCTCATGAAGCTTTATACGGATGCATCCCAAAGACAAAACTCAAAATGTAGCAAAAGAAAAGACTCCCCTTGAATGACTACTACTCATGCAAAATCTACAACTCAAAAAGCCCCACTAAAAAAACGTGTAAAATACTCACTGAGTTTCACATTCCAAAATGCATGGAAGGAACCCACCCCAATATCAAAAATTATTTTCTGACTCTTGTCTCCCACAAAACCTCACAAATAATCTTCTAACAACCTAATTGGCCCTTCCAGTCAGAACATTGTTCAACAACTCCATAACGACAGGAGAGCTTGTAGAAGACTTAAAAAAGGCGTGCATACGCCCATTACAAAAAAAAAAAAAAAAAAAAAGCAACCCTGGACCCTCAAGACCCAACAATTAGCGATCAAAGCTAAAGCAAGCAAAATATTTCTTGGCAAACTTGTAGAAACAGCAGCCTTCACAAAGATGTCAATATTTATTGAGGATGTCTCCTTACTTTCTGACTTCCAAACAGGATTTCATCATGGACCAAGCACTGAATCAACCCTAATCGCCATCTGTGACGACCTTAAAAACACAGGAGCCCAGAACGGGTTTCAGCAGCCTTAGACACAATCATGACACATTAATCTTAAAACTCTAGGGAGCCGGCATAGAGGGGACCGCTCTCACTTGGATCTCATTAAACTGGCACAATAGAAAAATGCAATCCATAATCCTCCTTTTTCATCAAA
The DNA here is from genome assembly GCF_031143425.1 of Pleurodeles waltl. Classification (NCBI taxonomy): domain Eukaryota; kingdom Metazoa; phylum Chordata; class Amphibia; order Caudata; family Salamandridae; genus Pleurodeles; species Pleurodeles waltl. The sequence continues at coordinate 1,045,581,688 of NC_090449.1, forward strand.
ACCGTCCCTCATAAATGCAGGCGTCCCTCAAGGCTCCCCTCTCCCTTCTCCCAATCCCTCCTTTTCAACATCTACATGAAACCATTACCAGAACTGATCAATGTTTTTGAGTTCACTTGCTATAACTACACAGACAATACACAGATACGTCAAACTGAAAAACACCAGGGACATTGGAAACCCAAAAATCTTCAATTGTCTCTGGAGGGTTTACCAGTGGATGGCAAGGAGCCACTTCAAATTGATTACCTCCAAACTGAACTACTAATCTGTTGTGACTGAAAAGCTTCTGTTCTAGGACCATCACCAAAAATATCCAAAGCGGTGGGAACCCTTGGAATTACCATGGACTCCAAGCCCTCCGTGAATGCCCAGTGGATCAGCTATCCAGATCAAGCTTACTAACAATGGAAATCTTATGAAGCATCTCCTTGCACCTGGTATTTCCGACAAGGTCCAAACAACAATCTCTCTTAGATCACACAAATGGTCTATATCGTAGCTCACCTTTATCAATCATGAGAAGACTACAGAGAATTCAGAACCTTCCTACCAAACTACTCCTACATGTAAAGCCAAAAGCCCATATCTCACTAGTCTTGAAGGCCTTCTACTGGTTACCAGTTGCCAAAAGTTCCTCTTTCAGGCTGCTTTGTATTACCCATAAGGCGATAAATGGCAATGGACAACTTTTAATTCGGAGAAGACATTACAAAATACATCCAGCATAAGAATCTACACTCTAGAATGGCTCACCGGTCTCAAAATTCCAGCAAATCAGAAAAAAATAATGTTGGCACATCTTTCTCTGTTCACATGTCTAACCTATGGAATTCGTTACCACGAAAATAATGCCTATGGAGAACCATTTCAACTTTGGAAAAATAGTCAGGAGCTGGCTGTTTCCTGCATGATCAACACACACACACAAGCGCACCCCCCTCCCACAATACATGTATAACTTACACATGCATATCCTCTTCTGTGCGGAGGATAGAACGGTTCCGTCCTCAGCCACGGTGGTCTTGTGCGGAGGATGGAACCGTTCCATCCCCTGAACACATACAGGAAGTCCCTCTGCTATCTGCAGCAGAGGGATATCCTGTTTCTAAAAACAGTCTCAGGAGCTGGGAAAGCACTTTCCCAGCTGCCAAAACTGATTTTAGTTTTCTCTGAAATGATGACCAGTGTACAAGGCGTGCTGATGTAATTTCAGTGAAAATGAAAGTGAAATGAGCCGATCGGCTCATTTCACTTTCACTGCCTCAGTGTTCAGGGGGTTAGCTCAGCCCCGAGCGCAGAGGCATACGGGAGAGGTATCATTGGTAAGGGGAGAATCTCCCCTTTCAAATGGTACCCTTCCCTAGTAGATCCCTGCTTGGGGATCACCACAGGGATCCACCCGCTAGTAACCAGGGAGGAGGCAACAGCCCCTTGGGCAAGGGCTTTTGCCCTCTCCCCTACTTTTGTGGGCATATTCATTCCTTCTGCCCTCCCTGGGGGGTGGGTGGGGGCAATAGCCACCAATCTACCCCTGTGGGGGCAGAAAGCCCACTAGGCACCAGGAATTTCTTTTTATTTAGGAAACGGTGGGGGGTGCCAAAAATGAGCACGGCAATACCCCAACCCTTAACAAAATAGACACAATCTTTTTGCAATTAGCCCCAATCTGCCCCTTAGGGGGTGGGGGGGGGGGGGGGGGGGGGGGGGCAGAAAGCCCACTAGACACAAGTGTTTTTTTTTTTTTTAATAAAAGAGGGGTGGGAGCTGGCCCCACCCCCACATAAAAGGGCACCAATGTCTTTCTGCCCCCCTGTGGGGAAGATAGGGTAATTACCCCCAATCTGCCTCCCAAGGAATAAAGGAACCACCTCTAGGCACCAGGAATTCTATATTTTAGAAAGGTCTAAGAGTAGAAGTTGCCCAGAATGGCCTATGCAATGCCCCCACATCCCAAAAAGTAAGGCACAGTCTTTCTGCCCCCCCAGGGGCAAATTGAGGGTTATTATCCCCAATTTTCCCCCGGGGGGAAGGGGGCAGAAAGCCCGTTAGACATTAGGGATTTTTTTTATTTTTATAAAAGAGGGCTGCCCACCATGGGCATGGCCATGCCCTCACCCCACATAAATGAGGACCGAAGTTTATCTGCCACACCAGGGGAGAGATAGGGTAATTACCCCAATCTGCCCCAGAGGGGGTTAGAAAGCCCACTAGATGCCAGGGAATAATTTAATAATAAAAAAGAGTGGTGGGGGCTGCCCACCATAGGCATCAACTCCCCCACCCCTAAATAAATGGGGACACAGTTTCCCTCCCCCCCTCCCCCCCCCCGGGTGGCAGATGGAAGTAATTACCCCTGATCGAACCCCCGGGGGAGCAGCCAGCCAAATAGATGCCAGGGAATTTAAAGAAAAATAGATGGGCGGTGGCTACTCACCACCATGGGCATGGTTCTACCCCCACCCCACAGTCTTTCAGTCCCCCCATGCGGAGAAACTCACCCCAATGGGAAGCAAAAGGACAATTGTTTTATATATGGGTCAAGAGAGCTTGGCTATCTCACAGTATTGTCCCACTTAACTGGGTGAGTGGTTGCATTTTTTGGACTCTGGTACGCTGCCACCTGGAAAAACCTACCAGACCCAGACACTTTCCAAAACTAAAGATCTGTGGGAGTCTAGGGTGGTGTGCTTCAAATGTATCCCACCCAATTTTCTTACCCACAATGCCCTGAAAACCTCCAACTTTGCCCAAAATCACAAATTTTCCTTACGTTTCTGTGCTGGAAACTTCTAGAATCCACAGGCATCCACAAAATTCCTACCACCCAGCATTGCCCCATCTGATAAAAACTCTGCTCTACTTGTGTGGGTTCCCGTAGCCAAATCAGTCTAAAAACATATGAAAACACACTGCCCTTTTGGACCTGCTTTGGTTCCCCCTCAATTTCTACACGTTTTTGGCCCTTCCCTATCGCAGGCACTATACCCTCCTACACAAATGAGGTACCATTTTTATCGGGAGACTGAGAGGCACACTGAGTGATAGGAAATGTGTGCTTTTTCCTCAGATTCCAGAACTTTCCATCACAGAAATGTGAGGAAAATGTGTTTCTTAGACAAAGTTTGAGGTTTGCAAGGGATTCTGAATAACAGAACCTGGTGAGTCACACAAGTCACTCCATTCTAAATTCCCCTGGGTTTCTACTTTTCACAAATGTACTGGTTTACTAGGTTTCCTAGGTGCCAGCTGAGATAGAGCCCAAATTCCACAGCTAGGCACATTTTTAAAAAAGGGTAAATTTCTAGTGGAAAAATGTCCCTTGTTCATGTTGCATTTTGAGCTGTTTCCTATCGCAGGCACTAGGCCGGCCCACACAAGTGAGGTACCATTTTTATTGAGAGACTTAGATGAATAAAGAATAGTAGAACAAGTGTTATTACCAATTGTATTTCTCTGCATTTGCACCTTCCAAATGTAAGGCAGTGTGTAAGAAAGAATTCATTTTGAGAAATGTCCTCTAATTCACATGCTAGTATGAGCACCCCGGAATTCAGAGATGTGCAAATGACCACTGTTTCTAAACTCCTTATCTTGTGTCCATTTTGGAAATACAAAGGTTTCATTGATACCGATTTTCACACTTTACATTTTATCAAATGAATTGCTGTTTACGCGGTACACAATGAAAACCCATCGCAAAGTGCAGCTCAGTTATTGGCTCTGGGTACCTACGGTTCTTGATGAACCTACAAGCCCTCTATATCCCCGCAACCAGAAGGGTTCTGCAGACGTAACAGTATATTGCTTTCGAAAATCTGTCATAGTTAGAAGAAGTTACAGATGAAAACGTAGCTACAAATAACTATTTTTTCCAACTCAATTTCAATATGTTTTAATTTTAACTGTTACTTTCTATGGGAAAACCTTATATGATCTATACAAATGACCCCTTGCTAAATTCAGAATTGTTTCTACTTTTCAGAAATGTATAGCTTTCTGCGATTCATTATTGGTTTCACACCCTTTCTGCCGCGAAATGGAAGGAGGTTGAAATCGCAAAAAATAGGAAAAAGGGGCTATGTCCTAGCAAAATGCCAAAACTGTGTTAAAAAATTTGGTTTGCTTTTTCTAGTATGCCTGTTCCTGAAAGCTGGAAAGATGGTGATTTTAGCACTGGAAACCCTTCATTGATGCCATTTGCAGGGAAAAAAACAGACGCATTCTTCAGCTGCACTTTTCCCCATTTTTCCCCAAAAGCCCAAACTGTAGCTGTATTTTGCCTAATTTCTTGGCCCCCTCCAGGGAAATCGACAAACCCTGGGTAACTTTAGAATCCCCAGGATGTTTGAACAAAAAAGACGCACATTTTTGGCAAGGATACCTTATGTGGACAAAATGTTATGATGACCCTCGTGCAAACTACCCCAATTAGCTGAAAAAGGCTTAGCACTGGTAGGGGGTGAAGGCCTAGCAGCAAAAGGAATATATGTCTATGCATATAGGCATTGTAATGTGTAAGTACATGTAAGTATCTCTACAGGCATATACTTTTATAGATGTGCACTGTTGTGAGTATGTATATGTGAATGCATATGCATATAAATGAGTATACTGATATGGATCTGTCGTTGAGTGAATATGCTTGTTCCAGTATGGGTTTAGGCTTTGTACAGAGATGTGGGTGCATATGTGTGCAATTCCGAGTATGTACATGAGTATATATCAATATGTATATATGTGTATAAATATGAGTACGTGTGTTTGAAAACAAATATATAAAAGGATCTACTGTATGTGTAGGGTAAAGCGCCCATGTTCATGGATTACATGGACATCGATGTCTGGGACTATATGGCAGAGTATGGCTACTTGCATGTACATGTGTCTATGTACATGGGTTCAGGCATTTTATAAGGATATAAGAATTACATATACATAAAAGAAATTGATGACACTGCATGTATATTTAGATACTACAATAATATGTATGTCTGGCAGTGCTTAATTTGTGCTTGTTGTTTCCGGTGCTGAGCACCGGCACTTATTTTTGAGGGCCGGCACTTAGTCTTCTGCCTCAAGCATTTGCTGCGAGCTAAAGACACAAAAGAGAGAAAGTAGAAAGCTGCAAGAGTGAGCTCAAGGGGCAGGGAGTGGCTTTAAATGGACTGAAGAGGCCCGAAATGGCTTCAAGATTGTGCTGCCTCAGTATTCCGTGTTCGCACATTTAATTGCAGCAGCCGCGTGTTTAAGATGAGGGCTTTGGGCACCGGCACCTTTTTATTTACAAAATAAGCACTGATGTCTGGGTATATAGAGGATGTATATATATATATATATATATATATATATATATAGATATAGATAGATAGATATATACAAACACATACACACATGGGTACATAGAAATACATATTCATATATATTTACAAAGAAAATACATGACAAATTAATGTATAGAACAGTGTGTATTTTTATGCATTACATGTGTGTATGTCTGGCCACGCAAATATTATTGCACATACGTACTTGAGGTACATGTAGACACACACATACACACACAAACACATATATATTCACTGAAAAAAGGTTAAAGTGACATAATAATTAGATAGGGTAATAATGTTTTAGTTTACAGGAATAATCTTCAAAAATTCACTGAAAAAAACAAATGTTAAAGTGGTTATAGTTATGTGTGAATGCCAGTTAAAAAATAACATTGTAAACTAAAAAAAACAATGAAATTTACCAGTAATAGTTTACTGCGGTACAAGAACATTCCTCATTTACCCTATAAATGGAGATTTTCTAAGCAACATGAAAGAAAGGCCATTTGCAACCACACTATCTCTGTGAGGAGGAGGAATAACAGAGCAAGAACTATAAAATGTGATGGTGTGATCATGTATTATAAGAAATAAAGTATCCCCCACCAGCAGTAAAGCAGATGGTGCATGTAAAATGAGGATTGTACAACCTTATGAAGGAACTCCCTTGTTTTGTTTCTAATCAGTCAAAACCACCTGCAATATTGGTATAATAAACTAAATTACATAAGTACTATTAAAAATATAATTAGATGAAAAATCGCAAAGGTATGCTCTTGTTAACTATCACGATAATGCAGTTTTCCAAGAACGCTTTTCAACTCAAAACCTACTGTCATGATGGAAACAATTTGCGTTGGAGCAGCTGCCATTCACGACAGCAGAAACATCGGAAGAAATAGAGACGTGGCCGGTGCCAATGTTATCCCTTTTACAGCAGTCAGTCCCCCGAAGGCCTAGCCGCGAACCAGTTATTGCTCGGTAATGTACGGCTTTCATTACGCGCCCTCCCATAGCAGCCTTCGCCGCGTTTTACGCGCAGCTTTAATTGTGCGGCTGGAGTCGGAACAGGCGAGCGAGCCCCCTCCGATTGATTGTAATGGTCCTTCGCGGGGCGAGAGATGTCCGACGTGTTAATTATTAAGTTAAACACAAGTAGAACCTGTTCATCTGTCTTTCAGCAAGTGCTCAATTTTCCCACTGCCGGTGCCGTCCACAGATCGATCGGAGACAAGACAACCCCGGAATCATTACATCTGCACTAATAAATGGCCGCGCGTGAGGCAGCATCCAGTGACGTCACCGCCGTTTCTATCTCGTGCAGCTGGGTGGTGGGGGGGGGACCATTTTGTTCAAAAGCAAAGAACTGGATTCTGTCCACCTCATTAAAAGATAGGAAGCGACTCCATTTTTATTTAAAATAAGCGTGGCCTACTCCTAGTCAGTAAGTCTGGAGCGACACGTTACTACTCACAGAAAATGTGTCATGAGTCAAACTCGATCATGCATGTGTAACTCACATCTAAGGGTCTGATTTAGCGCTCAATCGATGGGTCAGTCTGGCAAAATATAAATTCCATAGGGTATAATGGGATTTATAAATCGGCGGATGAGATATGTTATGTTATGTTGCTATGTTTTATATAGCGCCATACTACCCGTAGGCTTCGTAGCGCTGATTAGACAGAAAATAAACAAGCCGGAGGAATCGTGCCGCCTCAGAATGGGAGGAAGAATGCAATCTTAACATTAGAATAGCCATGTTTTAAGGGCCTTCCGAAATTCAGTCTCCCGTCTCATCAGCCGAATATTTAAAGGTCGAGAATTCCAGAGTCTGTCTCCCTGATACTTCAGGGATCTGCCTCCCCAAGACCCTCTTTTTACTTTAGGGAGAACAACCAAGGCTTTAGAAGAAGATCTTAAGGCTCTCGTAGGTGCATAAAATGAAACTAATGTTTTAAATTGATGAGGAACCCCTTCATATAACGCTCTATGAAAAATACACAAAGCCTTAAACTTAATTCTTTTCCCCACAGGGAGCCAATGTAAAGTGATCAAAGCTTTCCTAGCTGAAGTAGACCTAGGCAAGTTAAACAGTAACCGGGCAGCCGCATTTTGTACTACTTGTAGTTTATTGACCACATACCCTGGAGAATCCAGGAGGAGACTATTACCGTAGTCCAACCTGGATAAGATGAGAGCCTGTACTGTAAGTCTTTTGGCCAAGGGCGGAAGCACACCAATGACCCTACGAAGTAACTTCAGAATTCCAAAGCAGGTAGCTGAAAGTCTCCTCGCCTGATAGTCTAAAGGTAGTGTGGTGTCTAACCAGACTCCTAATGCTTTGATGTGGTCTTTCGGTGGAGGTAAGTATTCTAATTGTATTACTGGCAAAATATTCTTTGCCAGATTGGATTATTTCAGTCTTTTCTTCATTAAGCTGAAGCCTGCTATCTGTCATCCAAGACGACACCGCTTGCAGGCAGGCAGGTAACACTGAATTATCAACATCCTTACTAGAGGAGAAAGAAACTACCAGCTGCGTGTCATCCGCGTATGATACGAGCGAAACACCAAAAGGTTCCACAACATCTGCCAGGGGAGCCATATAGATATTAAAGAGCCTGGCTCAAAGATGAACCCTGTGGCACTCCACATTGAAGTCTAAACTGGTCTGAAAAAAAAGAACGATCTAAGACCCGAAAAGATCTGTTTTGAAGAAAAGAGCTCAACCATTTAAGCGCCAAGCCTTTAATACCACTTTTTCCGATTCTTTGAATTAGTAGTCCATGGTTAACTGTGTCAAAAGCGGCACTTAGGTCCAACATTATTACCGCTGTCACCTGTCCCAGATCCATCCTTTTTCTAGCTTCCTCCGTAACCGCTATCATCGCTGATTCAGTGCTGTGGGCGGGTCTAAAGCCCATTTGCGTAGAGTGCAGAATCTTATGTTCTTCCAAAAATCCAGATATTTGAGTGTTGACATGCTTGTCAATTAATTTTGCCATAAATGGAAGAAGAGAAATTGGCCTATAGTTCTTTAGTTCGGCTCCACCTAGATTGGGTTTCTTTAGCAGGGGCTTTACCACTGCATGCTTCCATGATTCAGGTACCATGCCACTTTGTAAGGAGCTATTTAACAGCTCCGCTATCACTAGTATTGTGGCTAATCCTCCCTGCATAATTATCTGAGGGGGCGCGGGATCTAATGGAGAACCTGACTTCAGATTACTAAGAAGCCAGGAGGTACCTTCTTTTGAGATCGAGGGAAAACTTTGTAGAAAGTTGTCACCCTCCTTATTCTCAATGGGCTGAACAGAGTTTATCACGCCCTCACCGGGGAAATTCTTATAAATGTCCTTAATCTTCTGTAAGAAGAATGTGGCAAAATTATTGCTGTGTTCCACTGACGCTACCGTTGCCTCCGGGCCAATAGGGGAATAAAGCAACTCCTTCAAAATACAAAAGATTTCTTTTGAAGAGTCTGCCGCCTTTTCAATTTTGTCACCATAATAGGCTGCTTGAGCTAGTCTTATCTCCCTATGATAAAGCCTAATTGAACATCTATACTCTTCCCTGTCTACCTGTTTTAATGATTTCCTCCATTTTCTTTCGAACTGCCTACAATTCCTCTTCATATCTGTTCCCATTGTGATGGAGTAATCCGTCCACCGAGATCTCAGGTCCTAAATCAGGAGTAAGGCACAACTAATCACAGAGGAAGCTTTGTGAATTGGTCCGACCATATTTTATGTTCGGCACTTGTACTGCAAAGCATGGACTGGCGCACGTATCCAGCATCGTCTTTTGGCTACTGTCAGAAATCTGTTCTTAGAGAATCTTTGCTCTTCCATTCTGACATCAGCAGTAAGCATATCCAAGAGAAGTGCAGGTTACATTTAAAATAGTATTAACAATTTTAAAGTTAAGTGCACAACACAATAACATTCTAAACAAACCTAGAAAAATAGAAAAAATGAATGAAGAAAAAGACCCCACAATGTTGCAAACCATAAATCAAAAAGCACTTAGAAAAATTAAAGCACCACTGAAAAAGAACAGTTCGCAGTTAACAATACCCTAGATACATTTTTAGGCCAACCACAATGAAGCAGTAGTCAGATATACTAAGCAGGTTATTCCTTTCAAATTTTTACCTTCATGGTTAGTACTGAACTTGAAGTCAACATCCTTCAGTGGGGCATGGTACATGGCCGTGGCCGTCGATGTTCCCTTGAAGTCAGATATGTTGTCTTTGAACTCCTTCTGAAGTCTTTGGGTTTTGCATCAAAACCACTGCATTGCACAAAGCTGGGTGTTGTGGTGGTTGCTGGCAGTTTGCAAGTCGGATGGATTTACTGCCACACGTTGACCAAGGTTTACCATCAGACGTAGCCATTTTTTGGATTCTTGAAATAATTCAGCAAGAAAATTCGTGACTCTGTAGCCACAGGGGTCCTCTGTAGTCAGCTGGGTTCGTTTGGAGTCAAGAGTCCTTCTGCTTTTTGTGTCCCCGGAGCAGGCAAACAGATGGGAACCACTTGACCATTGAAGAGCAGTTCTAGTTCCTGAGGGCAAGCAGGAGTTCTGGAATCCTTGAGTCCTATTCTTCGAGCAAACATCAGTAGTCAGAAGTCTTCTTTCTAACAGTAGGGCCATCCCCTTCAGTTGGAGTCTTCTCACATCCATGAATATTCTTAGAAGGTGGTGGTGATGTGCAAATCATGTCCACTTTCACCACTATGCCTACCTCCTCAGGCAGCACTTCCTCCTCACCCTTCTGTAAAATTACCCAGAAACCCCTGTTTCAAAATGTAGAACTCTTCTACCACCAGACAGGCCTGACTCTGCCACTCTGCTATTTAGATAATCTCTCCTTATGCCTCACATGGCTCAAACTTTCTCTCATCCACTGCAGCTGGAACTTGACTCTGTATGGGTCCTGGGCAGGCGCGGCTCCTCCGCTAGGGCGGAGGAGTGTCACCCCCCGCCAGCAGCAGCTGGAAACCTTTTATCAAAAAACAATAATAAACTATGTTTATGATCATTTTTTGGTACAAAGGGCGGGCCACAGACTGTGACGAGGACTGATCACTGCGCATGTATGTTTAGCCGGCCATCTCGGGCTGCCAAACACACATGCGCACTGTGCACTCTCCAGCCCGGAACTGTGTTGCCGGGCTGGATAGAGCAGGCACAGGCTCCCAGTCTGCCTGGGAGCGCCCTGGCTGGGTGCTCCCAGACAATCCTAATGTTGCTCTGAGCTGTGTCAGGATTGGCCGCCGGGCAGGCTGGGAGCCTGTGCCTGCAGCCTGTCTGCGCAGGAGAGGAGCAGCAAGGTGGTGATGGCGGTGACAATTCAGGTAAGTTTAAAAAATAAAATGTTATTAATTCCCCCCAAACTCTCCCTTACCCCCCACCCACCTGCGTGCGCACCACCCCGCCCCTCTTTAGCACCGCGAGGCGCACCTGGTCCTGGGGTTGATTAGGAGAAGTTCTCTTTTGTTTCTCCAACTGAAAAAGAGAAGTGTCAAGGCCGCCTTTAGTTTACCAGGTGTTCCTACCCACTCCTAAGTAGCTGCTCTCTGCCAAGTGGCCAGTAGTTAACAACACCCTGGTTTTTTTTTTAAATGAAGTGAAGAATAACTTTGAGTTCTTTTCTCTACCATTTTCTTAGGGAGAGACAGGATAAATATTTTAAAAACATCCAGGCTTGTTCATGGAAACGTCTAGCACAGTGTGAATAGTGAAACTAGCTTTCAAACTTTAATTCACTGTGAGGTTACACTAAACCCAAGTACGTCCTACTTTTATATACCAGCACCAGGTACAATATTGCGATAACTTACAAATATATAAATATATACTTTTGTAAATGGCAAAGGCAATTTCCCCTGACATATGTTACTGCAGTGCATTTAAATTGCAACCCGGCTGGAGAGCTTAGCAGTGCTCCTGGCAGCCATGCAATCCTGTATCACACATGTGAGTATGGTAAGGTCACATGGTAGCCCACAGATGACATTTAACTTTCCATGCCATAGATGTGTTTTATGCACCATATACAACGGACCTATAGAGAAGTCCACTGAGCCAAATAGAGAGTTTCCTTTCCCAGTACATGTTTTAGTGGGAAATACAAGGGCTTTACTATTGTTTAGCCGTGGTATAGTTAAAACACCAGCAAAATCAAAGAGGACAAAATAGAGGGACGATAACCAAAATGAAGTAATTCCTCATCGCCATAACGGTGGCCAATCGTGGTGTCTGAAACATGGAGTGCATGAAGGTAACATGGACGTTCTATCCATGCTTATTTACATGTTCTGCTGTGGGGCCAGGGCAATCTGTACAAAGGGCTGCAGGCCCAACAGTGTTGAATTCAGAAAATGGGTTGGCTAGTGCTCCATTTGGCTACTACTCATGAATGTGGTATTGAAGTTTCCTATATGGCACCAGTAGAGGCAAGTAGCTTTCAGGTGAAGGCTTTCTGGAGGCCCCGGCCACCCTATCCTTGTCTATTATCTTACCTTTCACAGTAATCTTCCTCTGAGTTCAACAATGGAATGGAATCGCACCAAACCACATCTACCAGAATGCACTGCTAAAAGTTCAAACACAGTATCTAAATCCCTCTACAGGCCACTGCTTTAGCGTGGCCAGGATGTCAGATTCACCCATGTTTCTCCCCTTTTCATGACAAAAAGCAAGTGCCACAGAGCAAGGGGGTTGCAAATGGGAAAGAAGTACACGTGGGAGAGAGCAAGTAAACACACGCACAGGGGGCTAAAAGAAGCAAGCTTTTTTAGTCGTCTCGTGAACTAACTTCTTGTTTGATGCTTCTGCTTCCTCTTCTTGTGTTTGCCCTCTGGAAGATAACTTCTTCACTATCCTTCTGATTGACTGACTTGTATCCTTCCATTGCATTCAGGGAACTACTTTGTTTTAAGAACCCTGTTCAGCATCAGTACTAACTTTTTTTTGCTTTTGCCTATGCAGAGCAGCATTAGCTAAACCACTGGCAAAGCAAGTGGGACTGTATTGAGAGAGTTAAAAAGTGAGACCCTTTGGCTTTGCCAGTGCTTTTTTTCTTTCACCTTTCCATTCGAGTGCATGTTTTTCCTTGCTTTCACCTCCATCTGCTTCTTCCCTTTTCAGTCTTCGCCCCCCTGAGCTGCCCATGTAGCTCCCCAGGCCCTCCAAAACTGTCCCTTCCTCTGCCAAGTCCACTTAACTTCTCCACTACCATCATCCCCCCAGTGCTCCTCCGTTTCTCCCCTCCCTGATCCAACTTGCTCCTGCTGCTCAGTACCATGTACTTGTTCTCTGTTCACCCCTTGGTTATGTCTTTTCTTAATGTTTTTTTTTCTTGTTTCCCTTTCTTACCTAGATGAACTGGCAGCTTGAATTTGCTGCCAGACCACTTCTTTCCGAATTACGAAGGTTTGCAGGAATTTTATATTCTTCTTCTTTGTGCATTTCTTTATTTACATCTCACAGACAGGCATCCACAATTTTGGAATGGTCAAGAATAAGGAAAAAATGGTCAGTTACGTCATGACGCATATATGTGTCATCATACTGGGCTTTTTTTGCTGATGCTGTTCAGCAACACCACTAACCATTTTGTTTTTTTTGCTTTGCTGATGATGAACAGCATCAGCAAATACAAAAAAGTTTGGTCTATTTACTTTGCCAATGCTTGTTTGTTTTGTAAGGGCACGGGTGCTTTTCCTACTATTGTTCACCAGTTGTTGCACAGCATGCCGTGGGTTATAGGCACTCACACAAGTTTTGGGGAAATTACTGTGCAGAGCACAATCGGACACTGGCTCCAGTTCCATAGTGGCACTCAAGTACCCAACTGCTGTTACTGACCAGGATGCCCCCCCTGCTTGGCACCGTCCCTGGGTCAGAGCGGTCAATTTTGGGCTCCCTTTGTATAGTGGTAATGGATTGCAGAATCCTTCCCATCTTTGCAGCTCAGCTGCCACACGTTTGGGTTAAAGTCAAAGTTTTAGGTTTGCTAACAACATCTTGGTGACATTCGGAAAGCTTCCCTGGGAAAGCATTCTGCCCATTGCTTACCCTTGGCTTTGTGGTTAGTAACTTACATTTGCTTGCTTTCTATTTGCTGGCTTTATTTGTTCTAGGTTGTCCGACTTGAGTGTCCCTTCTCTTGCCTAAACCGTATTTACTGTATTATTCTTCCACTGGCACTGAATATCAGTAAACATGCCTTTACATTTTGTTCTTATCTTGTCACATTTAGTGTGCATTCAAAGACAGAGGTCAAATGTCAGGGTCTGTCTTCCAGTCACCTTAGTGTTTAGTTTTCTTTCTCTGACTTCAAGTGAAAGGATTTATGTGACAATCATGCTATCATGCTGCCTACTCAGGGTGTGCTGTATGGTGTTATTTTTCTAGCACAAAACAAAATGTAAATGTCTGTAAATGAGATGAGCAGATATTTCAGAATATGGAAAGCACAAATGAACCCCTTTTTTTGGTAATCCTGAAGTGTGGTGGAAACAAATAATTTAATATGATCAAAATAAATCAATGCAAGAGGTGATGACATATCCACACATTGTTTGTGCGCGGTATACGTTTATCAGTAAAAATGTATCTCTGTGCAAATGTAATGGTCATTTCATTTGAAGATGCGTGGTCTGTAATGGCAGAGTGCTATCACACCATGAATACTCTACTTTACGTCACTCCAATTTACTCTGCAGCACTCCATGTCACTGCACTCTGCTATGCACTACTCCGCACTACGCCACTCCACACCACTCCACACTGCATCACTACACTCTACTCTGCATCACTCTTCTCTACAGCACTTCACTGGATGCCTCTCTACAGAAAACTGCAAGAGCGAGCTGAAGGGGCAGGGAGTGGCTGTAAATAGATTAAAGAGGCCCGAGATGGCTTCATGATTGCGATGCCTCGGTATTCCGTGTTCTCACATTTAATTGCAACAGCCGTGTGTTTAAGAGAAGAGCTTTGGACACCAGCATGTTTTTATTTACAAATTAAGCACTGGCTAGCACTCAGTGTTTAGAGACATTAACCAGACAGATCTTTATGTTTATACCCATATTGCAGGTTCTTGTCTTACACCACGCTACTGATAACATCATAATCAAAAGTTATCAAAATAAATGATAAATTACGAAATAACAACCATAAAAGTAAGCAAACTCTAGCACTCAAGGAAATAACATCAGCAATATGTGACCTCAACTCAGCATGAACAATTACTCAAACATCAGTTCCACATATTATAAAAAATAGCACAGATTTGACTTCAAACACCTTGTTGATATTTTCTGAAGCTAAACATTTCTTCTCAAATTCAAACTTGTTTAGCTTGGAATAAATTGGATTCTCTCAATGAAAAGTATATCGGTTTTTATTAAAAACAATTTACCATTGCCATAATGTTTTTTTCATTTGCAGTAAATACTAGTTTGACCCCTCCTCCACCAACTAGTCATTTTCATAACCTGTTCTACTAATCGTGAGGATGCCCATGTAGCACAGTTACAATCAGATGCCTCTCATGTCTATCTCATGCTAGTGTCATGGATGTCCACCTTCTGCCATGATGACACCAGAGTCATGCACGCCTCCTTTGCCAGGAATGGCCACCAGTGAGCCTGCAATGTCCACAATAATGCAGCGAATGCTGCTGGTATGCCAACTGTGGCCATCCTATGCCACTGCCACCACGATACCAGCTATGACAGGCCAGTGAGGATCACATTAAGCCTGGGCCACCATAATTCTTTGAATGGCCAGAGAATGCCAAGAAGGGCCATCAAAATGACTGGATTACTAGCTCAAACTCATTGAGTATCAAGCCACCACAGTCTCCATCTCCTTCTCTTGAAAACCTCCATTTCTTAGTTTCACTCATCTCCATTTTTAGGGTCGAGCCTGCGTATCGCTTGCGAGACGCTGTAATAGTTAGAAAAGGGCTCGGAGCCCCGCCCATGTCACGTCAGTGTCTTTCATTGGTTCGTGGGCTTGCCTTCTAAAATCTGCTTGCTTTTGTTAGTGGAAGGCATGCACACGTCATAACTTCTCCGGTGGGTAGCCCTCCTCGAGCACAGCGAGCAAGTACTGAAAACATACAAGGCTTGCTGTTTTCAGTTTGCTTTGTGGACAACTTTTTCTCTTTTTTCGCAGCGCGATCTGGCTTGTTTAGCAGCGTGGTCGCGCTCGTTTTTTTTTTCTCCATTTAATGAGGCAAGAAAAGTCCTGTTGGGAGTTTACAACTGCTAATAGCTCTAACTCGGAGAAATGCGAGACCCGTTGCATTGCAAATGCTTGTTTAAGTTTGTCTCTCACCTGAATCCCTACTTCTCCTTCTCCCACGGTGCAGCCTCCTTTTATGTATGCTTCTCATTGTATGGCTCTCTCAGTCTTTCCCATGTCCCCTTTCTTCCTATTTTCATTCCCACTGGTCGGCTTCTCGTATGTTTTACCATGTTTCATCCCATTTCCCCATTCCTAGTGTCTCAATATTCTCTTCTCACCCTTGCCCGCCTTTTTGGCGTTCTTCGTTTATTTTCTGCGTCCACCCACTTTCTTCATTATGTTTATTTTGTAGCATCCTCACTTTTTGTATTCCTCTCTTTCCTACTCATGCCCTTTTCCTGTTCTTTTCTTTTGATCTGTTCTATTTCATTTTTCTATCTCGTTCTCTCCTTCCACCCACCTATTCCCCCTATAAATCCTTATTTCTACATCTTTCTTATCCGTTTCCATGTTATCTTTTGTCTTATTCATTTGTTCTCGACTCCAGATTGCTTGTCTGTTTTCTGATTCATTTCTTTCAAGACCGGACTTTTTTTTCATCGACTTTTTCTTTCCAACTTGCTTTTCTCTTCTTGCTTTGATCTTCCTTTAATGGTTTCTTCCATTTGCCCATATTTTATTTCTTTTTTTCCTTTTGCTCTCCTTTGTTTTTTCCTTTCCTTCAATTTAGCCTTTCATCTGTTATGCTATCTTGCTCTCATTTTTCCAACCACTTTCCTTCTTTTTATAGTCCTTTCTCCTTTTCTTGCATTTGTTTCCTTCTTTCCATCTTTGTTTTTATCTATATTCCCTCCTCTCTATCATCCTAACATCTTTACTTCTTTCATCTTTGTTTCTTTCTTTCATCCTTTTTTCAACGTTTTGTTCACTTCTTTTTGTCTTTTCAGTGTTCATCCATTTGTGTCAATTTACTTCCTCTCGTCATTTCTTTCATCCATCCTTTCTTTTTTGCTGTTTTTTAGTTGTTCTTAGTTTCTTACTGCTATTAATACCTTCTTCCATCTTAACACCTTTATCTCATTCTTTCATCACTTCTATGTCTTTGTCTTTCTTCTTTCATCATTTCCTTTCTTCTTATTGAAGTGTTGTATGTTGATTTTCTCCCTCATTCTTTTACCCTTCCTTATTATCCTTCACTCCATTCTTTCATCCATTCTTTTGTGTTTATGATTTACATCCTATACTTTAATCATTCTTTCTCTTGCACCCACTTGGTTCATTTTTCTCTCTCACTTTCTATTTTTCCTCATTGTTCTCATTTTTCATTCTCTGTCATTGCGTTTAGCTCATTTAATATTCTGCTGCCCCCGACCTTCAGCTCATTATTGCCATTCTCTTGCAGTGTTTTTTATGATTTTCTCTTCCAAGACCAGTGCCTTTGATCAAAGTTAGGAGTGGGCAAAACATTCCATTTTGCCAGCAGGACATGCAGAATTTTGTAACGCGGAGTACATGCCAAATTTTCCCAAGCACAGCATGGCAGAATTTTTTCTCGTGCATGCTGAACTGGTGAGTTGACAGGTGGGATTTTGCATTCCCAAGTGCAATTTATGGTCCCTAAGAGGACATCCAGTGAGATTTTTCCAATGGAGTGGTTGCGGGTGGTCACGACCATTCGCAGTCAAAAGGCTGCTGCTTGAGTAGAACATCTACTCAAGTAGCACTAAAGTCACCTCGTATAGCGGCACCCTCCGAGGTACTGTGCAGTATCGTTCATGCTGACTTTTCAGTGCAGAATGTGCTCCCGGCACTAAACCACAGTGGGAGCAGTGCTACATGTCTATTTCCACCTGTTGGCAGAAGTTTGTGGTATCTCGCAAAGTGTTTTTCATAACTCCGCAAAATTCCGCAGAGTCAGATTCCGCAAGTTCCGCCCACCTCTAATCAAAAGTTTGGTGTGAGACAGGACTGCTACAGCCAGCTCAACAGGCATAGCTTAAACCCCTGCTCCAGCTGCTGGACCGCAGGACTTCATGATGTCCTGGCCTCTGGGCTTTGCCTGTTCTGAAGGAAGATCTCACTTCTGCTGCCTTTGTTGTGCTTGTTCTGTGTTTGATGAAAGCCAGGAGTGCAATGTTGGGACATTCCTTAGGTTACTGGGAGTCAATGTTGGGTGTGTAGTCAGGAGAATCAGTGGAGTGCCTTTTCATTCACCCTGTTGGGTGGCATTGATGTTGACTTGGTTAATTGGTTGGATAGCGGCTACTTTTTAAATGATTTTATACGGTTGGTAAGTGATGTGTTGGTAGGTGGAAGGATCGTCAGGGTTAAGGTTTGCTGTTTTAGTAATGGGGATCTTTTGTTTTTTTTTGCACCAACTGAGATGCCTTGGTGTGTGGAATACATTGACCAGGTTAATGGTTGTGAGTGAATATATGGAGAGGGTTTTAATGATCATGACTTGGAGAACGTTGGCCCTGTTTGTGGTGGATCTGAGAGCAACAAGGGGGTTTGCCAGATCTGTATGAGGACACAGTTTTGAGGAGGTTAACTTCATGTGTGTTACATACAGGGATGTGTGGTGCCAATATCTTCGTTGGTGTTACTGAAGCATTGCTGGATCTGGTCTAGTTTGTGTGAGTATTTGATAAAAAAACATTTCGTTTGCCAGTTGTGTCGTGTATGACGGGGTCTGACATTAAACTGGAAAATCTACACGAGTACATTTTGTGGCATTTCTATACGTATTTTCGGGATTTTTAGTGAATCCCAAAAGATAAGATTAGGGAACCCAAAAATAGAAGAATTGCAATGGATGAAAAAGTTTGACATTTCCAGGCTGGTCTTTGGTAGTCAGTCCCCCGCGCCAGGAGTGAGACATTGCTTCTTCGCTCGGACAGGTAATAAAACAGCATTATTTTATCTCATCATCCTGTAGATGGAAAATATTTGGTCCTGTGATTACATTGCTGACCTATGAGGCAGGCGGTTTTACTTCTGAACCCGGATCTGGCCCTTGATAAAAAAAAATCTGATCTTTCTCAACTAATCACATAATCCCGATATGCCCAATGTTTGAAAAAAATCAATAATTAAAACAAACAATTTACAGTCCCACTTACGTATTTTTCTAAAATCCTGCTTCTCTAATCTGATCTCAACTGGACGACATACCCAATACTGGTGCTTGTACATCATTTCGTGGTCTATATGATCCTGATACAAAACAAAAGTCCTTTCTAAAGCGCTTTGCTACTTCTTGGCGCTAGATATAGATTATATCAAGTGCCTAAAAACGTGGGAAGCCATTTTCACCTTGTATAATAGTTTGACAGAGAAAATTCCAAGTTTCACATTCATTTGCAGATGTCACAAACAAGCAGCAAAAATATATAGACTCGATTACTTTGAATGATTCCAACCATTAAAGGGACGTGATAAACCTATTTATCTGATGTGATCCGGAACCTGTTCTGCCACGCGAGGCATTTAAAATCCTGTTATTGTGCAGCTCAAAATGTCATCACAAATTCCTCTCAGAAATCATTGGTCTTACAGAGGCGTTATTTCACTAAAATCACATAGGCTGAAGGTACTGACATGATGCAGCCTTTGACGCCTGTGGTATCAGAGGAAATGACATCACAATATGTTTGAACGGAGGGAGGCTTGAGTATAATGACACAAACGGACAAAGGTTAAAGGCCTATTTGTAAAAAGTCACCAAGCTCGCAAATAGTTTGAATTCTTGAACTCTTCATCCACACCAGACAATGTTCTGGGACTTCTAGTCCTGGTTTAATAATGAGTCAAACAGAACTACAAAACCCAACATGCCACGGAAAGAACTAGAATGGATGAAGGGCTGGAACTCGGGACCGTGAGCGTCCTGTTTCAGTAGTCAGCGCATGTAAACATATGAGATTGAACAGCAGCCCCTCTGGAGCTGGACAGCAGCTGAAAAGCACCAGCCACCACTGTTAGAGGCCCCGGATATGAGCCCCCATGATGCCAACCAGAAGCCACAGGCGGCATCACTACGAGGAGGGCGAAGTGGAAGGGCGGAGCTCGCATGATTTTGAAGTCCATGAGTGGCTAGTTCATCCAGGGAGTTTTCTCTGTGCATTCTGTGACTTGTGATATAGTAGTTCTATTATAACTTGTGGACTACAAGTACCAGAATGCAAAGAGAATCCTGGACAGTGTGACTTATGCATGAACCTGGTTAACTCGAGAGCGCAAAAGCAGAGCTTCCGAGTTTTGAAAATTCTTAGAAGAACTAATGATCATGTTTGATTAAATCACAGGAAGTGATGTCACACATATTTTGACTACAGTGACAACTTGGGAATCACCAGTTGTTAAATGAAAGAACAGTCAAAATAATTGTAAAATCACAGATCATGCCTAAACTCACTAAGGTAAAACAAAGCGTTATCAAAATGTGTGCATTTGGAAGTGTCCAAACCGGTTCCTTCCATCAAATGAGGAAGTCCATGGGGTGTCCTCCAGAGGTGGGGTTTATTCCTGAACCTCCCACCGCTCATATGAGCTTCTCTGCAGGAAGCAGGGCTCTAGCCAGAGGTCAGTCAGAGATCAGTTTCTAGCCCTTGTGAGCAGGTGTGGCATTTAGTGAGCACACAGCCTGGCCTCCACATGCATGAGTCTCACTTGCAATGAGAGGGAATGTCGGTGTTTGCTAAGGGGTGCAGGTTGGGTGGTGTCACCCCCCCCCCCCCCCATGTGAAGCACCCCTAGTTAGGTTGTGGCACACACGTTTGCTACCATCATTGAAGTGGGCCTTTGCCACCCTCTCGTCTAGTGCCAACCAAGCCCACGTTCCTACTTGGAGTGCTAACTGAATGCCCCCTTCTGCGGCTGAGCCCTGGGTGCTCCCCCAGAACTGACTGCCTCTACCCCTTGTTCTAAGTTCCGTGCAGTTCTATTTATTTGTGGATGAAAGCGATGCATGGCCTGCAGGACGAGGTTCATAGAGATAGACTGGCCTTGGTGGAGATGTCTTATAGACTGTTGCTTATGCAAGGCCGGTAAGGCTGGGTCAGAATTCATTCAATATAAGGCCTTTCCTTGACAATCAACATTGCCGTGTAGTTGAGCTTGCGGAGTTTTACTCTGTGGAATTCCAAGGAGTTGCATAAAAACTCTCCGAGATTCTGTGGAGGTCCCCATGTAGGCGGAATTCGGCAAATTGTACTGCTCGCACTGACTTTTAGCGCCGGGAGCTTGTTCCGTGCTGTAAAAGCAGTGCAAAGACACCATCGAGGCACCAGGGGGCGCTGCTTCTTTCTGCTGCTTGAGTAGATTTACTACTAGAGCAGCAGATTTCTCAATGTGAACGGTCGCCACCTGCCGTGACCCCCACATTAAGAAAATCTCGCTGGGTGGCATTCTAGCGCTTGAAAATCACATTAGGGGACGCAAATTCTCCCTCAGCTCGCCAACTTAATGTTGGAGTGCCACGTACGAGATAACACTGCCATGCGGAGTTCGGTGAAGTTTTGCCAGCACTCCATGATACTCACGTGGGCAAAACCCCTCGAACTTTGCTGATGGAGCGGAATTTTCCGCCCCTTCATATTGAGGACACCGAGGCTTCAGTTTTTGGCTTTCATTTGAAAACCTAAAGTTTTCCGGGACTTGTAGTCTTGGGTTGCTTCCAATGATCCAAGTGGACTGACCGGTGACCATGATTTATAACAGAAAAGTGAAGGACTGGAAACATAGAGCCCTGACCCAGGGAGCCAAGTGGGCCCTACTGACAAGGAACCGACTGCTGCATCCTTTTCAGAGCCCCGGGCCTGTTAAACTTTTCTTGGTTTCTATTCTGTCTGTGCCTGAACCAAGACAGGGGTTTCTACCTACACACATTGCAGACATTGTGCAGCAGCCTTCAGACTGTGGTAATATAAACCCACCCCTCTCTTCCCTGGAAAATGAATCTGTAAAAAATATTCAGCACCTACAAAGCCATAGCGGAGATCTCTTGTTGAAAACTGTCAGTTAAGGGGCAGAGTGAGTCAAACAGACTTATAAAAGGAAGTTGCAAACTACAAGTCCCAGAATGCAAAGTGGAACATAGCTCTAGCTGAGCTATATACATATACCACAGCGCGACTTGAAATGTCTGTAATGCTGGCTATAGCGCCTTGTAACTGTAAGCGTTGTACAGAAGAGGAGGGCGGACATTTGTAAGAGAAACAGACTTGACACAAGGACACTAATATTTTTTAATGATTTAGCGAGGACGAGATAGAAATACACCAGCAATATTCGAACATCACTTAATGCCACATGCAGATCCAAGCGCTATAAATAGCAGACGTGACTGTTAATGCAAATCAGCGCCCCTCATTAGGTCAACCTCAGACAGACGAAAGTGAATCTATGCCCCACAGACGCTCGAAGCACTGAGCTATTTCACCATCACCCCCAACCTAGCTCCGGCATGCTGTGATATTTCTTTAAAGCGCTGCCTCGCACGTGGGGGATGTTAACCAGCCTGCTCAGAAGCATCACTATTTAAAGGTACTCACCAGTATTTTTTTGGCTCTTAGCGGCGCCAGGGCACGTCTCTCCACAGAAGTGATCGCAGCATCCACTCAGGCGCGCAGCAGGACACGCGTGTCCGCGGGAGCCTCGGGAGGGAGATGCCGACCCTTCAGCACATCCTACAAGAATGAGATGCACCCCCCCTCTTCCTGACATGGACCAGCCTGGGGAGGGCGGCACTCCTCGTCCTGCGAGGATGCCAGGATCCGCGGACCCCGCGCACCGACCAGACGGAGCCCTGGTGGCGGCGGCAGGTGCACACGGAAGACGGGGATCACACGTCCGCCTAGAAGCGGTCATCGAGACGCACGTGCGCCTCGTCTTCCCTTGCGCACTGATTTGCGCATTGGAAGCGTATTTTCATTGCAAAAATTCTGTAAACATATCTAGCAATCAGGTATAAAAATGTAAGATTTAATGCATGGAAGTGTACATTGTAGGGCGCTGTGTTCTGCGCTTTGAAGTGCCTGCGGGTTCTCCAGGCTTGAATCAGTGGGCGCCCTGGGAATCAGAATTTATTCACAGAGGTGCTGCACTATGGTATGACACTCGGGCTTGTTTTCAATTATGGCTTTTTTGGGGGATGGAAATGTAGCTCAGTGGGTTCATGCACCAGCTGGAGAGGTCAATTAGTGACGCCTCAGCAGAATGGGCTCCCCTGTCAACTATTCCGGGATGATAAAATGAGTTTACCATTGAGCTGAGTAACAGTAACAGGGTTTCACACTCACTCAAACACACATTATCTTCTTTAAAGTAGCAAATCAGATGACCTTGAGGTATCCGCACAAGGTGATTGGATGAGCGCGTCTGCTAGTCAGGTCCTATGTAATATAATGCAGGCAAATATTCTGACGATTTACCTGTAATCTTCATTACTGTGATTACCCTATAGTAATACGAGGTGACCAGAGTAATGATGGGTAAGCAGGCTACACTTTCCCAAATCGTCTTTACAAATAATCTGGATTTTACCAGAGCAGAAACTTGCTAATCAGTACCCCAAAACACGCCCACAACTCCAAAACTATCCACCACTTCTAGTTAAAATGAAGATTTAGCGCATTGCAGGATACTTCCTCTTGAAAGTAACAGCCGCAAGGGCTCTGCATCCACACTCCTGGGAGGGCTGATCTCCCACATGTGCAGGGGGGTGAAGCTGGGAGAGCTGCCCAGGTGCAGCCCTGCAGATGTTTTGCATGGAGCCTGAGACAGACTCCGCCAAAGGAGCAGCCACTCCACCAGTGGACCAACCATGCACCCACCCAAACTCCAGAAACAGACTGGTGCAGTCTCTGTGATCAGCAGAACTGGAAAGATACATGTGAACAGCAGGGACAACATCAAAAGATGCCAAGAAGCCTCCTCCGCCAAAGAGGGAGAAAAAACACAAGGTGGGATCATTTCTTATTTCTTATGGAAGGGAAATATTAATTTAAGATGGAATCCTGACACGGATGTGACACCATCCTGTTACAAAGATCCACAGATAAGAAGGTCTAAGGAACCGAATACTCAACACACAGCAACTCATCTAGTCTATGGCAGAAGTAATGGCTGCCATGAAAAGATGCTTTGGAGGTCAAAAACTTGAGGATAACCTTTGCAAGAGAATAGAAGGGAGGAAGCTGCAGGGCTGTGAGAGCTAAATGCAAGAACCCAGCTAGAGCCATCAAAGGGAGAGGAGGGAGCCTTCTGCCAAATTCTCTACCTCCGAAAGCCCCCCCTCAGGAGCCCTCACAGTTGATGTTTAGACAGAATAGCAGAACCAAAAATATCATGGGACCAACTATCATGTCAAGAATATAGAGAACAAAAATCCGAGAACGAACAGTCCAATAGTTTCTGGAAAATGAAGGGACAGTCGCCTCCCCGTGCATCGTATGGGAGGGCTTTGGGGCGGTATTGCACGGCCATTCCCAGGCCTTGAAAGGGGGATTGAGAAAGAAATGGCTTATCCAATGCGAGATGCTTGAAAAAGAAATTGAAGCGCTGGAATCGGAAATATCGAGGGGAGAGATGTCCAATCCTGGCCAGTGTCACAGGTTCCGGCGACAGGAGCTGCGAGATCTAACAGAGAACAAAGCTGGAGCACATGTGTTAGCTACACAACTACGCCTGTACGACATTGGTGATCTCACCACTAGGCTCATAGCCTGTCTTGAAAGGAGGGACAGGGGCAGGACCTGGGTGATGGAGCTTCGGGACAGTGAGGGGGCAATACACAATACAGGGGAAGCCTTTGCCACGTACTATGAACACAGGTTCTCCTCTACGACTATCCGCTCGGGAGCAGACCGGGCTGACCTCCTTAAGGATGTCTCTCTCTGGGTCCTCTATAGGGAAGATAGGGTGCACTAGAATGAGACTTAATGGATGAAGCGGTGGGAAGGGCAATCAGAGAGTTGCAATCCGGTGTTGTATAGCAATTTAACTATGTTTTAGACGCGTTGTTTTATGTTTACTAGGCCTGCCGCTGTGCACTTTAGCCCTGTTACATTTTATTTAGCATTGCTTTATTGTTCTAGCAATACCAACGTCTGCGGTGCTGTTTTATTTTCTTTATCTCATTGTACTTACGCCTAGGAAAGCATTGCATTCTTAGTAGGACATATAGTTCACTCTGTGCTTTCTCCAAGGCTACGGTCAGATAGGAGTGCAGACAAACGTGGTATGCTGTGTCTCTAACATTCACAGAAAACACACACTTATTCATGGGGACTATTTCTCAGAACATCAGCTGTTTTATTATAAAAACACCCCTTTGTTCAGACACGTTAGAGGGAGATTCCAGCCAGATGACCACGACTGCATGCTGATTGCTGATTGCTTCGCTGCAGCCTCCTGCCTAGAAGGCCGGACCCCTGATCCGCAGCGGGACAATGTCTCTCTAGATCACAGGCTTCTTCCTCCAGATATGAGGGATGATGGACCCCCAGGGGGGAAACCCAAAGGGCAGATTAGGCTTATTACACTGTACTCAGACATAGTTTAGATAGGAGAAATATATACATCACTCCTGGTGACAGTATGGTAGGACTATTCTTGTGTTTTACTCTGTTAGCCACCTGTTTGCTTTTTTTGTGTTATTACAATACGCCTTTTTTATCTAAGATGCAGTTACTTCAATAAATCCTTATTGAACTATATTCTGCCTCTTTTGTCTTTGACTGTATGAGACTCTTTGGTAACAGAGAGAAAGGGATGGGATCTGATCGACCACGATTCCGCTGAGGAGTCTTTTTGTCACGCGCCCGGTTGCCACAATCGTCTTGGCCAGAGATGAGGCGCTGCTAGTTAGCCGGAGAACCCGGATTAGGCCGACAGGCGTCATGTGGTGTGGAATCATACTTCGTACCCACAATTCATGTGATCCTGTCTCCCAAATCCAGTAGCCACATTAGCATAATGAGAACCTACGCCACACCGGAAGGCGGCTGGGCCTAATGGCCTACCCATACCATTATATAAACGTGTGGCTGAAAAAACTGCAAAACATATGCTAGACATGTTTCAAGGGGCGATGAAAGGAGGCCATCCTCCCACTAGATCAGAGATTTGTTACCATTGTTGTAATCCCCAAAAAAGCTAAGCTGGTGGCGGCTTGTAGTTTCTACCGGCCTATATCTCTACTGAATGTAGAGGCCAAAGCCTTGGCGAAGGTCCTGGCAAATAGACTGAAGAAAGTAATAACCACAGTGGTCCACCCAGACCAGTCCGGGTTTATGCTGCATAGGGGTGCGAGACTGAATTTGCGGCACCTGTATGGTGTCTTGCATATGACCGGGACACACTTAGGATGCTGTTTTTCTCTCATTAGACGGAAGGATGGACTTTGATAGCATTGAATGGCCATCCTTATTCATAACCCTTGCTAGGCCAGGCTTCGGTCCCCAGTTCTGTAACTGGATTAAACTTCCGTATTGGGATCCTTTGGCGAGGGTGGGAGTAAATGGTGTGGTGTCCCGTTCTTTCACCCTTACAAAGGGCACAAGGCTGGGCTGCCCTTGTTGCCAATGATTTTTACTTTGGCATTAGAACCATTAGCTGCTTGGATTCAACAGGACCCTCTTGTATGGAGATTCAAAGGGAGAGGGAACTGGGAGGAACGACTCTCCCTATATCCTGATGACATCCTATTATATGCTATGCGACCTCACATCACAGTGGACAGAATACTTCACATCTTTCAGCTTTTTGGGAGTTATTCTGGATATCCGATTCACTGTGACAAATCCCTTATCTTCACCCTTGAGGGGGGCAGCTCTGAGCTACCATCATGGTGCATAGCCCCAGTGGCCGGGTCTGGTGGCTTAGTGGACTAATGCATCCACTGTAGGGGCCTGTGTTTGACCTCATGGTCACAGGTTCAAATCCCGGCAGGTTCACTCAGCCTTTCATCCAAAATTCTGAGGTCGATAAAATGAGTACCATTGAGTTGGGTAACAATAAACATCTGTTATTCAGCGCCAAGATGCCTGCGGGTGAACGTGCGCTTTACAAATACATATGTTATGTTATGATGGACAGGTGTCAATATTTGGGCATTCATCTGACACGCAGTGCAGAGGGTTTCATACGGAGGAACTTCCTTCCTGAGCTGGAGCACCTCCCTAATGATGATGTGCACTGGTGGGCACTTCCAGTGTCCCTGTTGGGGCTGACCATCCTTCTCAAAACGATTGTCCTCCCCTGCCTATTATATGCCCTCCAAAATACCCCCTAAAAGGTACCATCTGAATTATTTCGTAAGATCAACAGTGAGCAGCATAAACTCCTGTGGTATGGCGCCAGTTCACATATCTCACTAATTAAGCTCCAACGGGGAGTGTTTGATGGTGGACTGATGGTTCCCGAAGTACGCACCTATTACCAGCACAATTGATCATGATTAATGACTGGGTGTTCGCGGATATGGGCAACCCTGCTTACCGAGTCGACAGAGAAGATATCAGGACCCTTGGCTACCCTTCAATCCTGTATATTAGGAAATGGGAAGGTCAACTACCGATGCACACTCAATCGGTGGTGAGGTCATGGAGAGAGGTCAACAAATTTCTGGGATGGGAGGGCAAGCTCACAAATATGACCCCATTATAGGACAGTGACTAGCTAAGCAAAGTCAGAAACCTACAGGGCATTCACAAACGGGGGCTGATAGGTTTTCGAGCGCATTGGGGACATCTGGAGAGGAGGAATGCTGCTGGCCTTCAAGAACCTGGAGAGGGATTACAAGATGGGGGAATCTGAGTGGTTTACACATTTGCAGCTAAGCCATGTGCTAAGACGCCATGCGCTGGAGAAAGAGCAGTATTGGGAAGGGGTAGTGCAAATTGTGGCCCAAGTTACGTGTCTCACTATACCATTAGAGGCCAGGTGGCTTGTGCTACATAGAACGAGAGATAGTGTTGCCCAGATATTAGAAGATCTGGTTGATGCTGGCAGCTGGGGCAACTAAGAGGAATATTGCAAAAGCATGGGAAGTGAACAGACGCCGAGGTTCAAGATTGGGAAAATGATTTGGATTGGTGCCAGCGAGCGGAACACGTGATATATCAAAGTTGGGGCTGCCCGAAAAAATATGAGAATTTGTGGAATCAATGGAACACTGACAGAGAAACATGATTGACTATATTGGGGTAGCTAGGGGGTATTTATGGACTCAGAGTGTGTTTACTGCAGATTGTCTTGGTTTTGGATCAGAAATTAGAGTATATATTTTATATTGTTGTCTGATACTGATCGCACTTGTGATGATATTGTGCATCTCCTTTGCGATGTTTCAAATTCTTCGCCAAATCTTGTATGCCTAGCAATTATTAAACAAAAATATATTTTTTTAAAAAGGTGATCAAGAACAAAAACGTTGTGAAGGTCTGTTCTATAGGTAAGTTAAGTTTTACTATGTATAATCCCACATATGTGTACCTTGGCGATATATAAATCTTCAAGGTATGTAGATGTGGAATTAAGAATAGTAAATCAATACTTACCTATTTGCACCTACTTTCTCAATATTCTCGACACAAAATTCTGTCCACACAATATTTTTGTTTCCGATATTCTGTCAGTGATCCTCACAGTCTTAAATTCTGCCCATCAGACACAAATGAACAGTAGATGATGCTAATCCCTGGACAAGCCTAACGTTTAGAAAGAGAAAACCCTACTTAGGTTCATATTCATAGGGATTGAGGGATCGAACTAGGCTCCAGGATGAAATTAAAGCCAAGTGGAAGTTGTACCGTCTCCAAGTAGAAAGTCAGAAGCATGACTTTTTAACTGCAGGAGCCTGGATACAAAAGACATGGACACATGAGACCTTCCTTTCAAAACCTTAGTGGAAATATGAAGCCATAGAAAAGAAATCTGTGGGAAGAGAAGGCTCAAAAAAGTGAGGGTCCTGAGGAAAGTTACCTTCTGGAACTAGAGCCACGAACCATGGAAGTGGCAATCAACCCATAGTTGGCCAAAAAAGAAGCCACCAGAATGAGCTCTTGTTGTTCTCTGCAGAGTGGAGCCAAAAGCCTCAAGATCAGAGGAAAAGGAAGAAACACAAAGAAAAGACGAGGCCAAGATATGCACGAGCAAAATCCTTAGGGATGGGAATCTTATAAAATATCTATTTGTACTTGGAACATGATATTTCCACTACTTATCCTGTAAAAAATCCACTTGTTCCTTTTTGGTGCCATGAAGTGAAGCCACAAATTATGGATCTCGTTAGATCATACCTTTCATAATAGCTTCTCTGAGTATGACAGGGTTCATATTATTTCAGGGGTTTGTCTTCTAGGAAGGCTGTGGTTTTGCCACTTTTCTATACATTTGCATACAGGGGCTGCATAGAGACAAGAAGTGGTAATTTAAGGGTTCAAATTCCCTATGAACCTATGCATACCCATAAACTTACATGTTTAGGGGTATAAAATAAGGGGCCTATTTACGAGCTGGGTTGCGTCGATCTTGCACCACGCAACTTGGTGCAAGAGTGACGCAAATCTTACGTCAGATTTATGAAGCCGTGGAAAGCCATTTTGCATGGCCCTGAGTTGCTCCATAAACCTGGAGTAAGGCCACGCAATAAAAATTGCTGTGTTGCCTTATTCTGACCTGGGAAGGTTTTCCACTGGTGTTGCATGGGTGTTCCACCACAACTCCCAGGGTTTTTGATGCATTCCCAAATTTACCAGAACTGGTAAACCTGGGAATGTGCCAAAAAGGTACGCCTTGCCAGGAAAGGCTCAACAAGGAGAAACACCTTTATGTGTCCTCATTACGTCCTCTTTCAATGTGTACTGCATTCTGCAGCACACAGAGAGAGGAATAGGCCTCTCAGGATTGTTGTTGTGCATAAAAGTGTCCCTTCCTGCACAAACATAATACTGCATGCAATGGAGGCACCCGTGCACCATGGAGCAAGAGTGCCTGTGTTGGCGTAAGGCTGCCAAAGGGCACCAGGGCAAAGGGAAAGGCAAGAAAGTTTCATATTGCCTTAAATACGGAGCATTCCTGCCTTTTCCCTGTCACACAGTGCAGCACAGCAAGACCTTTTCATGAATAGGCCCCTAATTCTTTTCCACTCTCTTACCACACTGAAAAAGGGTGGAAATGTACTCCTAACAAGAGTAGAAGTAAAACTTTGTCTAGACTGCGTACAAAGGGAGGTGTGTGAAAAGTGACTTGTAATCACTTAGCAGATTTTCACTTTAGGAAAGGTATGCAGGTCTATTTGCTCAGGCAAATTGGAACTCAATAAACTTTGCTATGAGTACTATAACCAGGGCTATGTCTGCAAAGCCTTGTGAATTCCTGAAGGTATTAAATCTGCACCAGTGAAGGGACATATACCAACAGGTGCATTTTTGAAACTTTCTTGACTTGGAACTTTAATTAATTTTCATGTTGCCCATAATGGTTTCATGCTGCTTCGCTATTATTAATCTTTTTTAAAATGCTGCCATGCATCCCTCAATTTACTACATGACATTTGGAAGCAGGCAGCGCTCACTGCATGGACTTGTGTCATCATGTTGAGCTTGCGTTGAAGGCCATCACCCACATTATAACTTGCGTTTGGGGCCTTTGAAATGAAATTACATTTATACTTATAAATTGTGCGATTGCCCGGGGGCGTCTTGGTGATCTTGGCAATTGTATGAAACTTGGAGAACAGATTATAACGTTTAAGTATTTGCTTATTAACAAATATTGCTAAGTTTCAATAGGGGGGGTTATTCAAATAACCACAAGTACTGGGGATACGTTGAAAAATTATATCACTATGATTCAAAAGATCACCTGAGGATTCTGCACCCCCTATGGGTGTGAGGAGGCCAAGAACCTTACCCATCCACATATCCCAGTGGTCTTAATTTTTTCATACCAATTCTTCCTTCACATACAATACTTCGATCCCCCCCAAAAACCAAAAAAAAGGACACAGTGTTGTTTTAGAAGCATTAACATTCTACAAAGAAGCAGACACATCTGATATTCAGTTGTGCTTTTTAATTAATCAGAGTAAATTTGGGCAGTGAAAATTACCTTCTCTGGATCATTGTGTGCAGTCCCCATTCCTCAAAACCATATTCTCAAAGTCGAAGCTGTTTGTGGGGGGCAGCTACCAACCCCCTTGAGATGTTGGCATAGGATCAACGGTTGGCGAGCCCAATTGTGGTCACAAAGCATTGATACATGTCATTGTGATTCGAGAGGAGAGCCCTCCTCCTCTTCCAAATCAGAAGGAGTTGCAATGAATGAATTGTGACTCACAAGTCTGACAGCTAAGATCACAGATAACTTATGTTAAAAAGAAATGATACTGTTAAAGGTAAAAAAATAAAAAAGGGGATCATTTGCAACAATGCCAAATCACAGAAAAACATAAGAAAACACAATAGACATGATAACAGACCATGACACACTAACAAACAGTCAAAGGACCCTCCAGGAAACAACAAGCAAAGAAGAGTTCCTCAGGATACTGCATACAGAATGACAGAGCTGAAAGGAAGCCAGAACAAACACACAAGTACAGCCACGAGATGGCATCCTTGGTTGAAAGGATGAGCTCAATCAGAGGTCAACAAATAGTACCATTAGTTTAAAGGATGAGCACAAGTCAGGAACCTACAAATAGAAGACAAGCCTTTAAATACCTGAGCCAAGAGATAACAACTTCAGAAACAGAACTGAGGAAGATTGAAGAATAGCCATCAAAAGAAGCACAAGCAAAGGCAACAAGAACATTGAGCACAGAAATGAGATAGAGAAGCTGGAGAGTACAATGCCGGCGCTAAGTGAACCAGTGGAGGACACTGACTGGTGTGTTCAGTGCCTTAAAAACCAGCGCTTTCGAACCCTCAACTCAGTGTACTAGCAAGGGAAGAATACCTTGAAGCTTCCTGAGTTTTACATTTATTTTAATGTTCATTAGCTTGTTTGAAAATGCAAAGCAACTAAACTTGATGAAACACATGATACTGAGCTGTACTTGGTGCAGCTTTTGGGGATGTGGTTTCCCATCTGAGGTGCACCTTTCATGTGTATTGTAATCTATGATTCCCCATCCAAGGAGCACGCTTCATGTGTATTGTAAGCAATGATTCCCCATCCAAGGAGCACGCTTCATGTGTATTGTAATCTATGATTCCCCATCCAAGGAGCACGCTTCATGTGTATTGTAATCTATGATTCCCCATCCAAGGAGAATGCTTCATGTGCATTGTAAGCTATGATTCCCCATCCAAGGAGCACGCTTCATGTGTATTGTAATCTATGATTCCCCATCTGAGGAGCACGCTTCATGTGTATTGTAAGCAATGATTCCCCATCCAAGGAGCACGCTTCATGTGTATTGTAAGCTATGATTCCCCATCCAAGGAGCACGCTTCATGTGTATTGTAAGCAATGATTCCCCATCCAAGGAGCACGCTTCATGTGTATTGTAATCTATGATTCCCCATCCAAGGAGCACGCTTCATGTGTATTGTAATCTATGATTCCCCATCCGAGGAGAATGCTTCATGTGCATTGTAAGCTATGATTCCCCATCCAAGGAGCACGCTTCATGTGTATTGTAATCTATGATTCCCCATCTGAGGAGCACGCTTCATGTGTATTGTAAGCAATGATTCCCCATCCAAGGAGCACGCTTCATGTGTATTGTAAGCTATGATTCCCCATCCAAGGAGCACGCTTCATGTGTATTGGAAGCTATGATTCCCCATCCAAGGAGCACACTTCATGTGTATTGTAAGCTATGATTCCCCATCCGAGGAGCACGCTTCATGTGCATTGTAATCTATGATTCCCCATCCAAGGAGAATGCTTCATGTGTATTGTAATCTATGATTCCCCATCTGAGGAGCACGCTTCATGTGTATTGTAAGCAATGATTCCCCATCCAAGGAGCACGCTTCATGTGTATTGTAAGCAATGATTCCCCATCCAAGGAGCACGCTTCATGTGTATTGTAAGCTATGATTCCCCATCCAAGGAGCACGCTTCATGTGCATTGTAAGCTGTGACTACCCACCTGAGGAGTGCACTTCATGTGTATTGTAAACAGCGACTTCCCATCTGAGGGGAACATGTCATGTGGGTTGTAAGCGGTGACTTCCCACCCCAGGATTACGCTGCATGTGTATTGTAAGCTGGGACTCCCCTTCCGAGGAGCACGCTTCATGTGCATTGTAAGCTGGGACTCCCCTTCCGAGGAGCACGCTTCACGTGTATTATAAGCTGACGTCCCATCCGAGGAGCACGCTTCATATGTATTATAAGCTAGAACTCCCCATCCGAGGAGCACATTTCATGTGTACGGGAAGCTGACGTCCCTTCCGAGGAGCACGCTTCACGAGTATTGTAAGCTGGGACTCCCCATCCGAGCAGCACACTTCATGTGCACGGGAAGCTGACGTCCCATCCGAGGAGCACGCTTCATATGTATTATAAGCTAGAACTCCCCATCCGAGGAGCACATTTCATGTGCACGGGAAGCTGACGTCCCATCCGAGGAGCACGCTTCATGTGTATTGTAAGCTGGGACTCCCCATCCGAGGAGCACATTTCATGTGCACGGGAAGCTGACGTCCCATCCGAGGAGCACGCTTCATGTGTATTGTAAGCTGACGTCCCATCCGAGGAGCACGCTTCATATGTATTATAAGCTAGAACTCCCCATCCGAGGAGCACATTTCATGTGCACGGGAAGCTGACGTCCCATCCGAGGAGCACGCTTCATGTGTATTGTAAGCTGACGTCCCATCCGAGGAGCACGCTTCATATGTATTATAAGCTAGAACTCCCCATCCGAGGAGCACATTTCATGTGTACGGGAAGCTGACGTCCCATCCGAGGAGCACGCTTCATGTGTATTGTAAGCTGGGACTCCCCATCCGAGGAGCACGCTTCATGTGTATTGTAAGCTGACGTCCCATCCGAGGAGCACATTTCATGTGTATTGTAAGCTGACGTCCCATCCGAGGAGCACGCTTCATATGTATTATAAGCTAGAACTCCCCATCCGAGGAGCACATTTCATGTGTACGGGAAGCTGACGTCCCATCCGAGGAGCACGCTTCATGTGTATTGTAAGCTGACGTCCCATCCGAGGAGCACGCTTCATATGTATTATAAGCTAGAACTCCCCATCCGAGGAGCACATTTCATGTGTACGGGAAGCTGACGTCCCATCCGAGGAGCACGCTTCACGTGTATTGTAAGCTGGGACTCCCCATCCGAGGAGCACACTTCACATGTATTGCAAGCTGTGACTCGAAGGTGGCAGACTGAGATTAGCAGCAAGCAGATAACCCACTGAACTATCCCTTTACTGGCAGGGCGAGAAGAGTCTCAGCTTACAATGCACATGTTCAGACAAGCAAAGACATGTGGATATTTCATGATGCACATTTGATACTGTGGCTGTTACTAACGCCGTTCAAACACACCTTGGGAAAACAAACATATGTAATATTAATGAAATGCGCAGATTGGGTCCTGTTTTGATGTCCTGCTGCCGGGTTTTAATAAAAAAGACTTTTGCCCAACCTAGTATTAATATGGATCATTGTATCCCTTATGGGGTCTGGAGTTAGAACGTGACAAGGTTTGTCAGTCCTGGAATGCATGGTATTGATTTTAATTACTGCACAAAGCTGCTGTACCAAGGAATGCATTTCTACTGGTCCCTGGCCGCTCTACATGCATAATACATGCTTCTAGGAGCCGGAAATATCTGTCAGGTGCTGTTAAAGCTGTGAATCTAGCTGGAGATGAACAAACACGGCACCTCTCTTGCACAACGTCTATGGTGATGCTGAAAACACAGAATAATTTCTCTGTGGTTAAAAAAAAGATGCCAAATATTGGAACGCATAAAATATGACACGTTTTAAAGTTATTTCTTAGGAATTTCTCCAAATATTTTACGAGTACATTTCTCCTATATTTTTCAATGCGTTGGACTTGAATTATCGCCCACGTCTGCCAGCATCTTTTCGGGCACATAAGCAAAGGGGATGGAGTCAGGGCCGGACTGGCCTATGGGGCAGTCAGGCAATGCCAGACGGGCTGATGTGACCGGTCAATGCGTGGACCACTTTTTTGGCTTCTTGTGGTCCTTTCTATGGTACGCTGGACTAGTTATGTGCTGGCATGACAGTGCAACTATCCCCAGACAATTATGAGAGCATCACTAGAGAGGGGCTTTGGCTCTGCCCGCGTGTTGATAGCCAGGAGGGCATGTTGTAATTGGGCAGAAGTTGTGTGCTTCCACAAAAAAGTCTCTTCCCTCCTCACAGCTGTGGACAATTTGTTTATTTATCCAACTGCCTTTCAGGGGAACACACATGACATTTGAATGCTATTAAAGTGCCTTAGATACTAGATCATTTATGCTGTTTTCTTTGACTGCAGCACAGATGGGAGAAGGGCAGTGATTAACTAATGCATTTTTAGGTCTGGCTTGATAGTGTATCTGTTGCTTGAACTTACAACCTACATTAATATTATTCTTCATGTATTAGCTTCCACACAAATACATTCTCATGCTGTTAACTTGTAATGCCTCGCTTTACCAATCAACATCCCTTTAAAGTCAGACCTACTGGCATTGCCAAAGCTTGTTTTCCCTGTTGATTTCCCTGATATTCAAACAAATGCTGACTACAGCAACCTCAAATCAAGCAGCCTTCCATACCTTGAAAAGCGTCTATACAGCTTGTCTTCACAAGTTCAAAACTTCCTCGTCCAGCAAACATGGGCCACGTTTTAAGTATCCAGTTTACTCATGGGGGCAGTATCCTGCTGCTGCCCGGGACTATTTTCTGTCCCAGTCCAACCCTGGGTGGAGGTTATTGAAAAGTGTTCTGCACCTGGTATATGTGGCGAAGGCTATGTTTGAGCTATTTCTACATTTTCGCCTGTACCATTGCTTTGCTTTGGAGCACTGCAGGTTTATCAAGTGTAGTCAGTGTTAATTAGTGGCACCATTTATGGTCTTAGTTCCAGTCCATGCATGAGATTGTGCCATTTAATTGGACTTTTGTGCATTTGTTGCATTCAAAGCAGCAGGTGTACGTGGCTAAGTACTTCACACTAGGGTTGCACTGAGCATGCGCACATGTTTGTGTGTGCCTCTCAATGTATGTTGTAATATGGAAACTGCTGCGTTCTTCATCAGTAGGCCCTTGAACGGTACTCAGCTTTACAGGCCCACTGAGCAGCAGCTGTGCCTAGAAGCAAGGCGCTACAGGGCTCTTAGGAGTCAATGAATGACCTAGTAAAAGGTGTGGATCCGTGGGAGCAGTGGAGTAACACAAAATAATGCCCCCCCTGCAGAATGCAATGAGGGGCCCCTGAGTCTCCCATATCTCACAGCTGTTCATTAACCTTGGGCTGAACCTTTTAGGGTTCTAGGGTTGTGGTCCCCTGGACCGTTGGTGGCTCCCTGCGCCACAGAGGCTGCAGGGGCCTGTGTTACACACCTGAGCGGGAGCGCTTTGTGTAGAGCTCAGGGCTAACCTGCAAACGCATCCTATCATGGGTACCGCCGCCTCTGAAACTGGCAGCACATTTGCATACTCCCGCTCATCAGTATGCTGGTCCAGCTTAGTGCACCGAGCCCAGTGCGCCTGTCTCTCCATTCTCCTCCTCTGCTTTGTATCAGGCTGTTAGAAGGCACAGAATATTCTTGCTGTTTTTCCCAGGGTTCCCCTGATGGTACAACTTCACTATATCACCCTTGTAGCATTCACTGGCCACCTGAATGTGCTCAATACATCACATCAACCACTACATCATCTGACACGTTCTTGCTGTAGGTGAATGTTATTCACAACCTTCGGAAAAGCAAGGTTAATGGGTTACCCCATAAATACATTAATTATTATCCTCATCATTAAAATGTGTTATACAGATTTAAAAAGGTTACTCATTTAAAAAATAAAAAAGTATATGACAATAGAATTGTTTATCCACAAACACATTATTTTAATAATGTTATTATTGATTATTAAGAGTATTATGTGCACATTTACTGCATTTATAATATTTTTTACATTTAAACAACATCAGGCAAGGATAAAATAATGTTACTGAATACAATAAAATATTAAAACTAATATAGGGTCGTAGTTAGTATAAAGGATAGGTTTAAAATGGCTAAATACTTTTAAATAATTTCAAATGAATTCCATAACGATGAGAGTTGAAATTAAAATTAGGAAAGAGTAATGCTAAACCATAAAATAATGTAATTAAAAATGAGTAAATGCATTAAAAACAAATATTGATTAGTGTAAGGGTTAGGTCTAAGAGGAGAGTACTGAATGATATAAGTAAAAAGTAGTAGAAAATATAAGAGTTTATGTATATTTTCCATTATACCTTCAAGTTATGGCTATTAAGTATAATAACTATATATAATTTACATTTAAAATGGTTGCAATTGCAGGTATGAAAATAATTATTGAAAATTGGTTTGCCACAAAAAAGATGGGTAATTTGTGAGCAGATGTAGTTGGGTGGAGGCGTGGCAAACACCAATGAAAACTTAAATAGACGATGTAGTGGTCCTCAGTGTAGTTAGGCCATTAGGTAGTGGTAGGTCAACCTTGTGACTTGCGATATAGTAATTTACAACTGCCTAGATTTTTTTGGGGGGACGACCAGTTGTCCTAGAAGATTTTTTAGTGGCATAGCGGCAAACAGAATATCCACCAGTATGCCAGTTGTAGGAGCTTGCTTTTAGGATGTCAGGTTGTATCCTGATAGACAAAAGACAGTAGGGGGGGGGGGGGGGGTGAGTGCATCTGGGTCCAGCATACAAACTCCCTCTATGTACATGT
Organism: Pleurodeles waltl; assembly: GCF_031143425.1. Classification (NCBI taxonomy): domain Eukaryota; kingdom Metazoa; phylum Chordata; class Amphibia; order Caudata; family Salamandridae; genus Pleurodeles; species Pleurodeles waltl. The sequence continues at coordinate 1,045,619,210 of NC_090449.1, forward strand.
GTTCATATGGAGTATGCAGTTCATCTAAGCCATAAGGAAAAGAAAGGGGAAAGCAGTCAGCCAGGAGAGGACTGAGCAAGGAGATCGGGGATCTGATTGCTCAGGGGCAAGAGCCCTCACACACCCGGATGGGTGTCATGCTTCATCATCGGGCAGATCCTCGTCGGGCCAGCACTGCAATGCCCAACGGGCCCCACAAGGGGCTCTTTGCCAAAAGGTCTTTTGAAAATAAGACACCGTTAAGACATGTGAGTGGAGGTGCAATGTGTGTAGATTGGTGTAAAGGTGTATGTGTGGTGTAAAAATAACTAGGGGAGACCCTAAGGAGTTTTAATGATTGGGTCATCTTGTTAGAATTAAAAATAAAGGATGGCTCTGTTGGAAATAATGACCCGCTACAGCTTACAGAGCAGTGACAAAATGGTTCCACACGTTTCTTGCCATAGATAGTAGTTGTGCATCTGGGCAATTCATCATGACAGTTTAAACCTATTCTACAAATGTTTGGGGTTGTAGGTGTGATGATAAACAAATTACCCAACCACAAAGTGTACGGTACACCTTAAGCCAGTGGTTCCCAACCTGTGGTCCGGGGACCCCTGCGGGTCCGTGAAGCCTTCTCAGGGGGTCCGCAACAGCTAAGAACATTAAAAAATATTAACAAATATTAACAAATTATGACTCTAGCTTGCAGTAATGACTCAGTGGGGGATCCCAGGATTCCAATGATGATTCAGTGGGGGTCCCCGGGTTCCAGTAATAATAAAGTTGGGGTCCACAGAAGTCAAAAGGTTGGGAACCACTGCCTTAAGCTATCTAAAATCCGACCTGCAGGGAGAAAGAAAAACACAGAGGATGAGAGGAAGTACACGGGTGGGAATTCAGACAGTCATACCCCACTGTAAAATGACAATGCATTAGGCAACTGTCAAGAAATTCAGGCCAGAGGCAGAATCACGACTGAAAGTGAGCATGCAAAACATATAAAAACAAACAAACATCAGGCAGGTGACACACACGTGACGTTTACAAACACAGACCCCATCAGTCACACATATGTCAGCGTGGGAAACCACTATTTTAGCTAGTGCAGGGAAAAATGCGTTAGAAAATCACAAAAGTGGCAAATCGTACCCAAATTGAGTAAGTAAATTGCCCCTTAGGTAATGACAGAGACTGCACTAGCCGTGGAGTAAAACTAACAAAAGAGGCATCAATCACCATTGGAAAGGTTAAACCAGGTAAGTAAAATAAGGACTTCTCCAAGATACTCACCTCGTCCAGCACGCTATGAAAGCGGCGGCACACCCCTCTCTCCCACCCTGTAGGTAATGATGGAATAGATGAGGTGGTTTCAATACTGGACAAAGTGGTGATTATAACTCACAGGTGTAGTGATACTGTACAGGTGTGTTTAATCACCCGCGAGACGCTGGATGGTAACCCAGCAACAAAGTCATGGCGATTCTGCCGCCATCTTGGGGCGGATCGAAGTGTGATCCAGATGCGTCTATACCTAACGAAACATAAAGATATTGATATCCTCCACTTGGGAAAGGCAGGGACTGTTTGTGCAGAGTCCCAGCTCCCGGCCAGCTGCCCTCTGGGAGTGCCAGTTGGGCGGGTCACAAAAAACTTTGTGAACCTCTTTGCCATGTACACGAGCATTTGGTGCTGGGTAACACATCCTTATATTAATATTTAGATGTATTCATCTTATCCTACCAGCATTTGTATTTACTTATGCATTTCTTTTTGTTGGTCTGTAGAGTGGTACATGCCACGTGGTGGTTGCTTTAAACCGCTAGCCCTTTGTGCGGGCGCTGAACAAGTAGGAAAGTTGACATAATGGTTGAGGTTTCTCAGATTGGTCAGGTACTGTCGGTTTTGGGGGAAAAGGTGTTAGCACATATTTCTGACACAATTTATCTGTTCTTATAGTACTTTTGTAGTTTGGACATCCTTTTTGTACGGTCCTGTGACTTGTCACTGACCATATGCATTCAATACCCAAACTATTGGGGTACCATGTTGTCTACAAATACATTATTATTATTACCCAAACCAGTGGTACTCATGTTACACAACCTGGAAAGGTGGAATGGTGTTGTGAGCCCATCAATTACAGGTCACAAATCTCTGAAGTTGGTGCATTAACTCTCTAAACTACCTAACTCACAATTAGATGACACTATGCTGATTTTCACTCTCCGTTTTTTAACTATCTTTATAGAGTTTTCTCATAAAATCAAAAGAATTTTGAAAGAACCAGGGATATAAAATGATCACCCAGCACATGTAATGTAGCATGTTGCATAGCACAAACACCATATTTAAACCTTGGGTGTACAGTCCAGCACAATAACTCATAGTTTAGCTTGTGGCTTTTGTATAGCTTGTGGGCAACATCGTTGAACCAGGTTTTAAGGTGGCTCTAGTCAGCGCTGTTCCTAATACAGTGAGATTTTTTAGGTTTTTGGATTTACTAAGCCACACAAAGCCACACACAAGGTGGCTTTAAATGTAAGTAAATCTCAGTAAAGGGCTTGTATTGCCTTGCACCACCTTGCTGACACAATGGCAAGGCAAGGGCTTTGTAAATTTGGGCCAAAGTATCTTGTTGAAGTAGCAATGGCTGACACAATGATGTAATTAGCTTACTACACTGTCCGTGTGTGAACGATACTGACAATAAGCGCATAGTATTAAGTACCTCGTGTGTTGTGACCCATATCTGGTGCATAAGACGGGTCAACGCTGTGTATAATAGGAATTGCCCTAGGCCCAGAGCATACAGTTCGGTCAACTTCTCAAAGGACGGCAGCTTCTCAACCTATACCAGTTTATTCCATAACCTCAATCCCGATTATGGTCAATTGTCGGTGTGAGACAACTGTTTCAGGGCCTTACGCTTAGATGAAGACCATATCGGTAGTTTGGGTGCATAAGGTACAGAGTTGGGACCCCCTATACGTACTTCTTCCAACACCACTTCACCACTAAAAGGAGCGTATTATGCCTGCGCCGGGGCAGCAAGGAGCCCAAACTACTGGGGCTTGACGCTCAGCGGAGAAAGGCAGTTTGTATACTTTATTGCAATAAACTGGACTGTTTTATGGCATAGCCTTTGAGACATCATGAAGAAATTTCTTGTCCACCACATTGTAGAACACAATTAGAACCCCCTCCCCCCTTCTTTGTTATATAGTTGCGAGCAGGCAGGGCTCTTGGTGTAATTTACTTTAACAAGTTACTGTTTACTGATATTTCCCCCCTGAGCTAGATTACAGTAAAGGATTGCAGTCTTAAAATTTAAACATAGTACACAATTTAATTTTATTGGTAAAACATTAAGCAAAGGAGATCACTTTCCTTTTTTAATATTTTTTTATTTGGAGAATACGACATCAGGTTACAATAAAACAGTAAGCCACAAAAACTGTAATATACAGATCAAATCAAACCACAGTAAAAGACGTAAATTCAGGTTTTCATTCATTGTGTTTGTCAATAAAATATTTAGGGCCCAGTTCAGAGATGTTTTTGCAATTTACATGTGCAAAAACTAATCTTCCTACGGAAATTTCTCAAACATTTCTACATGCTGATCACAGTGGGAAAGATTGTGTACTGAGGTAATTCTGCATCTGAGGGGAGACGGTTTGTAGGCTAAGGCTGTAAAAGGTATTTACCAAACTTGTTAAATAACTTTTTAACAAGGCAATATTGATTATTAAGACTACTATATATCTACTTAATGAATATTTAAAACATATTACATTGGAAAGTCATCATACAAGAAGAAAATAATGTTATTTAATACAATAACATAATTTTAAAACTTATATAGGATCATAGTTAGTATATGGGGTAGGTTTGGAATGGTTAAATAATTATTATTAATTTTAAATACAGTCATCAAGGGTGAGGATTAGGGACAGTGTTAGGGGAAAGAGCAATGCTATAATACATTAATCAAGGGTGAGGATTAGAGATAGTGTCAAGGAAAGAGTAGGGCTAAAACATGAAATAAAAGAATTTTAAAATTGCTAAAAATCTAGAGTTAGTACTAGGTTTAGCATTAAGAATAGTAGCATATTAAACATTAAATTCTTTGGTAAATAACGTAAAAATATTTTTTTAATGTGCCAATCAGAGCTACCAGAAGGAAACTGAATAAAAAATGGAATATAATACAAAATATTATGTTGTGTGAAAGAAAATGCAGGGCAAGATTAGGTTATGGATAGTAATAAAAATAAAAATATATAATATATTTTTTAAATGCTTACAATTGCAGTTATGGATCAACAAGTAATTAACAAAAAAGATGAGATATTTGTAGGGTCAATGTAGCTGGGTGGAGATAGTGGTAAACACCATTAAAGCGTTAACTAGATAGTGTAATGTCTGTCAATGTAGTGATCATATTGTAGTGATAGGTGAACCTAGTGGCTGGCGATAGAGGGCCAGATGTAGCATTTTCCGATTTTGCGAATCGGAAATTGCGAGTCGGTGCGACTCGTAATTTCCGATTCGCAAAATCGGATGCAGTACGGTGTCTCAGACACCGATTGCGAGTCGCTATTGGGTCGCAAAGACCCACCTCATTAATATTAATGAGGTGGGTCGCATTTTGAGACCCCATAGCGAGTCCCTGCACTCACAGGGATGGTGGCCTGCTGAAGTCAGCAGACCTCCATGTCTGTGACTGCTTTTTAAATAAAGCAGTTTATTTTATTTTATTTTGCAGCCCGTTTTCCTTAAAGGAAAACGAGTTGCAAAATAAAAAAAATAACGAAACCATTTGGTTTCGGTTTTTCAGAGTAGGCAGTGGTCCCATGGACCACTGCCTGCTCTGAAAACCCCTTTTTGGCAACATTCACAAAGGGGAAGGGGTCCCATGGGGGCCCCTTCCCTTTTGCGAATGGGTTACCACCAGTGTGACACTGGTGGTAACTGCGTATTGCTTTGCGACCGCATTTGCTGTCACAAAGCAATTTAGCATAGCGATGCAAGTCGCAAATAGGAAGGGAACACCCCTTCATATTTGCGAGTCGCATTCACAATTTGCGAGCTGGTACCGACTCGCAAATTGTGAATGAGCATCGCATACGGCATTTTGTATGGCACAAACTGCGATTTTCGCAGTTTTCACCATGCAAAATGTTTGCTACATCTGGCCCATAATGAAGTACAATCTGCCTGGACTTTACACTGGGAGCAGCAGATTGTCCTATAATCTTGGTTGGTGGTATAGCAGCAAACACAACATCAACCAGTATGCCTGTTTCAGGCTCTGGCCCCGAGGATGTTAAGCTACATCCCAATTGAACAAGATTTCCATTGCTCCTCTCCCATTGTCTCTCCTTCTCATCCTTTCTACCAATGCTTGGGTCAGGGCAAAAGCGCACTCAGTCGTATCCCAATTTAACTGGCATATAATAGAGTTGTGCTCTGCAGTGAAGGTAATAAGATGTTTGTGGGCTTCTTTTTGACAAACGTGCCCCTACCTAAACACAGATACCAAGGATCCAGTCACACTTTGACATAAGAACTCATTACGAGGTCTTGAAACCACCGGCCTCGCGTATCGGCCCTGACTCTCACCAGTTTGGCGCTCCAACTGCCAAATTAAGAGTTTGGCAGTCAAACCGCCAAAGGACTGCCATCTCCACCAGGAACAATGTTCCCGACAGGCTGACGGTGGACCAGGTCGGAATCAGCCAGGGCAGCGCTGAACTGAGCGCCGCCCTGCTGATTACAACCTGGCTCTCTGTCAGTGTTTTCATGGCGGATTCACAGCTTGGGCATGGGCAGTGCAGGGGTCCCCGACCCTGCACCCTCTCAATGCCCACTGTCTGCCCTGCAATGCTGCAGCCAGCTCTATTACGAGCTGGTGACAATGCTGCTGCCACTTTCCCACTGGGCTGATGGACGGAAACCAAGATGGCAGCAACCTTCTTGTCAGAAGGTCGCGGACGGGTCGTCCTGTGCAACAAACTCATAATCAGGCCCATAATGTGGATCAGTTTGCCATTTACACGTGCACTTGATACTGTAACACAACCTCATATAAATATTTATTTTATTCATCTATCCTACCAGCAGTTGTATTTATTTATCCATTCATTTTTCTGTGTCTGTTGATTGTTAACTGTCACCTTGTGGTCACTTCAAAGTGCTAGCGGTGCAGGGCCAGTGCTGATCAGGTATGTAAATTTGGTAGAATGGTGGAGGGTTCTCTGATTGGTCGGGCACTGTCGGTTTTGAGTGTTGGGGTGGGGGGTGTCAACACGTGCTCCTGCCACCATTTATGTGGTCTTGTAGAGCATTTGGCGTTTGGCCACCATTTTTGTGCCTTCTCACTGACCACAACATGGAACACTCATACTATTGGGATACTATATTGCCGTAAATTACTCCCCATCTCAGTGGTACTCATGCTATGCACCCTTGAAGGATCGAAAAGTTGCATTGGTTCTACCTGGATGTGAGCCTGTGAATTACAGGTCATGCTATGAAGTTGGAGCTTTAACTCACTAAACATCCTAAATCACAATTATATAAAACTACACTTGTGTGGGAAACATCCTGAACAACTAGGTCTAAACCACTACTTGCCTGAACCACTGCTGCTAAACAACCAAAACGTCTCTACAACTAAGTACTGAACAACTAATGTGTAAACAACAATTGTGCCTGAATAACAATTGCCTGAACAACTAATTTTAAGGTAAGGTTTTCTTTTTGGTTTTTATGGTTTATTAGTTGTTTGTTTAGAATATATATATATATATATATATGCAAAAAAGAATAGAGAACTCTGGGTAGTTCCCAAGTTTAGGTGGAGAGCAACTCTAGTAAGGAGCACTCTGCAGCACCAGCGACACTCTAGATTTGCTCACCTCAAATGTCTGTTTATCTAGCAAAGTTTTTAAGCATTGGATCAGCACAGTGCCATCCACGCCGAGCTAGATAGTGACAAAGTCTTTCGCCATTTGTACAGCAAAGTCTTTAAACAGACATTTGAGGTGAGCAAATCTAGAGTGTCGCTGGTGCTGCAGAGTGCTCCTTACTAGAGCTGCTCTCCACCTAAACTTGGGAACTACCCAGAGTTCTCTATTCTTTTTTGCATAATTTCTGCGTCACTCTAACCCTGAAAGGGATTTGTTTTGACTTATACTGGGTGCTCCCTTGTGTCTGGAGAAAGCTATACTCCTCTGAAGAGTTCTAATGAGAGCGAAACACGTGTCAGGGGTTGCTTTACTCATTTCAGGTTGGCTTGGGCGGTATTTGACCAGTCCAAAGCTGTAATACTGTGCCTGGAGTGGTAAATGGCTTTTGTAATTTTACAGCTCGGCGAGGATGACACTGTGTCAATCCTATGCTTAAAGACTTTGCTGTACAAATGGCAAAAGACTTTGTCACTGTCTAGCTCGGCGAGGATAGCACTGTGCTGATCCTATGCTTAAAAACTTTGCTAGATAAACAGACATTTGAGGTGAGCAAATCTAGAGTGTCGCTGGTGCTGCAGAGTGCTCCTTACTAGAGCTGCTCTCCACCTAAACTTGGGAACTACCCAGAGTTCTCTATTCTTTTTTGCATAACTTATGCGTCACTCTAACCCTGAAAGGGATTTGTTTTGATATATATATATATATATATATATATATATATATATATATATATATATATTAGTTGTTCAGGCAATAGTTATTCAGGCACAATTGTTGTTTAGACAGTAGTTGTTCAGTACTTAGTTGTAGAGACTTTTTAGTTGTTTAGCGGTAGTGGTTTAGGCTGTAGTTGTTTAGGACCTAGTTTTTCTGTCACATATTCCACTTGAGTTCCTCTCTCAGTGTAGAAGGAAGTTTGCATACCTTCTTGCAGCAAGCTGGACTTTTTTATGTCACAGCCTTGAAGACCTCCTGAAAAAGATACATTTCTTGTCCAACACATTGCCGAACACCATTAGAATACCCCTCCTTTTGGCTACATAGTTGTGAGCAGGCAGGACTCTTTATGTAATTTAATTTAGAAAGTTACTGTTAACTGCTATTTTTCCCCTGTGGTAGAGTACTGTAGAACATTGCTGTCTTAAAAATGTAAACATACCATGCAATTTAATTTTATTGGACAAGCATTAAGTAAAGGAGATCACTTTCTTTTTTTCAATATTTTTTTATTTGATGAAAATGACATCAGGTTACGATAAAACAGTAAGCGACAAAAATTGTAATATACAGATCAAATCAAATCACAGACAAAGACATAAATTCAGGCTTTATCCATTGTGTCCGTCAATAAAATATTTAGGGGCCATGCCAGAGAAGGTTTTGTAATTTACATGTGCAGAAACTAATCTTCCTACAGACATTCCACACACATTTCTGCATGGTGATGGGCTGTATCACAGTGGGCAACCCGCCCTCATGCAAGTAGGTTGTGTATTGTGGTGATGTTGCATCTAAGGGTGGGGCGGGGGCGTTTGTGAGCTCATGGCGTAAAAGTTATTTAACATACTTTTTGCATGTTTTTCTCCTCAATGGAAATTTACATCAGCAGCAAATAGAGGAAAGGGGGTTTCTCCAGAGGAAAATATGTTTTCTATTAAAAAGAAAAAAGAAGAAGAGACAAATAAATCTGCTCCTTTTCACTATGCTTAACCACCATGTGGACATTCGACTGGCTTACTCCAAATATTATATGAAGAGTACTTCAGGCAATGTATGATTTGTGGAGGTTTTCTTTTGATCTGTTCTGGAAAACTATAAATCCCTCAAATGCATATGCACAATACCCTGCAAAGTAAATTTTCCAATGATATTTGGATGATACCCAGAAAGGATAAAATGTGTAATTTGCAATGCTGGATTTAAATTTCTGATCTTTGCACAGTACTCAGACCTCTGCAAAATGCACTCAACGGACAGAATTAGCTTTCTCAACTGTATCAGCTCATTACACACTGGGCTTTTTAATGATGAAGGGCAAATAGTTTTAGCACGCAGGCTTTCCCATGCACTGCAATCAAGACGCAGTCTTTAACACGCATATGCCTTATCAATTTTACCACACATATATCTTTACCATGCATGTCTTTACCATGCCTTTCTGGTAAGTGTATTGATAGGGATATGTAAGTAAGGTTAGTTTTTTTCAAATTTAATTAAATGCGTATATATTTGCAAATGTAACTTGAAATATAAATTATATTTTATTATATTACTATAGTATAATTTTAGAAGTTGGATGTAATGGATTTGGGGATACTTGGTGGGAAAGTGTATTAATTCCCAGGTGTCAGCTAATATACCTGAGTATTATTATATAATCCTTTTCATAAATATTGAATAATTTTTTTAACGATTATTACAAAATAATTTAAAAATAAAATAACTTTTTAGGAGCAGGATGTAGGGGATATTTGGGTGGGGAAGTGTATTAACACCCAGGTATCAGCTATGATACCTGGGTATGAATTAGGTAATTAATTTAATAAATATTGTATTATTTTTAAAATATTTATTGCAAAATATAAAAATATCACATTCAAGTTTTAGGAGTGGAGTGTAAGGGATACGGGGTAATGGGTGGGGAAGTGTGGTAATACCCAGATATCCACTATGATACCTGGGTATTCATTATGTAATCCATTTGATACACTTTGTAATATTTTCAAAGTAGTTAGCGCAACATATTTTAAGAATGTCACAGACTTAGGAGCCACTGGCTTCTTCCAATGTCTTACCAAGTTAAACTTGGCATAAGAAATACTCATATAGAGGGTCCTCTTATTATCTCTCTTGATCCCACCACAAACCAAACATTATAAACTTTGTTGAAGGGTTAACAGCCTCTATTACACAGGACAATCTTTTGCCGCAGAAATGCATAATGTCTTCCGGAGTGATGTATGCCTGAAACAACATATACTTTTTGCATATTTTACATGCTTCATGGGATAGGCAACTGGCAAAATGAGCTACTTCTCTCGCCCACTTTCCTGTAGTGCCAGGAGTGTTTTCCAGATGACCCTGGCATTTTGCTACTATGTACTCCTTCCCTGGCATCGTGCAGTTTTTCATTTTAGCAGAGCCTGGTATTTTGCCAGGGGTGGCCTTCCTTTGCTGTTGAGAAGAATTCTATAAGTCGTCATATAGAGCATGGAAAACTTGTTTCTCCAAAACCATCTCTTCCTGGACCCATTTGCCTCCAATATAATAAAGAAAGGTTTTCTTGCCTCTTGAAATCTGGTTGTTATGCCCTCATATGATAGACATTTCCCATCACTCACCATATCTTGGATAATCTACACTTTGTCTATTGCTTGTGGCCCTAACTTCACTTGAGAAAAAGGTTTTAGAGATTCTCACTATTTTGAGCTGGATTAAGAAAATCAGTTTTGGTAATTTTAAACTGCTCAGCCCTGATAGGAATATGACACTACAAGATCTTTATTCTAATTTCTCCTGTGGTTGATAAGGGCTGGGCTTCACATCTGTAGAGGGTTCTAATAACGGGATCGATGTATCCCTCCTCATAGAGTGATAATCAGCATATTAAGTCACCTGGGGTGGGCTGACCAGAACACAACCCTTCTTGAAATTTGGTTTTCATACCTTCTTCTAAACTATTCTGGACTGCCTGTAGCCACACATAAATATACTTATTTCCAATTCCTTGATCGAGCCACAAAGGATCACTTATTGTACAGTCTGACAAACAAGCAATTATAATTTGTACTAAATTAATGCCACCCTAGAGAGGCAAGACTCTTTCACTCCCCTTTTGAAAGTTCTTAATCATTACAACTTTTAATCAGATTCCTTACCATGGTATCTGAACAAAGTCTCATTCATCACCCCCTGTTGGCCGCAGTTTAGAATCATGCACTTTATTGCAGGGGCGGCTCCTCCATAAGGGTGGAGGAGCGTTGCCCCCCCCCAGCAGCGGCAGATGCAAAACCTTTCAAAGAAAAGGGGTGGGCCACGGGGCTGACTTGCACTGAGGAGGAGTGCTGTGCACCCCCCCTCGCTGCGTATGTATGTTTGGCCTGCCATCTCAGGCCGGCCAAACATACATCTGCAGCAGGCTCCCTCAAGCCAGGCAACTTAGTTGCCTGGCTTGAGCGAGCCTGCACAGGCTCCCAGTCTGCATGGGAGCGCCCTGGCTGGGCGGTCCCAGCCAATCCTGATGCTGCTCTGAGCAGCGTCAGGATTGGCGCAGGGCAGGCTGGGAGCCTGTGCCTGGAGCGATGACGCGTGAGAGAGGAGCAGCGCATGGCGGAGAAGGTAAGTTTAAAAAAAAAGTTTTTTTCTTTAATAAATTTAATAATGTTTTAATGCCCCCCCTCACGTGCCCCGCCCACCCTGCCCCCAGGAATCCCCACGAGCCACTACTGCTTTATTGGTCCCGGACCTGAAAATGCATCAAATTCTGGTCATTCTTCTCACCGCGTAGCCTCTGCCTCAGGTTGCACAGAATGTAGAAACGTATGTGCAATGTTATGCGAAACTAGGTTTATCACTCTCCACCTATACACCAACTAATATTGCAACTCAGGTTTTTGTTGCTGGGATAATCATTTTCTTGAAAGAGGGGAGCATGTTCTTTTGTTCCACCATTGGTTTTATGCCCTGATGGAGAAATATTAATAATTATATTAATACATTTAAAAAAGGATGAGTATGATTTTGCCTGTTTTCGAGGTTCTTTAGTTTGCTTTGATTATAATTGTTACCCAGGGTTCCCCTTTTCTTCACGTGGACCCCCCCCCCCCTTAGTTTCCTTCTTGATGCAAGTCCTAGTTTATGGAAGATAATGTCTTGTGTGTGTTCTTGCATATCTTAACGTTCTTGAAACATGCATACAGGAAGAGGCACTTGAAGGGCATGCTGTGTGCAGTGTCCATGCCCTCTTAATATATAGGGCATCCCTTGCCAGTCCACCCACAGCTGGAAGTTTCAGTGAAAATCGAATAAAGGGTTTGATTCCTTTATAAACATTATTAAAGAAACAAAGAGTTGGCTTGGCTAGTGGGCAAGCTTAGAGTTCTGCTTCAACTAAAAAGTTTTTTTTAAACCCGTTCTGGTGCACAATAGGTCATATCAGGGCATGCCTTTAAACGTTTTTAATTGTCCAGTTTTAATTTATTTTTAATCATTCTTAGCTCCTTAAATATAAATATAATTAGTCTTCCGTACCACACCAAAAGGATTATATCAATTGGTCAGAAGTGTCATGTACGATTCTCAGTTCTGTAGAAATATTCAGAAGCCAGCAGCAAGTTCATGGTTCATAATTCCTTAACACAGCTCTGGTTCTGGACTGCCCACTGGCATCTACTGGAAGGATCCAGCACTGAGAGCCAAATGTAAACACTGGGGATACTTGGCTGATGACGTCTCTCCAGAAACTATGAGACTAATAAACAATCCATTGGTGGAAGAAAGCCAAGGCAACTTGAGACTCCAAAACTAATAAATCCAAGCAAAGAAAACCTGAAAAGAATGTGATACAAAAACATTAGAAAAATTCAACTTCACCACTCGACGCATCAGGAGCACAGGGGACGTGATGAACTCTGTTCAAATTAGAGGACATATGTCAAGAAACTGTGATGGGTTACATCAACCCCTTGCCACGGCCAAGAGACTGGGGCAAAACATGAGGCATACCTGATAGCATCTGAAAGGAATCAATGGATGAGCAAAATTGTAAAATGTTGTCAAATTTCATGAATTTTCATAAAAAATTGCCCAAAATTATACAAACGTTTCGGAAATGTACTGGTATCTAACAGGGAATTTAAATTCAAGTGCACAACCCTTGTTTAAAAGGCATTTAAGGTGCTGGCAGAAGATTGTTTCAAGGAGAAAATGTCTCTCAACCTCGGTTTTAGTCTTCCTGTGAAACATTTTCTTCTCAGAACCTGTTTTCTCCTAGATAAATATCCAGTGAAATATTATGCACACAAAATCTTGTGAAATTCTGTGATATTATCGTAAATGTGAAATTTACTCATTGTGCAAGATTTGATTTGTGTATAATAAATTGCTTATGTCTAACCACCAGAGCCTTAAAATGATCTCCCCTTGAAGAGCAAAATGCCCTTGGACCATAAAATGAACTGCACATCAATCACCCAAGCATACTTTGATTCCATGAGTAGGTGAAATATAGAGAAATTTCAAGGACGATCTGACAGATGTTAAGAGATTCATTCATTCCGTTGGTGATACATGATGTAAACTTGAAGAACTCTTGGTTGACTATTTAGATGCGGAGTTTGTAGAGCGAGCACAACTCTTTAAAATAATACCATCGCAGAACAGAGGTTAAAATGTGCAAAAGTGTTTCCAATCTAATAATATTTCAATAAATGGTGTACCTGAGGGGTCTGCAGCAAAGAGGCCTTCTAAGCCGTGATGTTGCACGCAAAAAAATACAAAAAAACCTTTAGTACAGAATAACAAGGTTAAACTAATACGTAAAAGTTTTCTTCCCACTTGCCATTTCTAGGGGTGGGTAAAATATTTTGCTCCGCTGGAAGTTTGGGGAGTTTTGGCCACTCCGTATTACACATGTAATGCAGAGTTCCAGCCAAATATCTCACTCAGGCACGTGGTTCAGTTTTTCTCATGAGTATCATGCCAACGGTAAGTTGGCAAGCACAAGCAAGAATTGGCACCTGGTGAGATTTTCCCAATGCGGGTGTCACAACTGTTCGCATTGGAAAAGCTGCCGCAAGTGGCATGACAAAGGCGTCGGCAGCCCCTGTGGCGTGGGGGGCCCTGAGCTCCAGGGGGACCCTCAGCACAGTTCCCTGGCCTGAGAGCTCCAGAGATAGTCCAGAGAGGGGTGCCCTCCATGTACCTTTTCAGGTCGGCCCTCTCAAGTTTTGTTACGCCACTGGCTGCCGTTTGAGTAAAAAATCTACCTGCGCTGCAGCAAAACTAACATGAGCAGCAATACCCGCTGTGTGATGCTGTTTGCACTGATTTCTCAGCGTGAAACAAGGTCCTAGTGCTAAAAATCAGCATGGGCAGTGCGATGTACCAATTTCCGCCCGCTCGCAGAACTCCCCAGAATATCACAGAGTTTCCACATAACTCCGTGGAAATCCGCCGACCACTAGCCATGTTACCACCAGCGCCTTGAGCACTTCTTCCACAGTGGAAGCCAAGAGGAAAATGAAACAACAAAGTGGCCATGAGTTGATGTTTGGCTGATCGGCCGTGACACAGAAGCTTAGAAATACATCCGTATATGTTGTCACCTTATCACAGCTGTCAGCAGGAGACAGATGAAGGAGTAATTTAACCAAAAGATACATGGCAAGGGATTCCAAACGGGATGCGGGGGTAATAGTGCCGCCCCCAAAAGCAAGGTAAGCCATTCACAAAACAGTGATGAGGGTTGCCCGTAGGACTTCACGTTATTTTTTAAAACAACAGCCGCAACCTCACCGGTGTGTAAGATGAAACACTGAGGTTCTATCTATAGAACCTGAACTCTTTGAAGGGCTGAATACTGAGCAAAAAATGGAAATAAACTGTGCAGTGCCATGAATTTGTTTGTTTTTGCAATTTTTTTGTTACTTATTCCCCACACATCTACTTCTCACTGGAAGAGTTCACATCTATTTAGATTTTTAAACTATATCAGATTCAAGAAGTTAGTAAAATTGTTGAAGTTTTAAAATCAAAGTAGGATAATATCACATATGTGACCTAATTCAGGTGTCTCTCCTTCAATAAAAGTAATGTAGGACATATTTTCACCCAATTGCTTTTTAAATCTCCCACTTTTCTCTCTTAAAATGTTGGCATGTATGTAATATGACGTAAAATAAAAATCACAAAGCTCTTCCAGAATGTGATTTTTCTGTTTTGGCTGAATTAAGTTTTTATCTATATCAGGTGTCTCCAACCTTTTCTGTAGTGAGAGCTACTTCTGCTCAGTGAAAATCATCATGAGCTACTGAAAGCTAAATAACTCACATATTGTTACCAGACACCACAACACCCATTTTCATTGACTCTACCCTAATATCTGTAGAACCTGATACTGTCACTTGAACAAAATATTTGGACTAGGGGCACAGACAGGACTGTCATGTGTGTCATGAGAGCGTGGTCTTTGGGGATGTATGAACATCTGTGCGTATGAATAGGATATTTGTGTATGGGTAAATGAGAGACAGTGTCATATGTACTTGTGGCATAGGACATACTTTTCGCCATATGTGGCACCATTACCTGTATAACACAAACATACAGCAATTTTTCTGAATGGGAGGAATTTAAAGTGCAAACATTTTCATAATATGGAACATTGTTATGCACTTTAAAGTTCTCCCATTTAAACATTTTCCCATTTAAACAGTGACTGTATTTTTTTGTTATAAATATGGCACAGTGTTCTGCTGACCACTGAGAGCAAGAGACCTGCAGTTTGTAAATGCAACACTTTTGAAAACAATTTGAGAACATTGAAATGAAACGTTAACTTAATCATAAGGTAACTTTTCTTTTTAATTTTCCCCGACTTAAAAGCTATGAAATTAATCATTTTGTCCTCACCTCCAATCCTGAGTTGACAATAACTTTTATTCTAGAGTTAAATACCTCAGTCGTTCAGTTGTTCACCTTTGCCCTGGGTCATGAATCTGACTCCAGCACTTCTCCTTATCAGGCCCTGCACCTTCCCTTTGCTTTAAAAGGAAAAATGTGACCCTGTGTTTTTTTTAAATGAAATTAAGGCTGTGAGCTACTCTGAAGGGGTCTGGGAGCTACTGGTAGCTCGTGATCGACTGGTTGGAGACACCTGGTCTATATCAATCTCTATAGTGCATGCTGAAGGACACTGTTGCTTTTAGGTGCATTACATTAGAAAGTGGCCTCCGTGAGGTGGGTCATGTTTATAGTGTTTGCTTCCTATTCTGGCACAGCAAATATGATGCTTATTTACGCAGGAATTTCAAATCAAGAGTTACAATGATTATGGGAAGGTGTTTCAAAGGGCTGCCTTAGGTGGCAGCTTAGACATTTTGTAGTTGGATACAGTATGTGCATTTGTTTTAGTTTGTGTGGTTGTGAGCTTTTTCTTTGGCCCTTAGAAGCAATTAATACAAGTGTGTTTTTGATATTCTGGTGATGAGCTTGAGTGCTGGTGCATTATGAATGAATTGAGAGTGTTCAAGTATAGGCTGTTCCAGAGGTGGGTGACATGAAGGTAAAGCCTCTATCTTCCCTGCTCCAGTGGCGTAACAAAACTTAAGGTGGCCCCTTTTAAAAGTACCTGTAGGGGGTATCCTCCCCCGGACCCAGTCATAAGCCTGCTACCCATGTATAGTGTACTGTGCTGAGGTGGCCCCTTGGAGATAGGGCCCTCCCCACACCGAAGGGCTGCGGAAGCCTTTGTTACACCACTGTCCTGCTCTTGTAAAAGGTTTTAGGTATGAACCATTGGCTGCTTTAAGCAGAGCCTGGGAGATGGGGGGCTGTTACTTTGTGATCTTGCATTAAATGCATTTGGGTCCAGATTTATCCAGATATAGCATTGGAAGTTGCCTGCGTGGGGAGACGGTGGATGCTTTTTGTCCCTCTTCCTACATACAAGGGGCATCCTGCTGCATTTTGAAATATTTTGGCTGTTCATGCAGGTAGTGCACTGGTTAAGACTGCATGGTTGCATGGAGTTATAAATTGTTGGGTATTTTCAGGAGTTTCTTTTGGAAGAAGATTAACTTGACTACTGCTCCTATTTGGTTGAGCTGAAAATGGCATTCTGGTTGATGCCTAAGATTCTCACATGGGATCTGATGGCTACAGATGAACCAAAGAAGGTGGGTGGGTGTTTTAGGAACTGAGGTGGTGATTCTGAGCTTGGTGGGCTATACCAAAGACCGCTGTGCAAGCGGCCGCCGAAAGACAGGCAGTGATGGCAGCCTGAAGACTGTCACATTACAAGTCACCCACACAACACGGCACAAAATACACCCAGAAAATGACACCGTCGACCTAAACGACGGCGCGAAGGAGGCGGCTCCACCACCAGCACTGCCACGCCGAGAACATCCTGCCCGCCAAATAACGAATCACAAATCAGCACCACGGACCCAACACGGTGTCAATCCATTGGCGGTCTGGACCGCCGTGGGAAAAAAGACACCACCACCAGAACACTGCACCACATTGGACAATGCCATTACCCCATACCTGAGACACATCACACACCTGTCCACAGCACTACAAAACATACCCCCACACATACCCAGAACCCTTTGCAACCAGAAACTTTGACAGAGAGAGGCAAGAGCACACTGAAAGGAGGCACTTTACCTAGATATCACAGGCACCATCACACTGAGCACGCATCACGCAACATACCACTGCACACAAACACCACAGAGCCCACACACAAACCACTACCCAAACTCACACCAACAAACAGCACACCCAGCATCCCTTGACAACAGACATACACCCCCACCGACAACCCAACCACCATGGCACCACCAAAAAAAACACAATTCACAGGCGAAGAGCTGAGGGTCATGGATGACGAAATCATCAGAGTGGAGCCGAAACTGTTTGGAGCACAGGCCCAGCAGACATCCATAGCCTGGAAGAATGACTTATGGCAGAGGATAGTCATTAGGGTGAATGCAGTGGGGAACGTCCCATGCACAAGGGAGGATATTAGGAAGAGGTGGAACGACCTTAGGGGGAAGATACAGTCCATGGCTTCCCGGCACCAAATCGCCATCATGAGGACTGGTGGTGGGCCCCCACCGCCTCCCCCAGAATTGTCATCGTGGGAAGAGAAGGTCCTGGACATTCTATATCCAGAAGGGCTAACGGGAATACCTAGTGGACTGGACACTGGTAAGTGAACTACACTCCCCAGCCAACATGTCCCCATGCACATCATGTACCCCACCACCCTCTCATCCCCTCACACCACCTTAACTTGAATAAGCCCACCATGGACCCAATACCCACCCTTGCATGCCACAGCCCCCTACTGACACAATTCCCTCCCAGGCCCACCTAGTGCATGGATACCCCACACTGCAGCAAGTACCACAACTACCACAATGCAACACTCCCTACCCTGGCATGTCTGCTACATCCACTTCACATCCCTGCAATTGCACTTTAAACCATGTCACTCCCCATCACCAGTAAGTATATGGAATGCACACCAGTACATGGCAATGACAGTAGCAAGACAAACATTACCTATTCTCCAAAATAGGCCCATCGCAACATTACACTGATGGCAACACAAGCAGTGGACTAATAACTGTGAATGCCATTACTGCCCTGCAAATCCAGTCAATGGTGGCCTACAACCATGTGTCACTGTTACAATACCATCATCTGACAATGCTTCTCATTCCACAGGTCTCCCATGTACTGCCACACAGCAGAGGAGCCCAGTGACAGAAACCCCAGGCCTGGAAGCAGGTCCAATAAGGGAGGACTCCCCTGGAAGTCTGGATATGGACGACGAACTTGGCCCAACAGGCATGAGTGGTCGGTTCACCACCACCAGCCTCACCCTGCCCACAACTGAAACCACCTCCCCTGGGGCAGCCAATGCACAGCAGAGCCCACCTTCCCATACCTGTGCCCCAAGGTCACATCAAACATCAGTGTGCCCCACAGGACAGTGGCAGAGTCAATGGTGCAAACCGAAGACAATGACAGTCCTGATGTTAGTGGGAGGGAGCACACTGCACCAGGAGCACAGGCACATGGGGCAAGGGCCAGTGGGAGGGCAATCGTGGGCCAAGGGACGAGGCAGGTACGGGACATGACTTGCCAGGAGGCCGCCTCCAGAGTCCTGGGAGCCTACCAGAAAACCCAGGACAAGATGGGCCTGATACTCAACACCTTGCAGGACACCTAAAGGCTGCAGGGGGAATACCCCCAGGAGGCCATGCAGCCGTGGCAGAGACTCAATGCCACCATGGTCTCCATATCAGGGGAGTTCAAGGAATTGAACAATATCCTGCGGACAACCTCCACCCAACAGCAGGCCAATCCAGTAGTCTAGGCAATACCACTGTCATCAACATCAGCACCTGCTACAGAAAAGGAGGCCCAGCAGGAGGACCCACAGGCAACCAGTGCCCCTAACCCTGCAGCTGAGGGACCCTCCCATAAAAGAGGTCACCCATCCAGACATCTTGCAGGACCTAAGGCCAAGACCAATCCCCCCACCAGGAAGTAATCCCTCTTCTAAACTGTCACCCTTGTGTGCCACTGTTACACCCTGTTAGCTGTCCAAAACCAAGTTCACATCATACCGGGCAAATGGATACAGGACCTGTGAGACAAACAACCGTACCACCTACTCTGATCAGCATCTAGACCATTAACCCACTCCTCTGGACTGTGATATCATACACTTAATAAACACAAATCAACACAAGTCATGGTGCATGTCCCTTCATTGCATATAGTAGCAATCCTGTTTCCAAGCAACAAATATATACACATGTCGGCAACACAATAATGTTGAAGTGATAGACGTAGTGGGACACTCCAGCAGGTGTGTAAGTACATCCATATCGTAATGATATCCAGTGTCAACGATGTCAACAGACAGTACAGTAATCAGCTTGCAGACAGAGATGTGACCTGAAGAGGGAAAATGAAAAGGAATCAGGCACAATGTTGTAAAGCATGTGAACCACAGTCATACATCCACAGCATTTGAACATATACACAGGATGACTGGCCAAGCAGCTATGATACCACATATGTTGGGGCCTACATAGACACTCACACACGAGTAGGTCAGGAAAGATGTCACATAGGTAAAATCCTCTATTGTTCACCTCCCCGAGTAGAACAGGTACTCGCCACACAGCAGCTGACAATGCAGCATGACATGCCCACGCAGCAGGACAAGACTGAAAAATCTCCCTTACATTTACCCAAACAGGCAGACTGAGAACTCTAAACCTTTGGTAGAACTATAAGGCTGTACTTCAATTGCACCAGCATACCACACATGTCCTTAGCAGCAGTGCATTTCTACTACCCCTCATGGTAAGTCAGCTACACTTCAGGGTTGGAGACCAAGATGGAATGCTGTAGTCCCCACACACACCTTGATGCATGCAAATACTGGATACAGACTGGCTTCAACAATGCATCTCCCAAGTGCAGATAACATACAAAAAGCACATACCTATACATCATTGATAGTGAAGAATCAGGTCAGTCCTGTTGCCATGTGCCTCATCCTCGTCTGCCTCCCCCTCAGCATAAGCTTTACCTGCCCCAAACACTGTTCCAGCATCAATGTCCCCCCTCCTCCAACAGTGGAATGTGCCTTCTGAGGACCAGATTATGGAGCATGCAGCATCCAACAATGATCTTGCAGACTTTCCCTGGTCCGTACTGTAGTGTACCACCGGACACATGGAGGCAACGAAATCTAGCTTTCAGGAGACCAAAAGTCCGCTCAATCACTCGCCTCATCCGGCCATGCCCCTCATTGTACCTTTTCTGCCCTCCTGTAGTTGGATGCCTCACAGGTGTCAGGAGCCAGGGCAGGTTGGGACATCCGGAGTCACCTGTGCAGAATATCGAACATGACTATAGGTAATAATGCTAGGCAGAGTGCCGACTGCGTTAGGAGGGGTACAAACTTCTGACATGGAGAGCTGTACACATACCTATGAGCCAGGCCCTTTCTCCCTGTAGCTGTGACACCATTGCAGGGACACTGCTGTTCCTCAGGACGTAGGAATCATGTAGTGATCCAGGGAATTTTGCGTTTAAATGTGTTATGTACTCACCTGCAAGACACACCAATTGTATATTGAGTGAATATGTACTCTTCCGGTTTCTGTAGACCTGTTTGTTGGTCCTCGGAGTACCAAGGTGATGTGAGTCCCATCAATGACCCCATTTGCATCTGGGATTTTTGATATATTG
The DNA here is from genome assembly GCF_031143425.1 of Pleurodeles waltl. Taxonomy (NCBI): domain Eukaryota; kingdom Metazoa; phylum Chordata; class Amphibia; order Caudata; family Salamandridae; genus Pleurodeles; species Pleurodeles waltl. The sequence goes on from NC_090449.1 coordinate 1,045,640,179, forward strand.
TAGAAGGCTGGTTTTACAGTGGGCAATTCAGCATGTTGTGGGAACAGAATGAACCTGTGCACATGCTTCACTAGGGCATCCAGCACATCCTGCAACACCTTACTGAACTGGGGCTGTGACATCCCTGCAGCCAGTCCCACTATAACCTGAAAAGATCCACTTGCCAGAACATGCAGGACTGACACCACCTGGACTGTTGGAGGAATGGCATTGGGATTTCTCAAACCCGGCAGGAGTTCTGGCTCGAACTGGGCGACCAGTTCCCTAATGCACAAACGGTTCAGTTGATAGGTCAGGATGATGTGGCGCTCTTCCATGGTATCAAGATCTACGAGTGGATGGTAAACTGGTGCAATCCTCATCACTCCATTGTGGCAATATCTGGGCAGGGAGACAAACAACAATCTGGGAAACTCACACAATGTTGTGCACCAAGTATGACATACAACAGTCATGAAGTTTTGTTCATGCAAGTTGGCTGTCATGTTTTGGGAAGACACATTACTCCACACTCCATACCTAACCAGAAGATGGCACATAATTCCTGTGACATTGGACGCATACAGGACATGTAAACATACACCTTCCATGTGTTCCACTATACGGATCATAAATACTGACAACTGTAGTTACAAGTGTGGTGATGTCACCAGACACTCACTACATATGTCATTATCCACAATGTGTGACCTAATGTATCAGTTTGCAACGACATACAGGTACTTATGCATTGTGAACCCAGGACAGTCATGTTACAGACTAATATGGCATCTGTCTGTCCGGCATGCATTGGACAGCTGGAAGTGACCTTGTTCCACCGGCGGAAGTCGTCATGGTGAAAGGCGATCTGATCCACCGTGCAAATCCTCATTGATTAACATTAACATCTATAGGAGACTGGAACCAATGACGATCACCGCCGGCGGTGACGGTTATGACTGCTGCTGTCGAAACCGCCATTTTGTATGGGCCAGCTCACTTGACTCCTGGCATTCCGGCAAGACAGACCTCCACTTCGTGTGCTGCTGTGTCCTGTATCTTGGAGCAACGTGCCCCAGTATTCACTGCAGAGGAACTGGAGAAACTGGTGAAAGGGGTCCTACCCCTGCATGAGCGGTTGTACAGTGCTCCAGGGCAACAGATCAGTACAACATCCTTTGTCCCACATGTCGGGTGGAGTTTGACAATGTATGTGTGTGCACATTGACATGTCATGACTGATCAGGTGTTTTGCATGCACATGATATGTGGGGTATATTGGCAGTATGTATGGCAGCATGTTGTGTGTCACCAAAGGTTTCAGCTGTATTGGTATTATTTACATCATGTCCCCCATTTTTGGAATGTTTCCCCTGCAGGTCAGCGCCCCAAAAAAAGGGTTATGAAGAGCCACCTCCAAGGAAGTGTGGACCCTGGGGGTCCATAGCCAGCGGAGCACCCACTGCAGGAAGAAGTGGGAGGACCTGAGATGCTGGGCTCGGATACTGCAGAGGACCAGCTCGGGGACGGCCTTCCAACGTGGGAGGGGTGCCTGTCAGACCCTGACAGCCCCCTATTGGGCGCATACTGGCGGTGGCCTACCCAGAGTTGGATGGGCGCTTGAGGGCAGCACAGCAGCCACAAGGGTGTAAGTGTTGACCGTTCGGTGACTTCTGCATGGTTGTGTACTGTGACCCTCACTGGACTTGGGATTTACGTGGTGAGATGAGATGTAGGGAATGTACAGTCCTGTTTGTCACACCAATCATGTAAGAGTGTGACACGTTAGCTATGTCGAGCCATGCAGGAAAAGAAGTGGTGCTACTGTGACACACGTTCACCTGTACGTATGGGTCGCTCAAGTACTCTACCATGTCGCTGGCTGCATCCTCCATCTCTGCGTGTACTGTTGTAGTACAAGGTGATCATATTGGCACTGAATTTGGGTGATGACAGGCATGTTACGTGTACATTGCAATTGCTTCACTTGCTACATCCATCGACCTCTGTACCACATGCACTCCACACATTCCTGTCAGTGGTTTGTGTGCTCAGTTCCTCTGAGCTCAGATTTGTCTCATCCCGTAATGGATGACATGTGGTTGGGTATGTTCCTGGCCTGGACTGTTGGATCAGTGATTTAGCCAGTTCATTGGCATGTAGTGGTCTTCATTCAGGTATATGGGCTGCAGGATTAAGGTGATCGCTGATGGGTTTGGGTATCGCTTGCATGACTCAATTGTAAGTGATTGCAAAATGGTCTTGTTTACCCGGCAGGGGCTGAATTATGTATTGTTTGTTTGTGAAGTGGATGTGTGGGTTATCAACATTTCCTCCATTTCTGATTCTCCCACCCCCTTCTCTCTCCACCTCTGTCTATGTGTGCATTAGCATCATCTGGCGAAGGAGGAAGGGGCGGCAAGTGGAGATGTAGCAGCCCACGGGACCCTGGAGGCTGGCACCAGTGAAGACGAGGGGACCAGTGGGACAGAGGGCGAGGAGGACATCACAAGGGGGGACTGGAGCAACCAACACATCTGATACAGATTCTTCCTCCTATGGCGGCTCCCTGGCGGTGGCGGACCCATCTGAGGCCACCCCAGCACCATCCTTGTCCGTCACTGCCCTTACCAGCACTGCCCTCCCTATAGCACCCCACCCAGTTGCCCGTGCCCGCTCACACAGGAGGGTAGGTGTCTCCTTTGCTGTAGGCACCTGTGCTCCTGCCCAACTCAGCCCTGCTAGCCTCAATGAGGAGGCTATTGGCCTCCTGAGTTCCATCTCTATGTGGCAAACAACCATCGTGAATACCATCCAGGGACCGGCATTCCAGATGCAGCAGTCCAATGCATTCCTGGAAGGCATTCACGGTGCCTTGTCTGGCCTGCAGAGATCGGTTTAGGCTCTGGCCTCCTCGTTGACGGCAGCCAGTGTCCCTTTATCTTCCGTCCCCCCTCCAGCTACCTGTTCCCAATCCACAACCCCTCTCCCTACACCTGTCCGAAGCACATCTACAGACCAGCATACACCCACTGCAACAGACAAGGTGCACAAAGAGGTGCACAAAGACAGACATAGGCATCACAAGAGTTCCCACACGCATGCACACACACACACACAACACATATCTGCATACACAACAACAGAAACGTCCCCCTCCACCTCCTCCCTTACAGTCACATCTCCACTCACACCTGCCAGCACCACATTGTCACACACTGGTCCTGCTATCATTCCTGTCATACCCTCATTCACCACAACAGCAGACTCACAGACACACACCCCACACTTCACATCCGCACTCACCATTACTACCGTCTCTGACACTTTCAGCACATCCACCTCACTTACACACACCACCGCAACATTCACTCACACATCTCCCATTCCCGCTCCCTAAATCTCTACCCCCTCCGCCCAATGAATGCACATGCACCCACTGACCCACCCAACATTCACCCACCACACACATGCACACATTGCACACACCAACATCCACATACAGCCCACCAACACTTCAGACAAGCACTCCCTCTACCTCCACTCCCAATCCTCAATCATGTGACCGCCCCCGTGTACCTAAGAAAGTTTTCCTTGCCGCCCTTGACCTCTTTCCTACTCCTCTCCCGCCCCGTGTTCCCCGTAAACACTGTGTCCCCTGCCCCTCCCAGGCCCTTCCACCTCCCATTCCTCAGGTGCCTCGTCTGGTGTTTCCCCTGCTCCTCCACCAGCAAGAAATCCACCCCTCCCAGAGCCAAAGTCCCCCCTCCCAAAGCCCAAACTGAGACATGCCCCTTCCAAATCAAAGCCACCCCTACCTCCACACCACCAAACCCCTGAGGTGCCTGCCTGTCCCATTGATGCCCCATGACGTGGAGGCCTATTTGCTGTCAGGAGTCAAGGTAGGGCCATGTTATATGGACTTTATGCATTTCTGAATTAATGCAGATTGGACTTGCCATTTGGCAGATTTTGTATATATTTATAATATTTTTGATGGTTCCAATTACAACTGCCCACATTGCTGTGGTTGGCAAGATGAGATGCTTGTTCTGGTTTCCTTCTGCTTGGTGGTGTGACATCTGTGTGCAACGGTGTGTGAGGTCTGTGTATGGGTTGTGTCTGTGCTGTTGCATGCGCTTTGCGAGTTGCAAAAAGAAAAACTTCCGAAACCATTTGGTTTCGTTTTTTTCAGAGCAGGCAGTGGTCCATAGGACCACTGCCTGCTCTGAAAAAACATTTTTTTTGTCATTCACAAAGGGGAAGGGGTCCCATGGGGACCCCTTCCCTTTTGCGAATGAGTTACCACCCACTTCAAGTGGGTGGTAACTGCGAGTTGGTTTGCGACCGCATTCGCGGTCAAAAAGCAACTCAGCATGGCGATGCGGTCGCAAATAGGAAGGGAACACCCCTTCCTATTTGCGAGTTCCAGCCTCAAATTGCGAGTCGGTACCGACTCGCAATTTGAGGTTGTGCATCGCGTTAGGCCTTTTGCACATCGCAAACTGCGTTTTTAGCAGTTTGCGACGTGCAAAAGGCTTTCTACATCTGGCCCTATGTGTATCACAGGGCTTGTGATTCAAAAATGGCATTGGGCAATTCGTCCTTAATCTGTGAACCAAAAGCAATAATAACCTACCAGGAAAACAATATATATGAACGTTGAAACAACTAACTTAAAGAGCACAGAAGAGATGGGCCAGAGATAAGCTTGTGGGACATCGGATCAGTGGAAAAGAAAACAGAGTCCTCTTCCAAGGCACTGAAGGGTGCACGAGAGTGCAAAGTTTTCAAACCATTCCTGAGCAGTGCCCGAGCTACTGAGGGAAAATACACAAACCACAGGGTGGAAAAAATCAACAGTGTTAGAAGGAAAACAAAAAAAAAACGATAAAGTAAAACGAGAATGACAGCTATTGATTGTGGGATCGTTGAGTGAAATTAAACATAAAAACGCAATGACCAAAAGTAAAACCCGGGAGTAATGAGACGTGTTCTAAATGCCCTTCAACAAGGTGGGAAGGAAGTAATTCAGTAGAGACATGTTCATCTGACTGCTATAAAGTCATTTGCCATAAATATCCTTGGGAATTCACTTTAAATTACAGTAATCAAACATCAGTGCATCAGATCACTTTAAGGCGCTCAAAAAATAGTTTAAGTTATGGTGTAAATCAGTGTAATTCTCAGATGGCTGAGCAAGAGATTTGAACAAAATTCAAAAACACCTATTTGGACTTACAATTAATTGGTTTGAATAAGATTAGAAACCATTGATTCTAACTGGTCCAATCAAATTTTTCGGCCTGAGCTAATTCAACGCCAAAGGATGAGATATTTTTTGTCACAATACACCGCAACCATCTGCAACACTCTTCCCTCACCTACGAGTGTGCAAAAATGTGTATTTTTTCTAAATATTGTGTGAAATTTCACAAAACATTAGGCACACACGTGCAAAGTTTGGTTGGTGGCATTTCACACGACTTTTCACCAAATAGGACCACCTTTATGCCACATTAGCTGTTACGTGACTTTTTGATTGATTTGCTGAAAATTGAATAAATTACATTCAATGTATAAATAATCTGCAGTTGTGAGAAGGCTTCCCTAACACAGTATTGCAGTGGAACTTAAGGGCTACACTTCCCCCTCATGGACCATTTGTTGCCTTAATCTGAGTTAGAACTGGGTGGACGGGTTACTCCATCACAACGGTTATGGATATCCCGTCCAATAATATCGGAATCCCTTTATATCCTATGGGATTTAGATATCGGCAGACAGGATATCCGTCACCATTGTGTAACCTGAACGTGGAATTCTAAATCAAGCACTAGCTCGTTTTTATCGAGTGCATATTAATGCATATTTTTGATCCCAAAACATGTTAAAAGTCTCTACTCACGCCTCATTTACTTTAGTGGATGGTTAAGCAAGAGAGACCTCGTTGTTTACAGAAACACTGAAAATGTTATTTTAAAGCTGCTTAGGTAGATCAGAGTACGGCCTGCTGGGGGCTTGTGCTAAGCACAGATACTCAAGAGCCCCTGTCCATCCTTACAAAGGCAGAGTGATGGACTTTCAGCAGGGGCGGCTCCAGTGTTAGGACAGAGGAGTGTCCCCTCCTCCCCTCCCCCCTGTCAGCAGAAGAAGCTGCAAACATTTCAGAACAAAAGGATAATGAACTGTGTTTATTATCCTTTTGTTCTGAAAGGGGCGGGGCCATGGGGGTGACTAGCAGTCAGAGCGCATGTGTGTTTGGCCGGCCATCTTGGACCGGCCAAACACACATGCGCACTGTGCTCTCTCCAGCCCGGCACTGTGTTGCCGGGCAGGAGAGAGCCTGCACAAGCTCCCTGTCTGCCTGGGAGTACCCTGGCTGGGTGCTCCCTGCCAATCCTGACGCTGCTGGGAGCCTGTGCCTGCAGCAACGATGGAAAGGAGATTGGCACGGCATGGGTCCGCAGGTCAGGTAAGTTTTTCAATGCTTTTACTTATTAAATGTACCCCCCCCGCTCATCTCCCCCAGCCCTCTCGTGCAGCATCTATCCCACCCCTTGTTAGCGCAGCGAGCTACGACTGACTTTCAGACAGCCAATCTACGGGATTCTACGTGCCTGTGCAACCTCTGTCATAATCTGCGGATGTCTCCTGTGCGCTCAGATCTGCCTGACACCTCCTGTCGATGCCCGGCGCTGTAATAGCTTCTTTCTTCACACTTTTGCTGGCACCTTTACGCGTCAGTAGGTGACCCACCGGATAACATCCGATTCACAGATGTCCACTCTTTGTTTGTTGTACTAGATTTTCAGCAACTTTCACAGTTTGTCAAAGTGGAGTAAACAGACATCTGGTGAGTGACAACTATTTAACGGTTTTTAAATGGAAAACTAAAAAATGGCAACAGACACATTGGTCATGTGAAAGCGACCGACCATGTTCTCCTTCTGTTGATAAACACGCCAAACATGAGAAGTTTCTGTAAAACAATAAATTACACTCAGCGCATGAAGAAGAGACCTGTGTGCCCCTGAAAGCTTCCAATGATAAATGTGAGCTAAGGTGTCATCTGGGCAAGATTATGCTGTTTGTACTCTCAATGGGCCAGGAGAGTCATTTCAAGTGGTTGGGCACCCATCACCTTCAAAGCCTGCAAGGGAGTGGGCTTGGAATATCTTCAGAGGTCGCCAACCATTTACACCCCTGGCCACGACCTCTGCTTTGGAAAAGGAAACCAGATGGCCCAGTTTACATTCAACTTCTGGGAGGTTAAACTCATGACTGCTCTGGGCTCTCGACTTTAGGGCAGCCACACATCATCCATCATCTGTCCTAGGACACCCCTTTCATTGTCAAGAGGCCTGACCTCCGGGCAGTGACATCCCTCAAAGTTTTGAACAGGTGCAGCACCGAGGCTGGGAGTGCACAGCGCATGTGGGGCGTCCATTCAAAACCTTTATGAAGCGCTTCTGTGTGTCTGTCTAGAGAAAAGTTACCCAGGCTGTTTTTTTTCTTTAAAGTGACATTCTGGGCTCATGACAGTCCTTCATCCCCTTTCACACCACGAGAAGGGATCTTTCCGATACTGGCATAGCAAGGTGCAGCATTTAACAGATGTGTAAGTGAACCTCACCAATACATCTAAATTAAGGAACAGTGGCAAGCCTGCTGGGCATGACACGAGGAGTTACAACAGTGACAGCAGGTCTATCAGTGACAGCAGCAGGAGTATCAGAATGGGATATAGACTTTTTTTTATTTTTTTTTATTTTTTATTGATTATTGCATAATACAGAACAGACAGCAACCCAAACGGCACCCCCCTTTATAGCAGCAGACTGTACATACTACAACCCTCCTCAGCTTCAGGATTTATCCCGCTCGGCAATACTCCAAGCGTTTCTCACAGTGTGCGTCAAGATCCGGAGCCACATCGCCGGCTCAACCCGCCGGGCTTCCAGACGACACAGTCCGCTTATCCAGTCCAGGAGGGATTGTCGTATCAAACATCGAAGTCAATATATCAACAAAGGAGGGATAAAGCAACTTAAAGAAAAACAAGAAAGGCAGGTAGGGTGCACAAGCCAGGCTACACCAACTGACCTCAACTATACACAATCCTTGACCCAGTCAGGGGGGGCAGGGGAAAGCATCGGAATGTGGGCAAACACACATCATTCCGCCTGCTCGTTCCTGGACGCCAGGTACTCACGCAGTGGAGCCCAGATATCCCTCGGCCGGGAGCCTTCAGGCATAAGCTCCCAAAAAAACATCAACTGATCTTGACAAAAGGCAGCATCCCGCAGCCATTCAGACCTACGCGGCGCCCGCCCCCTGCCCCAGCACATGGCGACTCTGCGCTTGGCCAATAGGAAAAGTAAGCCAACCAGCCGCCTGTGTGACCCGTTAATCTCATTCACACACCCAAGCAGCGCAACCCTAGGGGAGATGGGTATCTCAGAGCCAGTTACCACAGCAATTGTGTGCAAAACCTCCACCCAGAAAGCTTGAACTTCTGCACACTCCCACGCCAGGTGCAGGAAACCTGCGTCCGGTGCATGACAGCGCTCACAGCACGCATCCGCGCACAGGCCCATGGAGTGGAGCCCGCTGGGTGTATGATATATATGATGCAGAAACTTAAAATGCAGCAGCCGTAGCCTATAGTTCGGGGACAGCACTCTCATGTGGGCACAGCAGCCTCGCCACATTGCCTCTGTGATAGGTTCACCCACGTCCCTCTCCCACCTGACCCTAGAAGACTCCCCAGAGCCGCCTCTCTGCTCCTGTATGCAATTATACAGTTTGGTAACTAGCTTATGCAGCGACCGCGCGCAGCACAGCACCTCCAAAGCACGGCACTCCGTGGGCACCTCTGGCAAGCCTGGAAATCGAGCCCGAAGCAAAGCATTGACCCTGAGAGCATACATTCGCTGCAACACCGTCACGCCACTGTCATCTAGTACCTCCGAAAGGTTAATCAGGCGACCATCCACAAACCAGTCTCCTAGCCCCGTCAAGCCTGCATCCCGAAGAAAACCACGCACACCGCCATCCCGGAACATCTGAGCATCGGCGACCGCCATAACAGGCAACGAAGGAGAAAACGGTGCATTAACACCAGAACGCTGCATCAGCATCCCCCATGCTCTCGCCGTACATGCCACCGTGTCAACTCCCTTAGGTCGAGACAAAGCCCGGCCCCCAAGCACACGCAACAACCCATCCGGCCACACCGCATCGCTCTCGCGTGCCAGATGCGGCAAGTATCGAATCGGACGCAACCAGTAGTATGCAAAGTGCGCTTGCACACAGTTATAGTATAACTCCAGATCCGGAGCAGCACGCCCACCCAATTCGAACGGCAGCGTCAGCCTCTCCCAAGAAATGCGGGGCTGGCGACCTGCCCATACCAAGCAAATCAGCACAGAACGCAGGCGTCGCAGGAAACCCCGCGTTAGCGGAAGTGGGAGGTTAACGAAGAGATACAGGAATTTAGGAAGAATCACCATCTTCGTAATGGCGAAACGCCCAAATAACGATAATGGTAGGGCGCGCCAAGCCTCAATCTTCTCCTCCAGCCATGACATTGCAGCACCATAATTAGCCAGCCAGAGTGTATCAACATCACAGCTCAGCTGGACCCCCAGATAGCGCACCGGGCCCTCCGCCCAAGCCATGGGGTACCGCAAATCGAACTTCGCCACGCTCTAAGTCAAAGGCAAAACCACGGACTTCGACCAGTTGATCGTGATGCCGGAAAAGGTGCCAAAGTGCACGATCTTGTCCAATCAAATGTCCAAGTTTCGATCGGGATTCCGTACATATAGCGCAATATCATTAGCATACATAGACACCAAGATAGGCCTCTGTCGGAACTGCAAACCCCTATCATTATACTTCTGTTGCAGCCCGCCGCCAGGGGTTCCATTGCCGCCGCAAATAGTAGCGGGGACAGCGGGCAGCCCTGATGCGTACCGCGAGCAACAGGAAATGGGGCCAACACGCACCCGTTGAGACGCAACCGAGCCGTAGGCAGGGTGTACAGTAATCTAATCAACTGCACAAACCGCGCGCTGAGACCCACCCGGGCAAGAAGTGCGAACATATACTCCCATGCCAGAGAATCAAAAGCTTTGGCAGCATCTAGAAACACCGCCGCCGCCCTGTCCTCCGCCACCAACGAGCCCGACACCGCGAAGAACGTGCGCAAGTTGTGACATGTGGACCTCCCGAGTCCAAATCCCACTGATCCGGGAGCACCAGCTTGGGAAGGAGCGGCTGCAAACATGCCGCGATCATTTTAGCCAGGATTTTGTTGTCAATATTGATCATAGAGAGTGGGCGTCACGAGTCACATCGAGCTGGATCCTTCCCTGGTTTAAGAATCGTTACTATCAGAGCCTCTCGGAACGAAGCAGGAAGGAACCCAGTTTCCAGGGACTCCGCGTATACCTCCAGAAGGCACGGGGTGAAAATATCTGCATATTCCTTATAAAACGCTGGACTCAGGCCATCAGTGCCAGGAGACTTATCACCAGGCATGCCGCGGATCGCCGCCGCCACCTCCTCCACAGAAAACAGAATATCCAGGTACGACCTGTGCGCCTCATCAAACCACACAAGTGCAATATCCGCAAAATACGCCTGCGCAGCCGCAGCATCCAGGCCCTCCGGGGTAGCATACAGCTGCGCAAAATACTCTGAAAAAACTTGCATTACACCATTCATCCCAGTCACACTCTCATCCTCAATTCCCACAACCTCAGTGACATAGTTACTGGCCCAGGGCCTGCGCAGCATATCAGCAAGCGTGCGCCCAGCTCTCTCCATAGCGACGAGCCCGCGCATGCCTCCCCATAAAACAAACTTCTCTGAGGGAGGCCTCCTCATACAAGGACACCTCTCGTCGGATCTCCGCTAGCACCTCGCCCGACCAACTCTCAGTCAGACGCCGCTCCAACTCCGCAAGTCTCCCCTCTATGTCAACCATCTCCCGTCGCAGGGCCTTCAATGTTCCATGCTGTTTCGAGAGGCATATTCCCCTAATGACCACCTTAAATGCCTCCCATAATGTACTGGCCGACCTCACTGAACCCCGGTTCTCAGCAAAAAACAACACAATAGCCTCGCGCACCTCCGCCCGAAAGGCCGCATCATGGGGGTGCCCCGCAGGGCAACCTCCTCATGAACGACTGGCCCAACTCGCTGGGTATCTCCAACACTAATCTGACCGGCGAGTGGTCGGATAGAGTGCGAGGAAGATGATCTACCGATCTCGTCCAGACCTCCACGTCTCTTGTGCCCAGCCAGCGATCAATACGGGACCAGCTACCGTGGACGTAATTCACGCACGTACCCCCTCTAGCATCTCCGTGCTTCTGCCTCCACAGATCTACTAAAGCACCACTCTGCATCACCGCCGCCAGCGACTTCGCTGCCGCAACATGCTGCACTCTGGCCACACTCTCGCGATCCATCCTAGAATACAGAATCACATTAAAATCGCCGCCCCAAATCACTGCACCAGCACCCAGCGATTCCACCAAGCGCCACAGCTCCAGGAAAAACTCTGGGTCATCCACATTTGGCCCGTAAACAGCAACAAGCCGGCAGGCCCTGTCGGACAACGTACCACTCAGTAAGACATATCTACCATTTGGGTCAACAATCACATCACGGGTACGCCACTGCAGGCGCTTACGCAACAAGATCACCACTCCACGAGTGTAACTTGAGTATGTCGAGCAGTGGGTCTCGCCAGCCCACCCAGCTCTCAGTCTGCCCAGCGCAGACGCCACCAAATGGGTCTCCTGCAGCATACAAATATCAATACCATGCCGTTTAACATACGCTGCCACCAGCCGCGCCTTCCGCCTGTTGTTGAGCCCACGCACATTCCACGCCAAACACCGAACCGCAGTCACACTATCAGCTCCCACCTCTCCCCAACATGCATACTTCACATCGCCAGGAAGCACAGCCCCACCTGCCAAGGGCTTGAAAGAAAACAGCCGCAGCAACATAGAGAACAGAAGACACACAGCCAAACCGAGCCCGCTTCCACCCCCTCCCACTCAGGCCCCCCCAATTGGACCATTGCAGAAACCCACCCACTCACCCCCAAAACCCACCCATTTAAATCAAAAGCACAACCATCAGGACTCATCCTAGGGGCGATAGCCGGCCTATCAGCTCTCCACCCAGTATGCACTAGGGGAGAGGGACACATGGGCCGAACAGCAAAGCTGAACTCCAGGCGATCCCATGCACGGAGGCGGATCCGCGCGCCTCAGCAGCCTCAGCCAGCACCACCAGCCCAGCAGCGAGCCAACTAGTCATTGTCACTCAAGGCAGCACTCTCAGCTCCCGACTCCCCCGGCCCCGCAGCCCCCGGCCTCCTAGGCAAATGGCGAGCAAACCTGGCTGCCTGCTTTGGGTCCATGAAGTACAGTACCTTCCCCTCATGCCGCACCCTCAGCTTAGCAGGGTACAGCAAGGCAAATCTTACGCCAGCCTGGTTCAGCAATCGCTTGGTCGGCAAAAAGGCATGTTGCAGCGCCTGCACTCCCGGGGTATAATCAGGGAAGAAACTGAGTTCCGAGTTTTTGTATACCAGCGGCTTCCTCTCCCTCGCCAAACGAAGAACAGTATCTCGATAATTCAATAGGAGCGCTATAATTGGGCACGGAGGAGTACCCGGCAGAGGCCGAGGCCCCAAGGATCTATGCGCCCTCTCGACCACCAGAATCCGGGAGAGCTCGCCCGCAAACAGATCCAACAGCATGCTCTCCACAAAGTCCTCCATGCGGCCCATATCAGTAGCCTCAGGCAGGCCCACAATGCGAATATTGTTGTGGCGCGACCCCGCCTCCAAGTCCTCATTCTTATTCCGTATCGCCTCCAAAATGCGCTCCATTTGCGCAATCTGGTCTCTATCCCCCCGACGTGCATCCTCCATCTCCGACGTATGCCTCAAATCTGGAATCGTGATCGTCCACACGGGCCTTGATGCGACCAAGTTGTTCAGTCACATGGTCCAGCTTCGCGTCAATGCCAGCCAGACTATTCTTGAGCTCTAAAAACATGGACCGCACAGACTCCTCCGGGCTTCCCTCTCCGGCTCCATCACCACAGGGCTGAGAGGCAGGAGTCGCGTTTCTCTTTTTCCCACCCTCAAAGGTGAGCTTTGCTTGACGCTGATCAGCCTTGCCCATGATTCCAGCTCAGTTCATAACCGACTCCTCCATGCACAGGAAGGGTAAATGATATCCAGATCTAAGGACGTCCACAATCAGGCAGCCCCTTCACAGCCACCCAGGCTTCGCCCCGCCGGCCCACCAGACGACACAAAGGGTGGCAGACCAGCGCCAAGGCACTCCACACGGCAGGCCAATCCGTGCCAGCTCCACTGCAAGCCACCGCCAACACCAGCTCCAGCACTGTGAATCCTCCTTACACGGAACAGCTTCTGGGCCCCAGTTAAGACTAGCACATCAGCGCGGGGGATCCCTCTAGCTCCAGGCCCTTAATCAACCACCGCCGGCCCGGCCACGACCCACCAGAATCGGGTCACATCCTCCTACTCTCCAGCACCCGGCCACCACGTCCGTCCAGCCACTCTTAAGCAGCTCAGTGCATGCCAGCCAGCCCAGACCTGCCAGGCAATCCAAAGGTGCCGCTCCCCACACGGCGCTCTCCAGCGTCACTCTTCTGGCACCTCCATCCGTCCACGCGCCAGCAGCAGGCCTCCTCGTCCGGCAGAGATCCACCGGGCTTCCAAGCCGGTCCCACCTCCTCCCTGAGTCAATCCGCCGCCGGCTATTAGCTCAGCTCCATCGCGCTCGCCCGCACCACCAGGCCACCGGGGCGCGAAGGCCACAAAAACTGCCAGAGCCGCGGGGGTCTACGAGGCCGCGGAGTCCACGAGAGCCGCGGCTCGATCCAGCCACTGAGTAAGCCCCCAAAGCGTTCACCCGTTCCCGGCACTGTATGTTCACCGGAAGCGGCACTCCACGAGCGCCCCGACCACCGGAGCGCGCGCGCGCTCAGCAACTCGCAGCTAGGCCTCCACCTGCGAGCCGGGAGCTCCAGCACCAGTCACGGTCGCGAACCACCGCCGCACCCAAAGTGACGGCGAGACCCACTCAGGATCGTACCCCAATCCGCCTCCGTCAGAGTCACCCTTTAGGGGAAATAAACGGATAAGCGGCCCGCGGCCCGGCAGAGCCTCACAGAGTGCCGGCCATCTTGCCCGGCAGCCAGGCCACGCCCCCCAGAATGGGATATAGACTTTACCTATTTGAGAAGGGTGTCTTCACCCACTCACCTATAAATTCCTCTCACTGTTGACCCCCCGCTCCAAGGCTATGTCTGTAACATACATGTGCATGTTCTGTGAAGGATGGAAACTTGTTTCAATCTGTTGAATCTGTTCTGCACAGAATAGTGAGACTACATCTGCTGCTTTCTCCAACAGAGGGAAGCTTGCTTTGCTGCTGCCATGCTGTTCCTGCTCTGTGAAAAAACAAAGTTTGTACCTAATTTGTACGTCTCCAGTGATGGGTAAAGCTTGAGCTGCTGCTCCTCGAACTGTACCTGTCCTCTGATGGACCGAAACCTGCAGTGCTTCTGCCCACAATGTGTCTGCTCTTTGAAGAAGGGTTGCTTCCACTGCTTTTACCCATTTTTAGCTCGAACCTAGGCGGCGTGATGGAGCTGTCTCTTGACATGTTGTAATCTACATCTGTGGGCTTGCAACATGCCCATCTCACCACACTCATCACTTTCATCGGCCTGCCTTTCAAAATTCCCTTGATTTTAAAGGTAAGTGCTTTATGTTTGTCCTGCCTTGAGGTTGTTTTGTTATCGCCTTGCAGACTGACCCTGTTATATGGATTATTGTACGATCGGCCATATACCTTAGTGAGGCACTCTACTTTTTTCTTTCACCTCGCCACCTTGCGCTCCATGGCCATGTTGATTTCTCCTCTTCCTTGTTTTAGGCATGCTGCTATTTCTTTGTGGTCTGGACGCACAAAGGCTGCAAGCTGGAGAAGGGGTTCTTTTTAATTTTTTTTTATTTTTAAAAAAAAGGTCCATATAGCGCAAACTCGACCAGAGGAGCTCTTTACATGAGGACGTGAAGTTTCATATAGAACAAACTTGATTGGACAAGTGCATTACATGACTACATGAAGTTTCATATAGCGCGACCTCGATCTGAGGAGCACTTTACATGAGTACCACTTAACAAGTTTAACAGTTGAAAAATATACAGACTGGAGCATTTAACACAGAAAAAAACACAGAATACTTCAAAGCGGTTCTCCTGGCACATCGGCAGAGCCAATACTACAATAGTCACTGTCCTCGGGAAACTCACCCCATAATGCTTTGCGAGGCATTTCTTTTTTAAAACAGTTTTGCCCATAACTCAGCCTGTGGTGGTCCTACGACAATGGGACCACCACCAAACCGTTCAACATGGTGCGCTCTTTCGGTCTAGTTCATCTCTGGGTCCCCGCACTAGGTTGGGACGGGCCCCAAAATAGTAACCTCTCCCACCATTCAATGTCTTTATAAGCGCTCTCATGGCTGGAACTATTGTTTTACAGTGGGGAGTAGTTTGTGTTTTAAAGACCTTGTTTGTAATAGTATTGGAGTAGGCCTGCTAGGCCTGAAAATGTGTTAGGTACTATATTCTCTAGGGGTTATATATATGATTGCACTGCATAACTTTCTGACATTCTGTTTTCATGTCGTTATGCCCTCTAGGGGATGACTATATGGTGACATGACCATGTTTCTTACAAATGCTATTTTTATTATGGTGTCCTCTAGGGGCTGTTCTGAGCATTACAATCAAGATACTACAATATTCGCTGTATCCGGAAATTTGCCCATAATGCTTTGCGGGGCATTTCTTCCCCAAAACATTTTTGCCCAGAACTCAGGGTGTGGTGGTCCTAGGACAATGGGACCACCATCAAAACAAGGGACCCCGTACAAGGTTGGGGGGGAGGGGGGGGGCACATAATAATAACCCCTTTGACCAGTCAGTGTCTTTTTAAGTTCTCTCTTGGCTGGAATTTGTTTTTATAGCTGGGAACAGTTTGTGTTTTAAGGGCCTTGCTTGTAATATTACTCTAGTAGGCTTGCTAGGCCTCTAAGACCTCTTCTGGGAGTTGACCATATGATAAAATGACCATATATATTACAAATGTTGTTTTTATATTGGTGCCCTCTGGGGGCTGTTCTGAACATTACAATTGAGATACTACAATATTTGCTTTGCAGGGTATTCCTTCTACAAAACATTTTTGCCCATAACTCATCACACAATATGCTCTTTCTGTCTAGGTCATTTCTGGGTCCCCACACTAGGATGAGTATATATAATAAGTAATAGCAATAATGTAATATTTTGCTGCAGATAGAGAAAGAAGATAAAATGAAGTGCTTTAGTTATATGGGGGCCACTGGAATTATGTGGCAGAGAGATCCAAATTATGCAGCAGTGTTGACCAATTTATGTGGCAAGAAAAGTCCACTTATACATGTACAACACCAATAGCTCTAACTCAAGCAAATGCAAAACCTATTTCATTGCAAATGCTTGTTTGAAAAAGCAAAGGATATATTGAATGCATTACATCACATGACCTACGATCCAGGGACTGTTTCAAAATACTTGGGGCCATATTTATACTTCTTGATGCAAACCAACGCCGGCGCAGGTTTGCGTAATTTTTTTTACAGCCGGATAACGCCATTCCTACGTGCCAAGCGGGCGCCTTATTTAAGAATTGACGTTAGCTGGCTCTGCGGGCTGGTCAGAGTAAAAAAAAAAAGACTCAAACCAGGCAGCGCCGGCGTAGGGGAAAATGGGGGATGTGCGTAAAAAAATGGTGCAAGTCAGGGTTGAGTAAAAAATCATGGCTCAAACCGGACCTGCGCCATTTTTTGACACACAACCCCCATTTAAATGACTCCTGTCTTAGCAAAAACGGTGTTGCTGGCTGGAGAGAGCCTACTGCGCATGTGTGTTTGACCAGCCCGAGACGGCCGGCCAAACACACATGCGCTCCGAGGGGGAGGGCTGATCACTCTCCCTCACTGCTCGTCACCCTTGTGGCCCCGCCCTTTTACCAAACAACGATAATAAACGCCTTTTATTATCGTTGTTTGGTAAAAGGTTTGCAGCTTCCACTGCTAGCGGGGGGGGGGGGGGAGAGGCTCCTCCGCCCTAATGGAGGAGCCGCCCCTGGTGTAAACATGCGAGTATGAGTGAAACTGAAATTCAAAGGGCGTGTGATGTCACTTCCGCTAGCCCTGGCATTTTGGTGAGTTGACATTCATGGCTTTTCTGATCTGGTCTAAAAGTCAAAGTTTGGAAAAAAATCCATAGCTCCTTCTACAGAGCGCACTGATCATTTCTGACTCCTGAATCCATTTCTAGGCATTAAACTCAATTAAACTCACACATTTCCAGCCGGGATTCGCGCTAATTACTCCCTTCCCTTGCAGAGGTCCCGAGGAGCATGAAGTGCGCTAATGTGAGTAGACAGACCAAAGGCCTTCGGTTAGGAGGATATCAGGGGCCGCCTTCTCATAGCCAATCCTGTCCCCCGAAAGCTTAATAAAAGGTGATCAGATTTAGAAAGCCAAAAACCGGAGCCGTTTCTCAAAAATAGAAGAAGGACTACAATTTTACAGAAAGGCTTAAATAACAGCGCCTACCAACAGAAAAACACAGTGAACGAGGCGCTAAGGAAATGCATCCAATGCAACCTTTTAACCGCGGGTCAAACGTGTTAATTAAACTGTTTTTGATAAGCTAGTCCTGGTTTGACAGTTCCTCTGTTTAATTGGAACCTTTTATTGCGACGTGCGTTACATGTGTCAAAATCTGCACTGACAGCTGGTGAAAAACTGGGGCTATCCCGGCAAATCCAGGACGCCAAGTCACCCCAACTTATGATCAATTGTTTCTGCATTCGTGGCTCTGCAGTCCAAGAAATGGGGAGAAGCAAATACCTCCAGGTAACCAGGAACACACCTTTCATTAAAAATCATACATTTACTCTCCTTTTAAATGGAGAACGTTCGTCTGTGTTTGAGGTAGATTTGTTTCTTTTTTACAACAAAAGAAACGTGGATCAAAATCACCTGGTTTTATTATTTATTAAAGTTATGCACAGGTTCAGGTTTGGTAAAGTTGAATTTCTTTCAGTGGCTTAAAGCGATTATATACAGTATATGCGTTATTTATGGTTTCACAATCTGTTTCCCTCCTTTTTCCTGATGCAAACATTTTTCTGTGACAAAAATTGCTTGTGCCATTCCTTGTTACACATGTAGTAAAAACGGTGCAAACAATTACACCACTGTTACCCTTGCACTCTCAGGCAGTTAAAAATATGGAGTTAAAAATGCATTTTATGTTTCATGTCTTTCTCTTCTTCCTTCCTCCCACCTCTTCTACCTTACTTCTCTCTCTTTACCTCTCTCCCGCTCTAATTCACTAAGGGCCTGATTTAGATACTGGCGGTAACGGGTCTGCCGCCACTTTTTTGATGGAAATCCCAACCGCGGGCTTGGCGGTCCGCCCCTCCAATCTAGATGTTGGCGGTC
Organism: Pleurodeles waltl; assembly: GCF_031143425.1. NCBI lineage: Eukaryota > Metazoa > Chordata > Amphibia > Caudata > Salamandridae > Pleurodeles > Pleurodeles waltl. The sequence continues at coordinate 1,045,658,797 of NC_090449.1, forward strand.
CCATAGACGATAACCTGCCAGAGTCCCGCCGATTCGGCCAAGGATTCCATTCCGGCGCTATAGGAAAGAGTGGTTGGCGACAGGACTCCAGCCACCTTTATCGTTGTGTAGATTTGGATGTGATTACCGCCAAGCAAAATGTGGCGGTCCGACCTCCAATTCTGACTTGGCCGATTGGGAGGGTGGTAAGGGGTGAAAACTCACCTTTTCTCCTGATTCCACTTCCAATTCCGTCTGGACACGACTGGACAACACCCTCTGTCGCTGCTGTCACTTGAACACAGAGAAGGCTCGACCCCCCCCCATCGCTAAACACAAAGGCAGGGAATCTGCATTGGCTGTATATGTTGGGGGGTGGGGGTCACTGCACATGAGCTTGAGACCACTGCAGACATATACATGTCACAGTAATATTTTAGTTTACTGTGAGATGCATATGTCTGGGTCACGAGTGGGTCAGACACGGATGGGGACACTGGCACACAACAGAGTTTGCAGACATACACAAATGTCATTTTGGTGTCAGCATTCATTGACAAATGAATGCTGGCACCACAATGACGGTACAATCACACCTGTCAACTGTGTTTATGTGTGCACATTACAAGGGGATCTGTACCTGTCATGTTGTGCTTCAAGTTGTGTGTGTGAGTCAGTGTGTGTATATGTGTGTGCGATGCGATTGGATGGTTGAGGTGGAGGGAACTGGAGTGGGTGATGTGGTTGTGTTAATATGTGTGTCACTTATATATGCATTGATGCTGTAGTGTATGTTGTGTTGCTACATGCAACATTCAGGTGAGTGTTGTTGTGTAGCGGTTGTTGTTGTGAGGTGTGCAGTTATGATGTGTTAGTGTGTTTGTGCAGATGAGTGTGCAGTTGTGCTGGCTGTTGTGGTTGTGTCGTATGTGGGTACAGCATCAATAGTGTGTGCATGTTGTGCCATGGATATATGGCAATGTGTGTTTCCAGCATGTACCTGTTGTGTTGTGGTGGAATGGCAATGGATAATAGTATGTATGTAGTGTGTTGCGTCATGTGTGATGCCGGTGGATACATGCGGCAAGGTACAGTGTGTGTGACTTACCTGTATTCCACAGCCACTGCTATTGTCCATTGGGTCACAGGATGTCTTCCCTGTGCTAGCAAAGTGCAGTCAGTGCACCACCTGCGACTGTACCATCTGAGTATGGAGGGCGGGATACCGTCAACTTGACGGTCTTCTCTGGCCCGTCGCGGTAATAGTTTAATGGTAAAACCACCAAGATCGAAATCAGGCCCGAAATCTCCATGTCCCGACCTCCTATGTATTCCAAATGCTGACACCCACGTGTACTTCACATGTGTCCATGCTACATCTCACTATGTCTCTGTCTACCCCTACCTCTTTACCTCCCTCCTATGACTATACCTGGGGCCACTGGAGTGAATACAGCAATCAGTAACTGAAAGGTGACCAGTTAACAAAGGGACTGCACTGCCCACCAATGCATGTGGAAATGTTTTCAGTAAAGATTGATCCTTTTGAGCTTGAAACAGAACGCTTTTGTTACAATCTGCAAATTATGCAGCAGGTAAAGGATTATGTGCCCAGTGGAGCAAAAGCATAATTATGTTAAATATACCATAGCCGGAGAATCACGTAATTCCAGTAACCATGACCACAACTCTCCGCCTCTCTCTGGTCCTACATCAGTATTCGTACCTGTCATCTCCTCACTCTACCTCAAATATCTTTCTGTCTCACCGTTCACCCTGCATCTCCCTGCTGTGTTTCCATCTCACCGCCCGGTATGTCTCCTGCATCTATTTCACCTCTCTACCTCACCTATCTCTAAACCTTACCACTCTAATGTCTTCTCTCTGTACCTCACCTCTCTTTACATTGTTCTCACTTCTCTGTCTCCCTCACATCCCTCTCACTATCTTATCCCTCTCAACCAACCTCTCTCCCACTACCTAGCTTTTCTATTTACCAAACCATGTGTTCTCAATAACAACTCGCTAACTCCCCTGTCTCTCTCTACCTCTACCTCTGATCCCTCTACCTTACTTCTCTGACTACCTCACTCCTTTCTTGCTACCCCTCTCTCCATCATTACCTCCTTTAACTCTTTACCATCTTTCTCTGCATCCTCTCTTAAATGTCAACTTCACCCCCTCAACCTCAGATGTTCCTCTCATCATCTCTCAGTCTATCTGTGTATTGACCGCACTTCTTTCTCGGTCTCACTCCAGTATATCTACTTCACCACTTGTGCCTCAACGCCTTCTCATTCTACCCTTCACCCCTCTCTTGCAACCTTCTCTATGTCTCAGTGCTCTCTTCCCCTGACCTGTCTTTCTATACTGCTTCTCATGTGTCCCCTCTCTCAGAACACAGCTCTGTATCTTGAATCTTTTCTACATCTCTCTCTACCTCTGCCTGGATACCTCTACCTTGCTCTGCCTCTACCGCCCTCTAACCCACCTCTCTTTCTACCATACATCTCTCTCTACCTCTGCTGGGATACCTCTACCTCACTCTGCCTCCACCGCTCTCTAACTCACCTCTCTTTATACCATATGTCTCTCCCTACCTCTGCCGGGATATCCCCACCTCACTCTGCCTCCACTGCCCTCTAACCCACCTCTCTTTCTACCATACGTCTCTCCCTACCTCTGCCGGGATACCTCTACCTCACTCTGCCTCCACTGCCCTCCAACCCACCTCTCTTTCTACCATAGCTCTCTCTCTAGCTCTGCTGGGATACCTCTACCTCGCTCTGCCTCTATCACCTCTCTTTCTACCATAGGTCTCTCTCTAGCTTGGCACTCGGTGTACCCTGCCTCGCCTCGCTCATTCTACACTCCCTTATCATCATCTGTACCTCACCCAAACTCTCTTTCTCATTCTTCTCACTCTTTCACACTCTAAAAGCTTCCCTATCTGCGTTACACTTTCTTTACCCACTACTTCCTCTTTCTACCTTCCTCTAGATTCCTTTCTGGCTCCTCACCCTTCTCTCTTTATCCCTACACCATCTCTATCTGTACCTCCCTCCTCTCTCTGCCTCGCCTATTGTCCTCTTTACAGCTGCTCTTCTCTGGTCGCCCACTCCTGGCGCCTACCTTACTCCTCAGAGGTAGGGGTCACTCTAGCCAGAGGAGTGCACACATAGAAGGAGGCAGGTGGGCAAACAGGGGGGCAGAAACAAGGAGAAAGTTAACAGATCCCTCCCTGTGGATGGAAGAAAAAGGAGTGGGTTGATTTTCACTGTTGCAGCAAGAATACCAGCTGGGCCGAAGGATTTTTTTTCGATTACTGATGTCCAGCCATTAGGAGTTATGTGTCATATCTTATTATTGTTTTATTATTACGCACTGACCCATTGAGCAGCCTCCAAGTCACCCTGGCTGCAAGACAGAAAGGGAATCTAGCTCCAAGAGCAAATGCTTGTTTAGGAGTTGTTTTGGTGCTATCTGCCTCGCTGATCACAGTCAGATTGAAATGTTGGCTGTTTCTGCATGCCCCATTTTCAAAAGTTTATTGTATGATCAATATTGTTTGGCATCACAAGCTTTGAATTTTAATTCCATTGTAAATCAGACATCTGTAGACGATGCCAGAAATGCTCCATTTTGATTGGCTCCCAGCCGTTTGATATTTAGACAAGAAATTCATAGCTAGTACCTGAGACAATCCTCACTACAGTATCAATCCACATATCACTACGCCTTCTTCCCTTAACAGCTGCAAGTAAAGGTACAGTGTTCTAATAAATAACTAGAATGTTTACCTTGCTCACAGAATGTGGCTGCAATAGGAGACATGTGGCTGGTGAAGAGAGCTTTAGAATCATTCACTTTAAAGAAGGATAAATATTATATGTAAATGGCAGTCTCAGCTATTACAAGTTTATGAAATAGCTGCGTCCCTGAAAACCTTCCTTTCACTTTGTTTGTATTTTATTTTTAAAGTGTTTCAAGTCTTGTGTAGTCCTCTGATTTCAAAAAGTAAACTCAATATAATTTGATTTATTTTATTTTTTTAATGAATTAACCGTGGAAGTAGTCATTTGTGAGGCACATAGCGCACTATTATTTTTATAAACAATAAATATATATTTTTAAATGTGTTTAGCATTTTCTCATATTTAATAAAAAATAATTTTGAAATCTGCACCTGAATGCGGGGAGATGCAACTACTGACATGAAGTAGGAAAAAGTAAAAAAAAAAAAAAATCCAAATGGCAATTATTTTGAAGGATCCCACTACCCATAGGCATATAATCTGTTCATTTTAAATATGAAATCAATCTGCAAATACATTCCTTCAGCACTAAAACTTTACTGCTGCACATTAAAAGGGAACATTTACATACCATGTAATCTGCCCAAATATTATAATTTTCAAATTAAAAATGTATTAATCGACAGAGAGGATTGGATAGTCTGCGGAAACAGATGTGGGAAGGTGATGCTGAATTCAGAAATGGACCTCTCTCATTAACTATTTTACCCCTAAAATATATGTTATATTGACTACATATGAGTAAAAATATATAACGTCTCTCATGTATTTTTAACCTGCTGTTTTCGTGCCTGCATTAATACCCCAAAGCTTATCTACATGACCCTGTTCCAAAGGAAAGTCTTTAAATTGAACGTCTCTTATTTATTAATGTAGTGTACATTTTTTGTCACTATAGAATGTTACCTGTTTTGATTGTTCATTAAAATTTGTTATTAAGCTACAGTATGTTTCTAGGAAATCAAAGTACAGACTGCTGCTGCTGCCCTTGAAAGAACACGCCTCCCTCACCCTGCAAGATTTATTCTGACATGGGTGAGGAAGATATTTGAGAATTTATTAAAAATGTGTCATCATTTTAGCATTGCAGAGTTCTAATCATAATTTCTAGGACAAAATGAAACCCATAATTTTGTTCATTTGCTGCAATCTCCTCCATGTTAAATGATTTTAATTCTACAGCTCCTATTCCAGCAACATAACTTTTAAGTGTAAAATATTTTGGTGGTCATTACGAGTCTGGGTCCGACCTCCGGCACTGCCAGTCGACAGCCTGGCGGTCTCGGCGGTTGCAATAAACCAGAGATTATGAGTCCCCTTTCCATCAGCCTTTGCATGGAAGTCGGACCGTCATGCCAATGCTGGCGGAAAGGGTGCGCCGGGTGCCCCATGGGGGCCCTTGCACTGGTCATGCACTTGGCATGGGCAGTGCAGGGGTCCCCATCGACAGCCGGGTAGTGAAAAGCGCGATGGGTGCTGTTACACTCGACGCATCGCCACATTGCAGCCGGCTCAATTATGAGCCGGCGTCAATGTTAAGGCCCTGTTCCCCGCTGGGCCGGCGGGTGGAAATGCTGTTTCTGCCCGCCGGCCCAGCGGGGAACTTTTAATAGGGCCGGCGGGCAGAAGACTGGCGTGGCGGTCTTCCGTGCGAATGAGCTTGGCGGGTGGCCTCTGCCAAACTGATAATGAGGGCCTTTGTTATGAAACTAGAATGCTGGCGCTCTAGTAGTTCATTGGCACTCTGTGGTGAAATCGCTGGAGGACATGGAGGAATCAAGTGACAGGCTGCTTCAGCTATTTGAAGTACATGTTTTACTCAGCATATCAGACTTTTCCCTCTCAAAGTTGAGTGACATGTCTTCGAGGTTGTAGAAAAAGCGGCCCCTATTTAGCTTCTGGATCATTCGCTATCATTTCTACAAGAAAATTATGCAAGAAAACCATTTCCTATCAAACATGGTTCATCAAATCCCAGTAGAGTGTATGAATTGTACACACTGTTAAACCACAATAGAAAACATCACAAATCATTTATATTATTATTAAAATCTGTTATCACTCTTTCTATGCACCTCTTTGTATGTCTCAGACCAGGCAAAACCAGGCTTTCACTGCAATGCATTTCAATGGGACAAAAACATGTGAGCCTTATCATACAATATCCAACAGCTGTGATTATTATAACCTTCCACTTAAATAGTCCCACGGAAAAACACCATCTAACAAACAATTTTGTAAGCCCCAACTTCTAAGAGTTTGACATACAACAGTATTACTATCCAAGAGGGAAGGGACATCCAGTTAGGTTTTGATGTGTGCAGTGGGCCTTCGGTTGTGCCTTGGGATCCCCTCACTCTACTCCTGTTAATATCTACCAGGGTGTGCCATTACTCTTGGATAATTTGTTCCCAACAGGATACTCTAAAATGTATCTTGCCTATACCCCACACATTTTTAAGATGGCAGTGAAAACAGAGCCTCTTGTCCCTCTTACGCAGGACGGTTTCAGACCAGAAATAAAGGCATCCGAGGTCCTTAATCTTATTTTCAAAAAATACATTTGTCACAGGTATGCCACTGGTCAGCAGAGCAGATCAGGTGCCATATGATTGGCTAAGGGAGGCCAGGCTCTCAGCCAATCACACCAACAGGCACAAACTCACCATTGAGTTTCCTTTTCTGTGGAATGGTTTTCCATTTGACAACCATCTGAGACCAAGAATAAGATTTTTCAAATTGTAAAATGACTAATTAGCATAATCATGATATTAGTGGAAATTACATCAAATAACATTTAAGCCTTATGAGGGTATCTAAGGAAATCACATAGAGAAACAATTGGTCCAGATAAATAAAAATGACTCTGTGGCCAGATTATAGCATGAAAATTCATAAATTAACATTAATGAGTGATGTTTGGCATTGGGGACCGACTTCAGTAGACCATGAGATATGCAGGACATGTGCACCCAACTGTGCCCTTGAGTATGCCAACAAAAACCCTGCAATGCCTCTTGGCACCTTAGACCACTGCAGTGGCTGATAGTAATGTCTGATCATGCAAAGGCAGTGACCTGGCTGACAGCACCATGGAAAACAAAGAGCTATGTTTGTCCCCACCTCTGCAAACATGCAATCACTCTCTATAAAGTCATAATGATCTATGTTACACAAATCACACCTCAAAAATATGTTGAAAGCCATGGGGCCAGTACACAGAAAATGTACACCAGCAGATTTACTCATAGGCTTACACCAGATTAACACATTTTTGGAATTCACAGTAAATTGGGGTATTCTTCCTGGAAGGTACAACAGTCACAGCTTTCCGACCCCACTCACATGTGCATGTGTTTATGCATGTGCAATTATTTATATATATGAATACAGCTTGTGTACATTTACGCAGGCGTAAATGCTTAGCAAACGGATATGTACACATTACAATATTTTATTTTTCTTCAAGAGAAAACCATTTTCCTCGTGGAGAAATCACTTCCACTCACAGACTCTAATTTCCACCAAGCACACAGATTTTTCCTGCTTTAACAGTCGTAAACCTCTGATTGCATCCAGGGTGGGAAAGGGTCCTGCAAACGTTTATCCACGCGCACAAACCTAGAGATTCATGGGAGTTCACTTACTTTGCAAGGCATTTCAACCCTGAAATGCCCACTAGTGGCACCTAGGCACATAAGTTGATTCCACATAATATCAAACAATGCAAGTCTAACATAACATTTGAGTGAACCAATATAAATTAAAATTCCCATTTACCTGAAATCCAAACATAAACTTGCGCCTTTTTCTCTCAAAACCAAGCCTTTTGTATGCCTAAATTGAACATGGGTGTGTAAATGCTGTTTGGAATCGTCCTCACTGAGCCCTCCACTTAAAGTCACACAAATCACAAAGTCCTACCTACACAAGCAGTAGACTTTTTGATTTGAAAACAAGGTCTTTTGAAATTGATCCAAATAAATAATTCGCCTTTGAAAACTCACATAAATATTTTCATGGGAGTAATTCTATACCAGGAGAAGGTGTCGGTGTTTCAGGGCAGGTGTGACCAGATATATTGTGCACACTCACAAACATAGGTACCCAAAACTTTTTCAGTCATTTTCCTGCCCCGGAAACGGCTGAAAATTACACCTTTCTAGGGTACAATTTGTGTTCCACAAGGGCGTGTGAATTAATTAATGCATTCCCTGGTGGGGTTTGTAGAACGTGGCGATTCTCCACAGAGATTGTTTTCCCCATGAATGAATGGAAGAACATTTCTGGAGCATTTGACTAGAACAACGGCATCCCAGTGCTGTAGATTCTTCGTGACAGAGGGTAAGCTGCCAGTTACAAATTCAGTAGAAAGAGCCTCGTTTTAATCTTTTTCTTAAAAAGGATACCTGATGTAAAGCAGCAAGGTTGGGGAGGGGGGTCGGGGGGGGGGGGAGTGCCCCAAAGTTTGGAAGCCAGGTAAGGGAATGTTATGGTTCCAGTTTTAGTTCCAACTTAATCTTGGGGATATTTTACAGTTGGAGAGATGCAAAGCAGGGCTTGACTCCAAGAACATAAGAGGAAAAAAGTGCATCTTAAATACCTGGGAATGTAAGGCTTTGCGAAGAATAAACAGGTATTTCAGAATGATATTTTTCTGCAATGGGAGCCAGTGTAAACTATAAAACTTTGCACTTGTATAGCGCACTACTCACCTGTTAGGGTCTCAAGGCACTGTACACATACCGCCGTGGAACCCCTCCTGGCTTTTCCTGTGAGGCACTCCCTCCTGGGCAACCCCCAGGGTGAAGCCAGGCATCAAAGCGCTGTCAGGGCCATTGTGGAGATTAAGCAAGCTGCTGCCCAGAGTTACAGAGTGGGACCCATTAATTAGATTAGGCACTGAGGTGAGAATTATCTGGTCCAAGGGAATTGAGCCCAAGACCCGCCAAGGTGGGAATTGAACCCTGGTCCTGGGCCAGATCTCTGCATCAGGGTCTGCTGCTCTAACCATTGTGCCCTTCCTTGGACTCTCGAGAGTCCAAGGAAGGAATGAACGTGGCTAGGGATGTTCAGAATGAGTCTGGCAGCTGCATTTTGGACAATCTGAAGGCAATTGAGACTTCAGAGCAGTAGCCCAGGTAAAGGGAGCTTGTTCAATCTCGTGTTGAGGAATCAGGGCTTGTAGATCCCGCTTTACAAACTGTTCCCGGTACCAATGGAAACATTCTCAGTGGGATGTGAGGAAAGCAAAACAAACAGCTGCTGCTTTATTGATCTGACTGTCAATCAAATATCACTCCCAGATTTGTGGCTGATTTAGCTGAAGGGGAGGGGTGTCCACCGCCACCATTCTGGGACCCAGGTCCAAAGGCAAGAACATCCATATTTGTCCTTGTTCCATTTAAGTCAGATGCCTTTCATTCATCAGGCAACAGCCCCCGTACAGTTTTTAAAACTTGATCTGGACTTTCCTATTATTGGATATAATTACAGCTATGTGGGTATCATCTGCATAAGAAGTCAGATTAAACCCAAACAACCCAATTACAGTTGCCAAGGAGACCACATAGATACTTAGCACTGAGGCAGGAGACCTGAGAACCCACAGAGATGAAAGAAAATAGTTTGGATTGAAAATGAGGGACAGTGACACAAACAATTTAAGCCATTTCTAGGCATTCTTCTCTAACTTCATGTTTAAGAGCCTGGCACGTAGGGCATCATGAGCCACAGTGTTGAAGGCAGCTGTAAGATTCAAAAGTACTTGGGCAGCAGAGCCTCCCTGGTCCAGGATCATTCTAAGATCATATGACAAGCGAAGCTAGCAATGCTGATTCAGTGTTTTGGTTTAGTGTAAACCCACCCAAAACTTAAAATCACCATTCCTTCCTTTAACCATTTGTGGCTCGTGGGTCCTCCATGGGGCGAGGCAGTACGCGGTGGGTACTGGGAGGATGGCGCGGGAGGGGGGCTTAGGGCAATATTAATACAATAAAAATAAACTTAACGCAGGCCGCGCCTCTCCTCCGTCTCTCCTGCAGCTGGCTTCAGGAACAGGCTCCCAGCCTGCCCTGCAGCCAGTCCTGACGCTGCGCAAAGCAGCATCAGGATTGGCTGGGAGCACCCAGGCTGACTGGGAGCCTGTGCAGGCTCTCTCCAGCCCGGCAACTGTGTTGCCGGGCTGGAGAGAGCCCTGTGCGCATGTGTGTTTGGCCGGCCCGAGACGGACAGCCAAACATACATGCGCTTTGAGGGGGGGTGCTGAGCACTCCCCATCACCCTGGTCACCCCGTGGCCCACCCCTCTAGAAGAAAACAATAATAAACTAAGTTTATTATCAATTTCTTTTGCAGGTTTTGCAGCTGCGGCTGCTGGCGGGGGGCAATGCTCCTCCACTCTAAAGGAGGAGCAGCCCCTGCCTTTAACTCTCCCACCTACTTATATTAAAATCACCTCTAGCTCCCTTCATCTCTACCCACCCCAAACTCTAAAATCTAACTCCATCCCTTTATTTCCACCCTCCCCTGAACCCTAATATCACCTACCTTCCTTTACCTCGACACACCGAAGTCTACTGTCACATTTACCTCCCTTTACAGCTACTTGCCCCTGAACCCTAAATTCACCCTTACCTCCCTTTACCTCTACCCACCCCTGGAACCTAAATTAACCCTTACCTCCCTTTACCTCTACCCACCCCTGGGTCCTAAAATCACCCTTACCTCCCATTACCTCTAACCACCCGCACCCTCAAATAACCCTTACCTCCCTTTGTAGATAATACCCGATAATTGTGACCATAGCCTACGATATAGGGTCATTAGCAGGCAATTTTCACAACTATATGCAGGAGGTCAGCATTTGGTTGAAAGCAGGCTGCTTGAAACCGAATGCAGAAAAGAGTGAAGTCCTACTATTTGGAAAAGCATCATTGTATTGGTCTCAGGCTTGGTGGCCGACTGAGTTAGGCATCTTACCTACATCAGTGAAATCTGCCGGGAATACGCTAGTAATCGTGGGGCTCTCACTAACAGTCGTGGCTCGTGTGTCCTACATGGGATGGGGTGGGGCGGCGTGCGGGGGGGGGCAGAAAGGGGGTGGTGACAGGGGATGGGAGTTTAGGGGAATGTTAATACAATAAAAATAATAAAAAATAAACTTACCTGAACGCAGGCCGCGCCGCTCCTCCGTATCTGCTGCAGCCGGCTGCAGGCACAGGCGCCCAGCCTGCCCTGAGGTCAATCCTGATGCTGCTGAAAGGATTGGCTGGGAGCGCAAAGTTAGGGCACTCCCAGGCAAACTGGGAGCCTGTGCAGGTTCTTGCCAGCCCGGCAACTTGTGCTGGAGAGAGCCCTGTGCTCATGTGTGTTTTGTGAACGTGCAGGTTCTTGCCAGCCCAGCAACAAAGTTGCCGTGCTGGAGAGAGCCCTGTGCTCATGTGTGTTTGACCGGCCTGAAGCGGCCGTCCAAACACACATGTGCTTTGAGGGGGAGTGCTGAGCACTCCCCATCACACTCGTCACCCCCGTGGCCCGTCCCACTAGAAGAAAACAATAATAAACTAAGTTTATAATCGATTTCTTTTAAAGGTTTTGCAGCTGCCGCTGCTAGCGGGGAGGTGACGCTCCTCCACCCTAACACAGGAGCCGCCCCTACTCACTAACCTTCTTTAATCATATCAAGCAGGTTGTGTCCTCTTTTTCTAAGACCTGAGAGTTCTAAAAAAGATCTAGCCTACGAGTCCTGTTTACTCACATAAAACCTGGACTCTAGTCATGGTGTCAGTTTCTTTGCGCCTTGACTATTGTAATGCTCTTAATTTAGGTAAAAACAGGACACTTCAGAATAGAGTACAGGTAGCACTCAACACAGCAGCGAGTCTGGTTTTGACTTCACCTCTTTGGTGATATGTAGTTCATAATATACATGAGGGCTGTATACTGTACGGGCCCCCTTTGAAGGGAGAATGGAGTGCAACATCCACAACCAACACTAACACCATATTGCGATAAATTATTGACAAGCAGTGGCGTAACAAAACTTGAGGGGACCCCTTGCAAAGTACATGGAGAGGGCCCCCTCCCGGACCCAGTATGGAGTTCTCAGGCCTGGGGCCCGCTGCCCATGCATAGTGTACTGTGCTGACAGGTCCCGCTGGAGCTCTAGGAGCCCCCCCACACCACAGGAGCTGTGGTGGCTAATGTTGCACCACTGCTGACGGTTACGATGAAATATTACACCAATAAATTTGCCATCCACTGAAAGAAACCAATTGCTTGCAAACAGTGGTGATAGAACATTTTGCTGAGTAAGGGTGCTGCCCTCAATGTTTCATCACTGAAGTCATAGGGAGTGTAAAAGGTCCGAGCTTCACGCAAAGATAAAGTGTAGCAAATGAGCCATGCCCATTCAGAAGAAGAGTGGTAACAGTGTAGTATGTAGCTGGTTATGCATTTTGCACTGCACTAGTGCAAATACATTACTACGACTTGGTGTCGTAGTGCACTGTTATTTACACGAAGCACATCTCCCATTGAAATGGCAACAAAATTTGCACTGAAATGCAGTTTTGCTGATGAAGCACTTTTTAGACCTCAAGATAATCCAGTGCTTAATTTGTAAATAAAAATGTGCTGGTGCCCAAACATCTCCTCTGAAACATGAGGCTGCTGCAATTAAATGCGCGAGCACTGAATACTGAGACAGTGTAATCCATTTGCAGCCACTAATGCCCCTTCAGCTGACTCTTGCAGCTTTTTGCTTTCTCCCTTTGTGATGCTTTATCGTTTTTCTCTTCCTCCGTGTTTCCCCTATATGTGTTTTGCTCGCAGTAAATGCTTGAAGCAGACAAATAGGTGCCCGCGCTCAAATATAAGTGGCGGTGCCCAGCATTGGAAACCATCAGCTCAAAATAAGCACTGAGCTAATCCCCATGCATGAACTAATTCTCAGTGTAATTCCTGGGTGCCTTGCAAAGCAAGTCTATTTAAAATGGGACGTGGCTCTTGCAAGTGCCTTCGTGTAAATTAGAAGATGAACCTTTCCATCATTTTGCATTCTTTTGCAACGCGTATGTGCGCCCACGCGGGAAATGGCTAAAGCCAGTGCGCAAGCTGTTGGGTTTTAGACAACATGCTGTTGCACTCAGAGTGCTGCGTTCGGGCACCAGATAAGTTGCCTTTGTCCCAGTTTCGAGTATATTCATGCAGCGTGGCTCGCGCGGAAAGGCAATGATTGTGTTAGGAATAAGCAATTGGCCCACAACAGTTCTCTTTGATTTTATTCTTGATTGCTTCTCCTTTTTAATGAAGGAGTATGGAAGTTTTATATTTCGAATGAGGCCCAGACCCACCACTAGCGCCTTGAGACGCTCACGGGTGAGTAGTTGCACTTTACAAAAACTGATTGATTGATTGATTGATATTTTACAATCATTAGTAAGAGGATGGAGGATAAGGGCGTTGTGAGAATTGGCGATCATGTTGAACTGGAATTGTTATGCGTACAATAGGTGCCTGATATCATGTAGGTGAGCACTTACGCTTTTAATGCCTGTAGCATTTTACAGAGCTGCAAATGTATGTGTACAACAGTTGCCTTCACTTGTAGTTGAGCACTTGCACTGTTGATGCTTGCAATGGCATTTATAGTGCAAATGTCTTTTATCTGTTGTATTTTAACGTATCCTTTTGTTGTACCATCTATGGCTGGAACTGTATCGATTGTTTTTTACTTTGATTTTATGGATTTTGTATATGAAATAAGCTGGTTGATTGATTGGTTGAGTGAAAAAACTATGTAGAGCACAAATGACAACGTGGTTATCGGATTTTAGCAAATATTTATCATTTGCACATCACCAAGCACCTTCATTTGTGATGATCCTCTTGAAATCTTTCTACTCATCACATTTTTCAGAATTACAAAACACATGTGCTTCATTTGATCTTGACTAAGTGCTGATACGTTCTGAAACATATATACAGTTGATTTGCAGTTATTTAAATATTGCTGTGTGTTAGGAAAGAGTCTGACACCCTACAGCCATTCATTTCCCACTCACTGTGCCAGATTGTCAGATAGTTCACTTTACAAAATCCTCTAATTTAGCAGCCAGAGAAAGAAAATGAAACATTTTCATGTTAAAAGAATAAGCAGTGATTTGTCAGAAGACAGTGCTGACATTTGATCTCTGAACCCACAGCAAATGTGAAAAGATAGAAACAAAATTCAAAGGCCTCTTTATAGCTCATTCACTTTCTGAAATTTAGCAAGTTTCTTTTGTGGGTGCTGCAGTACCCCATCACTACTACTTCCAATCGCTGTGCTGCAAAGTAACTCTGTGCACCCAGTTCATCTATTTCCCACTAAATTGCTAATGATGAGAGTTGTTAGGGGTCTGTTCGTGACCAGAAGTAGGAAATATGGTGCTGATTGAGAATGTGAATGGCATCCTTCCATTGTTCTTCAGTCGGAATCTTGCCCTTTCCATTTCTTTCAATTCTTTCTTCAACTCAATACCAGTTTGGGTGCTGAAGGGCAGTATCAGAAGACAAACAGGATGCTGCCCTGCAGGATAGACATCACATCATATTGGAGGTACTAGCTGGACCCACGGGCAAGTTGTGTGTGGAAAGTGCAGGGTGGGCTCTTATGTCTCCAACCTTCTGATGGGTGAGGAGCAAACTCTGCCCTGATGTACTAGAACTTGATGCTTGAGCTGTCATGATGCCATTGCATAAGATCTCCTGGATCACCGTGTCCACAGTCACAATGCTGTGGTGTGGATCCCACCAATGCACTAATTAACTAAGGACTGCTTTGCCCCAACCCGTGCTGTGGCTATAGACCCTCTGAACTGTATCTGCACTAGTCTACCATCATGTCCATGCCCAACCCTCTGCTGTGGTGTAGGAACCATGACTGCACTATTGTACATCATTGCAAACAAATGTCGGCTGTGGTGCAGGAACCACCGCTGTGCTTATGTTCAAGGAAAACATAGACAACTGCGCTAATCCCCCTGATGCCGGGTGCAAGAATCATCACGGTGCTAAAGTACAAGGATTCATTGAGTCCCTGTGTCCAAACCGGTATGGCTGCGGCTTAGGAGCCATTGCTGGGCTAATGAACAAGCATACCATGCCTGTGTCCATTCCACAATGCTGCAGTGGAGGAAGTGCTAACCCTGAACTGTGCCACAGACTTCTGAGGCTATCCCCAGTGCTGCAGCGCAGGAAGTATTAACATAGAAGGGTACCATGCACGTCTGTGTCTAACCCCCAGCGCTGCAGTGTAGGAGTGTTAACATAGAAGGGTACCATGCACATCTGTGTCTAACACCCCAGTGCTGCAGGACAGGAAGTGTTAACATGGAAGGGTACCATGCACATCTGTGTCTAACCCCCCAGTGCTGCAGGGCAGGAAGTGTTAACATAGAAGGGTACCATGCACTTCTGTGTCTAACCCCCAGTGCTGCAGTGCAGGAAGTGTTAACATTGAAGGGTACCATGCACTTCGGTGTCTAACCCCCAGTGCTGCAGGGCTGGAAGTATTAACATAGAAGGGTACCATGCACATCTGTGTCTAACCCCCCAGTGCTGCAGGGCAGGAAGTGTTAACATAGGAGGGTACCATGCACTTCTGTGTCTAACCTCCAGTGCTGCAGTGCAGGAAGTGTTAACATAGAAGGGTACCATGCACTTCTGTGTCTAATCCCCCAGTGCAGCAGGGCTGGAAGTGTTAACATAGAAGGGTACCATGCACATCTGTGTCTAACCCCCCAGTGCTGCAGGGCAGGAAGTGTTAACATTGAAGGGTACCATGCACTTCTGTGTCTAACCCCCAGTGCTGCAGTGCAGGAAGTGTTAACATAGAAGGGTACCATGCACTTCTGTGTCTAACCCCCCAGTGCTGCAGGGCTGGAAGTGTTAACATAGAAGGGTACCATGCACTTCTGTGTCTAAACCCCAGTGCTGCAGTGCAGCGCAGGAAGTGTTAACATAGAAGGGTACCATGCACTTCTGTGTCTAACTCCCAGTGCTGCGGTGCAGGAAGTGTTAACACAGAAGGGTACCATGGACTTCTCTGTCTAACCCCCAGTGCTCCTGGGCAGAAAGTGTTAACATAGAACAGTACCATGAACTTCTGTGTCTAACCCCCCAGAGCTATAGTGCTGGAAGTGTTAACATAGAACAGTACCATGGACTTCTGTGTCTAAGCCCCCAGAGCTATAGTGCTGGAAGTGTTAACATAGAACAGTACCATGGACTTCTGTGTCTAACCCCCCAGTGCTGCAGTGCAGGAAGTGTTAACATTGAAGTGTACCATGCACTTCTGTGTCTAACCCCCCAGAGCTATTCTGCTGGAAGTGTTAACATTGAAGGGTACCATGCACTTCTGTGTCTAACCCCCAGTGCTGCAGGGCTGGAAGTATTAACATAGAAGGGTACCATGCACATCTGTGTCTAACCCCCCAGTGCTGCAGGGCAGGAAGTGTTAACATAGAAGGGTACCATGCACTTCTGTGTCTAACCTCCAGAGCTGCAGTGCAGAAAGTGTTAACATAGAAGGGTACCATGCACATCTGTGTCTAACCCCCCAGTGCTGCAGGGCAGGAAGTGTTAACATAGAAGGGTACCATGCACTTCTGTGTCTAACCCCCAGTGCTGCAGTGCAGGAAGTGTTAACACAGAAGGGTACCATGCACATCTGTGTCCAACCCCCCAGTGCTGCAGGGCAGGAAGTGTTAACATAGAAGGGTACCATGGACTTCTGTGTCTAACCCCCAGTGCTGCAGGGATGGAAGTGTCAACATTGAAGGGTACCATGCACTTCTGTGTCTAACCCCCCAGTGCTGCAGTGCAGGAAGTGTTAACATTGAAGGGTACCATGCACGTCTGTTTCTAACCCCCAAGTGCTGCAGTGCAGGAAGTGTTAACATTGAAGGGTACCATGCACTTCTGTGTCTAAACCCCCAGAGCTATAGTGCTGGAAGTGTTAACATTGAAGGGTACCATGCACTTCTGTGTCTAACCCCCCAGTGCTGCAGGGCAGGAAGTGTTAACATAGAAGGGTACCATGCACTTCTGTGTCTAAACCCCAGTGCTGCAGTGCAGCGCAGGAAGTGTTAACATAGAAGGGTACCATGCACTTCTGTGTCTAACTCCCAGTGCTGCGGTGCAGGAAGTGTTAACACAGAAGGGTACCATGGACTTCTCTGTCTAACCCCCAGTGCTCCTGGGCAGAAAGTGTTAACATAGAACAGTACCATGAACTTCTGTGTCTAACCCCCCAGAGCTATAGTGCTGGAAGTGTTAACATAGAACAGTACCATGGACTTCTGTGTCTAACCCCCGAGAGCTATAGTGCTGGAAGTGTTAACATAGAACAGTACCATGGACTTCTGTGTCTAACCCCCCAGTGCTGCAGTGCAGGAAGTGTTAACATTGAAGTGTACCATGCACTTCTGTGTCTAACCCCCCAGAGCTATTCTGCTGGAAGTGTTAACATTGAAGGGTACCATGCACTTTTGTGTCTAACCCTCAGTGCTGCAGGGCTGGAAGTATTAACATAGAAGGGTACCATGCACATCTGTGTCTAACCCCCCAGTGCTGCAGGGCAGGAAGTGTTAACATAGAAGGGTACCATGCACTTCTGTGTCTAACCTCCAGAGCTGCAGTGCAGGAAGTGTTAACATAGAAGGGTACCATGCACATCTGTGTCTAACCCCCCAGTGCTGCAGGGCAGGAAGTGTTAACATAGAATGGTACCATGCACTTCTGTGTCTAACCCCCAGTGCTGCAGTGCAGGAAGTGTTAACACAGAAGGGTACCATGCACATCTGTGTCTAACCCCCCAGTGCTGCAGGGCAGGAAGTGTTAACATAGAAGGGTACCATGGACTTCTGTGTCTAACCCCCAATGCTGCAGGGATGGAAGTGTCAACATTGAAGGGTACCATGCACTTCTGTGTCTAACCCCCCAGTGCTGCAGTGCAGGAAGTGTTAACATTGAAGGGTACCATGCACGTCTGTGTCTAACCCCCAAGTGCTGCAGTGCAGGAAGTGTTAACATTGAAGGGTACCATGCACTTCTGTGTCTAAACCCCCAGAGCTATAGTGCTGGAAGTGTTAACATTGAAGGGTACCATGCACTTCTGTGTCTAACCCCCCAGTGCTGCAGGGCAGGAAGTGTTAACATAGAAGGGTACCATGCACTTCTGTGTCTAACCCCCAGAGCTGCAGTGCAGGAAGTGTTAACATTGAAGGGTACCATGCACTTCAGTGTCTAACCCCCAGTGCTGCAGGGCTGGAAGTATTAACATAGAAGGGTACCATGCACATCTGTGTCTAACCCCCCAGTGCTGCAGGGCACGAAGTGTTAACATAGAAGGGTACCATGTACTTCTGTGTCTAACCTCCAGTGCTGCAGTGCAGGAAGTGTTAACATAGAAGGGTACCATGCACTTCTGTGTCTAATCCCCCAGTGCAGCAGGGCTGGAAGTGTTAACATAGAAGGGTACCATGCACATCTGTGTGTAACCCGACAGTGCTGCAGGGCAGGAAGTGTTAACATAGAAGGGTACCATGCACTTCTGTGTCTATCCCCCAGTGCTGCAGTGCAGGAAGTGTTAACATAGAAGGGTACCATGCACTTCTGTGTCTAACCCCCCAGGGCTGCAGGGCTGGAAGTGTTAACATAGAAGGGTACCATGCACGTCTGTGTCTAAACCCCAGTGCTGCAGTGCAGCGCAGGGAGTGTTAACATAGAAGGGTACCATGCACTTCTGTGTCTAACTCCCAGTGTTGCGGTGCAGGAAGTGTTAACACAGAAGGGTACCATGGACTTCTCTGTCTAACCTCCAGTGCTGCAGGGCAGAAAGTGTTAACATAGAACAGTACCATGAACTTCTGTGTCTAACCCCCCAGAGCTATAGTGCTGGAAGTGTTAACATAGAACAGTACCATGGACTTCTGTGTCTAACCCCCCAGAGCTATAGTGCTGGAAGTGTTAACATAGAACAGTACCATGGACTTCTGTGTCTAACCCCCCAGTGCTGCAGTGCAGGAATTGTTAACATTGAAGTGTACCATGCACTTCTGTGTCTAACCCCCCAGAGCTATTCTGCTGGAAGTGTTAACATTGAAGGGTACCATGCACCTCTGTGTCTAACCCCCAGTGCTGCAGTGCAGGAAGTGTTAACATTGAAGGGTACCATGCACTTCTGTGTCTAACCCCCAGTGCTGCAGGGCTGGAAGTGTTAACATTGAAGGGTACCATGCACTTCTGTGTCTAACCCCCCAGTGCTGCAGTGCAGGAAGTGTTAACACTGAAGGGTACCATGCACTTCTGTGGCTACCCCCAGTGCTGCAGCGCAGGAAGTGTTAAAACAGAAGGGCACCATGCACTTCCGTGTCTAACCCCCAGTACTGCAGTGCAGGAAGTGGTAACATAGAGTGTACTATGGGCTTCTGTGTCTAACTCCCAGTGCTGCGGTGCAGGAAGTGTTAACACAGAAGGGTACCATGGACTTCTGTGTCTAACCCCCAGTGCTGCAGGGATGGAAGTGTCAACATTGAAGGGTACCATGCACTTCTGTGTCTAACCCCCCAGTGCTGCAGTGCAGGAAGTGTTAACATTGAAGGGTACCATGCACGTCTGTGTCTAACCCCCAAGTGCTGCAGTGCAGGAAGTGTTAACATTGAAGGGTACCATGCACTTCTGTGTCTAAACCCCCAGAGCTATAGTGCTGGAAGTGTTAACATTGAAGGGTACCATGCACTTCTGTGTCTAACCCCCCGTGCTGCAGTGCAGGAAGTGTTAACATTGAAGGGTACCATGCACTTCTGTGTCTAACCCCCAAGTGCTGCAGTGCAGGAAGTGTTATCATTGAAGGGTACCATGCACTTCTGTGTCTAACCCCCAGAGCTATAGTGCTGGAAGTGTTAACATTGAAGGGTACCATGCAATTCTGTGTCTAAACCCCCAGTGCTGCAGTGCAGGAAGTGTTAACATTGAAGGGTACCGTGCACTTCTGTGTCTAACCCAAAGTGCTGCAGGGCTGGATGTGTTAACATTGAAGGGTACCATGCACTACTGTGTCTAACCCCCCAGTGCTGCAGTGCAGGAAGAGTTAACATTGAAGGGTACCATGCACTTCTGTGTCTAACCCCCAGTACTGCAGTGCAGGAAGTGTTAACATAGAGTATACTATGGGCTTCTGTGTCTAACCCCCAGTGCTGCAGTGCAGGAAGTGTTAATACAGAAGGGTACCATGCACTTCTGTGTCTAACCCCCAGTACTGCAGTGCAGGAAGTGTTAACATAGAGTATACTATGGGCTTCTGTGTCTAACCCCCAGTGCTGCAGTGCAGGAAGTGTTAACACAGAAGGGTACCATGGACTTCTCTGTGTAACCCCCAGTGCAGCAGGGCAGGAAGTGTTAACATAGAACAGTACTATGGACTTCTGTGTCTATCCCCCCAGAGCTATAGTGCTGGAAGTTTTAACATAGAAGGTACCATGGACTTCCTTGTCTACCCTCCAGTGGTACAGGGCAGGAAGTATTAACGTAGAAGGTACCATGAACTTCTGTTTCTAACCCCCCAGTGCTGCAGGACAGGAAGTGTTAACATAGAAGGTACCGTGGACTTCCTTGTCTACCCCCCCCCCCAGTGCTGCAGTGTAGGAAGTGTTAACATAGAAGTTACCCTAGACATCCTTGTCTACCCCCCTAGTGCTGCAGTGTAGGAAGTGTTAACATAGAAGGGTACCAAGAACTTCTGTGTCTAAACTCCAGTGCTTTAGCGCTGCAAGTGTTAACAAAGAAGGTACCATGGACTTCCTTGTCTACCCCACAGTGCTACACGGCATGAAGTATTAACATAGAAGGGTACCATGGACCTCTGTGTCTAACCCCCAAGTGCTAAAACGCAGGAAGTTTTAACATAGAACAGTACCATGGACTTCTGTGTCTTAACTCCAGTGCTGCAGTGTAGGAAGTGTTACCATAGAGTGTACTATGGACTTTGTGTCTAACCCCCAGTGCTATAGTGCTGGAACTGTTAACATGGAAGGTACCATGGACTTCCATGTCTACCCCACAGTGCTACAGGGCAGGGAGTGTTAACATAGAAGGGTACCATAGACTTCTGTGTCTAGCTCCCACTGCTGCAGAGCAGAGATCACTCCTGTGCTAATGCATGAGGAAAACACGAATCGCTGTGCACAAACCCAGTGCCGGGGTACAACAATCATTGCTGTGCTAATGTATGGGAATGAAAATATAAAAAAACACTGACATTCACAAGTTATGATGAGCTCCATAATCCATAACCTGCACAACAGCTGTGCAAACCATATTGTGCATATCAAATTCATTGTTCACAGGGGGCTCCTTTGTTAGGTCGGAGGCGCGTTGCCCTCCCTTCCCCCACCATCATCAGTAGGAGCTGCAAACCTTTAGAAACAAAACGACAATAAACACTGTTTTTGTTGTTTTATTTCTAAAGGGGTGGGGCCTAGGGGGTGACGAGCAGTGGGGGGAGTGCACAGAGCACTCCCCTCAGTGAGCATGTATGTTTGGCCTGAAGTCTTGGGCAAGCCAACACACATGCACACAAGGGCTCCCTCCAACCCAGCACTGTGTAGCCGAGTTGCAGAGAGCCGGCCCAGGCTCTCAGTGTGCGTTGGAGCACCTAGCAAGGGCACTCCAGCCAATCATAACACTGCTCTGAACAGCATCATGATTGGCGCAGGGCACGTTGGGAGCCTGTGCCTAGAATGCGACGGCGGCAATGCGGGAACAGCGTGGCCACAAGTAGAACTGTTTTCAGATATATTGTTTTGTATTTTTGAGTTGCTTCACCCCGCCCCTAACCCGGTACTATGCGGAGTCGCCAGCTGCGACTGATTGTTCATGATCTCACTCATCACTCCTTCATGTGTCTTTTTTTATTTTTACAGGGCATAAGAACTGAACCACACGTCCTGAATTGGCAGCCATCGAGTCACACGCTTTGGATTTCCAAGCTCGCTCCTGGATCGCGGAACACAAAATAAATTACAGCAGAGAACGCTCCTTTATCCAATTACATTTGTTTATTTTTTTTTATTTTGGGACACTGACAGTCCCACAGAACCAGAAAGCTCACTCACATCGAGTCACTGTGTGGTCAGAAAAGGCTGGAGAGCATGGACCAGAGGGATTTGGAAATTGAGTTTATGCAAATACTGGACTACACAACACAGTTTCTAGACAAATCACTTCCTGGGTAGTTTAATCTCTTCTGGGGTATTGATGCAAGAGCCAGTATTTACGAAACTTTCAGTGTGGAGCAGGGCCCTGGCGATGTATTGCGTAGTTGCTGCAGTAATCGACATCACTGTAGATCACACCTGTCACTCTTCATTGCACCTATCTTATTTTTTTTCCGGGTACGCCCACGTTTAGGATTTCTCTTTTGTCCCTTCCTCGGTCCTCTGGTTCTATTGTTTGCCTCCTTGTATGTTCCTGCATTACAGTTTGTTCATCAGCTGGTGACCTCTCTGTCTTCTGTTGTCCAGGGGTTGTCACCGGGTATCCTGGTCTAATAGGATCTCATTACAGTACATTCTGCCAGGGAGTCAGGTAATCCATTGATGTACTCCCTATATTATATTTTAACCTCCTAGCTGCTGTCTTCTCCTTGCTAGAAGTGTTCCCCAATTTCTTGATGTCCCTGAGATGGTTTGGTAAAAATTCCTTGATGGCACCACCATCCGAGATGATTCTACTAGAGGGCGAATCCAGTCCTGATTTTTTTTCTACCCCTTCCCTTGCATTTCTACAGTTTGTTCCGAAAGGTGCATCAGCAAACCGACACACTGCAAAGAGACCTAGGTACATCCGGTG
Organism: Pleurodeles waltl; assembly: GCF_031143425.1. Classification (NCBI taxonomy): domain Eukaryota; kingdom Metazoa; phylum Chordata; class Amphibia; order Caudata; family Salamandridae; genus Pleurodeles; species Pleurodeles waltl. The sequence continues at coordinate 1,045,681,487 of NC_090449.1, forward strand.
TTCTCAGGGGTTTCTCAGTGGAACCTGACACAAACCCAGGTCCATAGCCCATTCACGGTCTAACAGTCAAGCTATCTCTAAATTTGGAACCCTGTCAAGGGGAAACTTCCTTGATTAAAATTCTACTTTCATGCCAAGTTTAGTGTAATTCAGTGAAACTTTTTTTACATTTTCTGGTTGGATTAAAAATTCCTTGGGGAGCTAGCTGAGAAATCTCACTTTTTTACACCTGCAAAAGGCCCCGTGGATCAGGCAATATGCACAGCAGAAAAAGGCAAGCAAAACAGTGATGGTGAAATATCTGTTGAAGCCAATAGACATCATTAAATTTCAAGATCTAGTTTCAAGATGCTGCAGTGGTCCAGGTTGGTGGTTCCCAACCTTTGTTCTTGGGACCGCTGGGAGTCTGCGAAGCCTCTTCAAGGGGTCAGCGACTGCTTGGAAAATTAAATTATATTAACAGATTAATAAACTATATATAAATAACGTGGCTATATGTACAACTGAATTTTTTTAAACTTACTATAAATGTCAAGAAATTTGAAATTGGAGCCTAAAAATTAAATTAGTATTCTGACATTGATTTGGAGGAGCCTTACAGGTGCATCAAACAGAACATGGTATTGACAATTTGTGGCTTCAATTTAATTTAGAAAAGCTCCACCTTTCCTATTAAAATTATTTTTTTATTTTTTTATTTTTCGATTTATATGTGTTTGCAAATGAAATAAAATGTATAATTTGTACATGTGGTTGATGAATGTGTGTTACTGTATTTTTTGTGTATTGTTTTGCGGTTCAAATCATTGCTATTGTTTAGGCCATGCCCCCCCCCCAACCCAGCTTCCGGTAGTGACTCAGCGGGGGGTGCCCGGATTCGAATAATAATCCAGAGACGGTCCCCAGGTTCCAGTAATGATAAAGTGGGGGTCCACAGAAATCAGAAGGGTGAGAACCACTCCTCTAGAGGCTCAAACCTCATACATCAGCCAATGGATTTAGAAGAAACCCTTTGAAACTGAGCAACTGGAGGAACCTGAATTTTAATCGGGATGGCATGGGTGACGCAGCCCTGCGGCGGAGCGTCTTGCATCTGACAGTGCGCATCGACGCTGCGGAGCGCGTGCAGGGAGTGTTGTTTATGTGCCAGAGGCACGCAAGTGGTAATAAAAAGCAGTGTACAGTACTAACAGCATCTCAAATCAAAAGACTCGATTTATTTCCAGACGAGACACAATGCTCGGCCAGGGACTCCTCAGTTTACACCCTGAGTGCCTCTGACGTCTGCTGAATTATTCAGAGACATCTGCTGCTTCAGCAAACTGAATAAATGGACTATCACTTGCAGCGGGAGTGTACACATCTCGGGGTGTTAGCTGGCAGGCCAGGGCTGTGATGGGCGGTTCTAACCTGGAGCAGGATCAGTGCACAGCAGCGAGACCTGGGGTTCAAGATCACACACCCAAGTGAGGCCTAGGGTTCAAGATCACACACCCCAGTTAGGCCTAGGGTTCAAGATCGTACACTGCAGTGAGGGCTAGGGTTCAAGATCACACACCCCAGTGAGGCCTAGGGTTCAAGATCATACCCCGCAGTGAGTCCTGGGGTTCAAGGGCTGGACGCGCATGAGTCATGGGGGTCAAGATCATACACCTCAGTGAGTCCTGGGGTTCAAGTGCTGGATGCTGCAGTGAGTCATGGGGTCCAAGATCATACACCGCAGTGAGTCCTGGGGTTCAGGGGCTGGAAGCCACAGTGAGTCATGGGGTTCAAGATCATACACCTCAGTGAATCCTGGGGTTCAATTGCTGGATGCCGCAGTGAGTCATGGGGTTCAAGATCATACACCGCAGTGAGTCCTGGGGTTCAAGAGCTGGATGCCGCATGAGTCATGGGGTTCAAGATCATACACCGGAGTGAGTCCTGGGGTTCAAGTGCTGGATGCCGCAGTGAGTCAAGGGGTTCAAGGGCTGTATTCCGCTGTGAGTCCTCAAGTTCTAGAACTGTACACGCAGTGAGTCCTGTTTTTCAAGATCTGTACGCACAGTGAGTCATAGGACTCAAGATCATACACCGCAGTGAGTCCTTGGGTTCAAGATCAGACACCGCAGCGAGTCCTGGGGTTCAAGATCTGTACACACAGTGAGTTATAGGACTCAAGATCATACATCGCAGTGAGTCCTTGGGTTCAAGATCATACACCGCAGTGAGCCCTGGAGTTCAAGATCTGTACACACAGTGAGTCATAGGACTCAAGATCATACTACGCATTGAGTCCTTGAGTTCAAGATCATACACTGCAGTGAGTCTTTTGGTTCAAGATCATACACTGCAGTGAGTCCTGGAGTTCAAGATCTGTACACACAGTGAGTCATAGGAATCAAGATCATACACCGCAGTGAGTCCTTGGGTTCAAGATCATACACCGCAGTGAGTTCTTGGGTTCGAGATCATACACCACAATGAGTCCTTGGGTTCAAGATCATACACCGCAGTGAGTCTTGGGGGTTCAAGGTCTGTACACCGCAGGAAGTCCTGGGGTTGAAGATCTGTACACCGGAGTGAGTGCCAGAGTTCAAGATCTGTGCACAGCAGTAATCCTGGGGCTCAAGATCTGTACACCACTGTAAGTCCTGGGGTTCAAGGACTGTACACCGCAGTGAGTCCTGGGGTTCAAGATCAGTACACCGCAGTGAACCCTGGGGTTCAAGGTCTGTACACCACAGTGAGTCCTGGGGTTAAAAATCTATACAGAGCAGTGAGTCCTTTGGGTTCAACATACATACACGGAAGCAGGGAATGGATGGATCCCGCATCTCTACATAGCAGTGAGTCCTGCGGTTCAAAGTCAGTGGGAGTCAAGGGCCACCCATTCAGTGAGACCACGCACTATGCATCTGTACAGATAAGTGTGTCCTGGTTCTCAGGATCTCTACACAGCAGTGAGCTCAGGTTCTCCCTGCCTCTACACAGCCTGGGCGAGTTCAAGGTCCCTGGATCTGTACACAGCAGGAGTGAGTCCAGGAACTCTAAATCTGTACCACACAGCAGTGAATCCAGAGACTGTGGCTCTGTACAGAGCAGTAGTGTGTCCATTGATCTGCACATAGCAGTGAGTCAAGGGTTCAAGATTTTTACACAGCACTGATACATGATCTGATCCTGATCTGAACACTTTGGTAAGTCCTGGGACCCCGATCCGTAGACAGGAGTGAACCTTATAACACCAGATATGTACATAGCAATGAGTCCATGAACATCAGAACTGTAAACATCCATGCATTCTGGGACTCCAAATCTGTACACAGTAGTTAACTCAGGAGCATATGATTTGTGCACAGCAGTGTCTCTGGGTTTCAAGATCTCCACACAGCAACAAGGAAGTTTGGTGTTGTAAAACTGTATACAGCATCTGTGACTCTGGAATTGTAAACAGAAGTGAGTCCAAGGACACCAGATATGTACAAAGCAGAAAGTCAAGTATTAAAGGGCCAGATGTATCAAACTTCTTTGCATTCGCAAACGGTGCGAATCGCAAAAATTGGCCGTTTGAGAATGCAAAAATGCCTTTCACGATGTATGAAAGGCATTCGCAGTGCAAATATAAAGAATCGCTAACATAGCGATTTCTTACAACTGCGACATGAATTTGCGGGTCGCATTCTGCGTATCACAAATAGCGACATGATTTAGTGAATTGCAATCTGCGCATCGCAAATTGCGAGCTGGATTTGCGAATCGCAGATTGTGATTCGCTAAATCATGGCGCCATTTGCGATACGCAGAATGCGATTCGTAAATTCAGTCTCGCAATGCAATGCATCAACAATTCGCAAACAGCGATTATTCGCAGAATGGCCTTTTGCACATGCAATTTACCACGAAGTGAAATCAGGTGGTAACCAGGTGCAACCTATATAAAGAGGCCCAGAATTACTCAGCCTCTTTTCCACAATGGCTGCACTCTACGTGATGGTGAGGAGGATGAGGATCCTGGCAGGTTTGAGGAGAGAGAGGAGACAGAAGCACATTTTTAGAGTGCGCATAACCCTTTTTGACCAGACTGAGGAGGAGATATATGAGATATATGAGAAGTACAGGTTAAGGTCAGCCATGATACTTGACCTGATAGCTGATCTACAACCCATACTGCAGCGCACCATACACAGGACCAATAGAATACCATCCATGTGCAGGTATTATGCTCCCTGCACCAGTTAGCCTCAGGGAGCTATGCGCTGGAGGGGTCTCACAGAGTGCTGTCTCACGATTTTTCAATGCATTTCTCAATGCCATGCTGAGCAAAATTCAACAGCACATAAGATTCCCCAACACCCCACAGGAATTACTAAAGACAAAATTAGATTACTACCAGATTGCCCGATTCCTACATATAATAGGCACCATCAATGGGACACATGTAGCTATCTGTCTGCCATCGGCCACAGAGTATGTTTATCGGAACAGTAAAAATTCACATTCTATGAACATACAAGTAGTTAGCAATGCCTCCAACATTATAACCGATCTCGTGGCCAGATATCCAGGTAGCACACATGACTCCCACACCTTTCGGCACAGTGGAATTTACACAAGACTACTAGCTGGGGAGTTTGGCGAAGGATATCTACAGGGTAATGTAATAGTTGATAATGTCACATTGATGTAAATGTGACGTCAGGTATAACACGTATTCATTTTGCTCTCCTGTCACTCCAGGAGACAGTGTCTATGCCGTGCGGTCATTAATACTGACGTCCTATCTGAATCCTGCAACGCCAGCCAAAAGGAGGTAGAATGCTGCTCACAGGACAACCCGCAGCGTTGTAGAGAGGACCTTCGGCCTGCTGAAGAGCCGCTTCAGATGCATACACAAGAGTGGTGGTGCACTACAATACAATCCTGAAACAACATACAAAATCGTGGCAACATGTGCTATGTTGCACAACATTGCCAAAACGAGGGGCATACCCGTGGAACCCACCGAGCCGGACTCAGATGAAGATGGTGATCCCTTGCCACCCCTTCAGCCAGCAGACAGAAACAGTGCAGCAGAGGGCAGAAACAGATGTGCTGACATCACGCACAACTATTTCTGATGTAAGTAATGACAATACCACGTCTATTTTATGTATTGCAGTAGATAGCATCTTTATTGCCTTGACTTCAGGTAATATATGTGTGATTAGGACATAGCTATGCACTATACACAAACAGGTGCGTGTAACAGTGTCACACTATTAGCATCATAGTATAACTGTTTTGCTACATGTTACTGTAGTCCCCTGTACCCCTCATCATTACTTCCTACGTCCACGCACTCCACTTGAGTGCTCAGTGGCCTCGGTGGCACCTCTTGTAGTGGGTTCAAAGACAGTACTGTGTCTGGTACTGCAACGCCTAGGATCCATCACAGGGGCTGTGAGCCTGCTGAGGCTAGAGAGCTCCTCACTATCCCCACCACCCAGTTCGCTATTTGTAGCACTCCGTGCTGTCTGCATTGTCTCCAAAACATTGGTGATTTGCACCAATCCTTGTGCAACGTCCCGACTGCAATGTGCCATCTCCACTTGTATGCCCACAGCACGTCGTGATATCAAGGCAGTTGTGGTACAGAGCCCATTGATAGATCTGCAGAACCCATCCAACCTGCCCATCAATTGGTGATGGCGCCTACGGTGGCTGACATGCTCCTGCTGAATCACAGTGCAGAGTTCCCTAATGGCATTTGTCATCTCCTTTGCGTGTTCTGCTGCTGTTTGCTGTCCCTCATGCAGCTTGCACATGTTTTCATTGAGAGACTCCAGCTGCTTGTGCATTGATCTCATGCTGTCATTGAGAGACTCAAACTGCCTGTGCATTGCGACCATGTTATGATCGATTGACACAAACTGCCTGTGCATTGACCTCATGTGTTTACATTGCAGGCGCTGCACTTTCAGCATGAAAGCTTTTAGGCTGCCAAACAGTGATGGGCCCTCACCTTCCTCAGTGCACTGTCTGCCTGCTTCAGGATGCCTCCTGAGTGGAGTGGACTGACCCTGGGGCAGGGACTGCTGTCTTACTGTGATTCTAGCCTCTTGGTGTGGTGTGGGTTCTTCATCTAGCACTTCATCAGAGTCCAGGTTATACTCTAGGAGAGGTAGCACTCTTGCCCTGCGTCTAGTTGGTGCATTAATGAAAGACTCATTGGTGTTTGAGTCAGACTGTGGCTGTATTTCGCTATCCCTCGCATCTCCACCTTTTGCTGCGCCAGGGCCCGGAAGATCTACAACGACAATGTGCAGCATGTCATTTTTGATTATTACACAAATAGTTGCATAATAGTATTAAATGTACACTGGCATAGTATCACTAACAGTCTTTTGTGTTGTTTCTCGATTTGACTTAACACTATCTTACAATTTATGTGGTATTTGCACTTTAGGGGTGTGGACTACCACTCCCATAAGGCATTGTTGTGTTGTATGTAAGATGTGGCATGGACAACTTATCATACTGCATAGTGCCAATAGCTATTTTCTACGGGGCATTTGTACATGCACATATGGGGAAACACATCATTGCTGGCCTTACCTTTACTGGTGCTGGGTGTCTCTGAGGTGTCAATATCAGTGACACCACTGACAGCTTCAGGAAGCAGTGTGGACTCCACCATGTCCTCCATTGGTGTAGATGGTGTCTGGGTGGGCCTCCTTTAGCCTGCTGGCTACCTTCTCTTTCGCATGGGAACGCGAGTCATACCATTGCTTGCGTATCTCCTCAACGGAACGCTGCGCAATACCCACTGCGCATATTTTGGTCTGGATGTCTCACCACAGTTTCCTCTTCTCAGTTTCAGGTACCTGGAGTGAGTTCTTCCCAAAAGTTTGTTGTGGTTCCTGACCACCTCCTCAGTGAGCACCTCCAGTTCCTGCTCACTGAATTTGAGCTTGCGCTTCCTGTCACCTTTCTCCTTCACGTACCCATCAGTGGCCATGCTCCTGTTTGGTCCTGGCTGGCTCACAAGGCTGCCTCCCTGGTGCTGGGCTGTGTCTCTCTCCCTGCTCCTGGAAACAGCATGGGCTGACTCACTTCCTGGTTGTGATGTCATCAGGCTGTTCCGGTTTGCCGTTTTCACAATTTGCAAATACCGATTCGCTATTTTTTACGATTCGGTATTTGCAACTCACGAATTGCATTTGCGAATTTTAAGAAATCGCTATTACCAACTGGCAGTTTTCATACATCTCATTTTGCATTTCTAAAATAGTGATTTCTTAAAATTCGCTATTTAAGAAATGCAAACCGGGAGCTTGATACATCTGGCCCCAGATTCCTACACAGCAGTTAGTTTAAGTTATCAAGGGCCAGATGTACGTACCATTTCGTTTGCGACAGGAAAAAAACATTTTGGTATGTACAGACCCTATTTTGCGAAACGGTAATCTATTTACCGAATCGCAAAATAGGTTTGCGAGTCGCAATTAGGAAGGGGCGTTCCCTTCCTAATTGCGAGTCGCAGTGTGATGTAGGATTGTTTTGTGACCGTGAATGCTGTCACAAAACAATCGCAGTTAGCACCAGTTTCAAACTGGTGCTAACCCATTCGCAAACGGGAAGGGATCCCTATGGGACCTCTTTCCCTTTGTGAATGCATGCAAAAATATTTTTTCAGATCAGGCAGTGCCTGCTCTGAAAAAATGAAAAGAAGCTTTTCATTTTTGTTTTTGAAATGCATCTCGTTTTCCTTTAAGGAAAATGGGCTGCATTTAAAAAAAAACAGCTTTATTGAAAAGCAGTCACAGACATGGTGGTCTGCAGGCCACCATCCCTGTGAGGGCAGCCATTCCAAACAGGGTTGCAAATTGCGACTTACCTCATGAATATTTATGAGGTAGGTCATTTGCGACCCCATTGGGAATCACAAACAGTGTCACTGACACTGTTGTACATCAGGTTTTCCCACTTGCAAATTGTGAGTCGATATGACTCGCAATTTGCGAGTCGCAAAACCTAATGTTCGTACATGTGGCATCAAGATCTGTACAAAGCAATGAGTCCGTCAACACACTATTTGCACACACTGTGCGTCTTTGGTCTCTGAATGCCTAAACTTTAGTGAATCCGGGTTATCGTAGTCCTATGCAAGGCAGTGAGTCCAAGAATCCAAAGTGTGTGCACAGCAGAAACTCCTTAATGCCTCTATCTGAGTCCTCTTACATATTTCTTCCTTTGTCTCAGCTTTAATCTCTCTTGTTTCTTTCCACATGCTTCCTTTCCAGCAATGCATCCTGCCCCATTTTTCTATTGTCCAAAAAAGCAATGAATGAAAGTGGTCACTTGTGCAGCAGAAATGTACACAGTAACATATTAGCATTGTGGCTTGGGTCAGAGGGAAGACCTGTACTGAGCTATTGAGCAAATGGAAATGAGGAATTGTATAACAAAATGTAATTAGAGGTTTGACAGAGAGGAAGAGGGAGGGAATTCCAGAGGGGAGGAGCAAGAACAGAGAAGGGATGACCACCAGTTCGAGCAGGCCTTAAGCTATGAACTGCAGAAGAAAATGACTCTTGGACCAAATAGAGCACCAGGGGATGCCCCGACGAGGGTGGTTCAAGAAGAGTTTTTGACCAGTCTGATGGGAGGTCCATTGACTCAAACACAGTCTTGAGTGTCCTGCTAAATTGGGAGGTAGTGGAGTTTGGAGTGCCACACAAAACTATTTGCAACTTTTCATAAATCCCCAAAAAATGCCCTGCCAGGTTCTAAAGCAGTATAAATACGAGGGTACTGCAGCACTCAAAAGGAAGTCTATAAGGAAGTCACTCAAGATAAGTCCATGAACAATTTAAATAGTTAACAACTTTAATTTAGATAATCCGTCCAATACATGTTCTGATATATTAACTTCCACAACCAACACATATTTCATCACCTTTAGTGACTTCTTCAAGGCTAGAAACTCACCAAGGTAATCAAGAAATATAGCATCCTCTTTTGCTCCGATTGTGGCAGTAGCGGCTAAACAGTATAAATTAATGTAGTAAGTCCTAGCTCAGTAGAAGACCGGTCTCACACAAAAAACCTGGGTATTGAAAAATAGCTTCACATATCTAAGGATATAACCAAATTCCATTAGTATGGAAGTCCAGTTACCACACCATAAGTATTTAAAGACCCTGATAAGTCAAATTTACAAGATTTCACTGCGCCATTTCTTCCAACATTTTTAACGCCTGCTGAAGGCAGGCGTTAAACTGATGTTCCAATAATAACCTATGGGCCTCCCTGTGCTTTGCTCGATTAGCTCCATAAGTTCTTGCATTAATCCAACAAAGCGTCACAATAGCGTCACAAATTATGATGCTATTGTGCTAACATGTGCCATGGTGCGCTGTATAGTAAATACAGCGCTACTATGGTGACGTTAGGGGGGTGCAGGGCGACACAAGAAAAGTGGCACATTAGACCTGATTTGCCACTATCTTGTATATATGCCCCCTATTGTCTACAATACATTACATAAAGGATTAATTGGTTCAGCATCTTGATCACGATTGAATGGCTTGCATGCCTGTATGAGTTTGCTGGTTCTTATTAGATAGCCATTCTTGATTTGTCCCATGTCTGAAGCATCTCATCCTTTCTGAATGGTTAAGTTATATCATTCAACTGGTGGTGTGAGGGAACTAATAATTCTCCTTAAATACTCCATTAGAATGCATCACTTTCCCTGCCCTCTTCCCTATCTTGTCCAGTAATGTTGTACTCCCTCACAATCGCCTTTCTCAAGACTCAAATTTTCTTGCAAATGTATATGCTTGTCTTGCATCATAATCTTGTTTGTCTTTTAGAAGCGTCTGTTGTTTTCTTGTTTGAACTACATCCTCGTATTTTGTTATAAGAGATTGTATTTCAATTTTCAATTTGTGTATAAGCTCCTACTTTGTTTCAGGCTCTAGTTCCTCATTAATTTGTTTTATGATTATACATTTTCTTCTCTGTCAATGGTGGCATATTTAGAGAGTATTTCCATCCAACTAAAGAAACTCACATTTGTACTCGTTACTCACTCCTCAATCATTTTCGGGTTTAGCTGCTCAGAGCCTAGGATGGTATAAATGGGCAACCCCTTTGGAATCCATTTTACGTCTATATATTTCCTCAAAGAGGTGACCTCCCATCATTTTTTTAATCTATTGTCTGGTCAATTGGTCCAATGCTGGTCCTGGGTTCTCAATCATTATATCACTTGAATATAAAGCATCTGCCAGCTCTTCACATTTTCTTCTCACTTAAAACCACTATTTCTTATGTGTATGTTATGTGTTGTTATATTTGTGTTGCAGTCTAAAAGACCTTCATCTGATGAAGTGCATGTTACGAAAGGGCCACAGGAATAGAAAATGGTCAAATTGACTCTGCATGGATATCAAGAAAAGACTACCCAGTTTATTGCAGGGAAAACAGTTTCTATTGTTTCTTCTCATTCATGTAAAAAAATCACTGTGGTAAATATTAATTGCCAATCATACAGTATTTCATTGGAGTGATCCTACGTTTTTAAATATATTCTGTCTTTCTACTTGCACATAAGTCCATCATTGTAGATGTGAACAACAACATTACTGCAAGAAGTTCAAGTATCTTGTGTCCAGACATTTATGAAAGCCACCAACAGAAGCAGAACGGTTTCCAGGACAATAAAGAACTGCATCAACCTCCTGCATACCAATCCTATTCCTCAGTCCACAGAAATGTACAGTGCTCTCAATCTCTTCTTCAGTGCAAAAATGCAGCAGATCCAATAGTACTTCGACAACAGCAAGCCTGCTCCTTCTAATATGCCCACCCCTTCGACTATAATCCCACAGTGGTCTGCCTTCACTTATCTCTAGCAGATCTCACCAACATACCCAGCTCCTTCAAAGCCACTTCTTATGAAGATTATGTCTTATCCTTGAACAGAGCTCTCTCTAAGGACGCTCTCCCACCCTTACACACTAGTGTCAATGCCTCCCTCACTTAAGGCACCTTCTCAGACACTCTCAAGACAGATCTGATCCTGTGACTCCTAAAGAAACCTTCAACATATCCCGATGACCTCACCAACTACCTGCCAATCACTCACCTACAATTCATCAGCAAGATCATTGAAAATGCGGTCTATGTTGAACACCAAGATCGCATCAGTGCAAACCATCCCATGCACTTCAAGCCAGTTAATGTCATATAGTGCATACATGACATCCATTGGCAAAGCAATTATTTGCTCATATTGTTAGATGTCATGAGTCTGTATACTGGTATATGTCATAGAGATGGGCTCAATGTAGTGAGACACTTTCCCAGAGGGAGACCTTTGAAGCTTTGCATGCATTCACAGATACTAATGGACATGTTCAAATGGTATTTAGAGAATCATTCTTTTCTATTAAATAAAGAGGTATTTTATCAAGTGAGGGGTGCGGTGATGAGCACCTGCTTTGCCCTTACTATGCATGTTTGCACACATGCTGGTGGGAGGAGCAGGTGCTCCAAACAGTTCATGTGACAGAATAGTGTGACTATGTGATTTCTTAGGTCAGTTATGTAGATGACCTTTTTGTGATCTGGAAGCGTGCAAATCTTTCTAACAGTGATCAATGTGAACAATTTAAATTTGCATTTTACTGCCCGTATTAGTAAGAACATATTGATTTTTTTTAGATCTGACAGTATATATTAAAAATGAAACAATCCTGACAAAACTATTTAGAAAACCAACTACACCACACCACGTGCAACAAGCTTTTATCCAAAAAATCTGAAAGCAAGTATGCCATAGTAGAAAATGTTAAGGCTGAGAAGAAGCCTTGTAGCCTTGATGATGACATGGAGATTTGCCAGCAAGAAATGATTCACAGATTTAGAGAAAGGGACTATCTCAATGATCTTTTAATGAAAACCAGTGCTAAAGCGCAAGTGTTCTCTGTCTAAATTGTATTGGTGATCGGTTAATCCATGCTTGGCATATTTGATTTACTAGTAAGTCCCTAGTATAGTGCACCATGTATGCCCAGGGCGTGTGAATCAAATGCTACTAGTGGGCCTGCCGCACTGATTGTGCCAACCACTTGAGTAGCTCTATAAACGTGTCTCAGACCCGCCACTGCAGTGTCTGTGTGGGCAGTTCTAAACTGCCATTTCGACATGGCATGTGCACCCACTTGCCACGCCCAAACCTTCCCTTTTACTACATGTAAATCACCCCGAAGGCAAGCCCAAGGCATGTCCTGTCTTTTAAATACATCACACCCTGCCAAGGGGGCTGCCTTGGGCCTGCCTTTGGGATGATTTACATGGTGACAGAAATGGGTATAAGTACTGGACCTCTGACACCACATAGTTAGACCACTTCTGATCTGAAGAAATTCTGTCAGGAAGAAGAGCTGGATGCTGTAGGTGGGACTGCCACTCTGCCTGTTGCTTTGTTGTGCTTGCCTGCTGCTTGCTGCTTCTGATATGGGAGTGAAAGGCCTGGACTTTGCTTTCTACATCCTGCTTTCCAAGGTTCTCCAAGAGCTTGAACTGAGCTTGCCTTCTGTTAAGGCCCACGTGCACATCTGGGTCCCAGGAAATGGGGTCCCCGTGGCCAATCGTGGTCCGGGATGAGTCCGGGCATGTCGCCCCCATTCTGTAAATTGGCCTGGCCCCGGAGGGGTGTCGTGGTCCCTGGGGCTAAAAACGGAAATACTTTCCCTATGGTAAGTAGGTCCTAACTATGTCTATCTACTGGTGCCAATATGTAATAAATATATATATATATGTGTGTGTGTGTGTTTATATATATATATAGTCACTGAAAAAACAGAAGTTACAGGGATGTTATAGTTAGGTTCAGATTCTACACCCACAAAATCATGTATATATGGTAGCTGTATGGGTGTGTGAGTGGTTGTGTGGATGTGTAAGTGGTTGGGTGAGTGTGGGAGTGGGTGTGTGAGTTGGTGTGTGAGTGCTGTGTGGGTCTGTGAGTGGGTGTGTGAGTGGTTTTATGCGTGTGTGTAAGTGGTTGTGTGGGTGTGAAAGTGAATGTGTGAGTGAGTGAGTGACTGTGTGAATATGTGTGTGAGTCTGAGAGTAGGTATATGTGTATTTTTTAATTGGAGTCTGGATCTGTGGATCCACCTGGCTCCATCTGAATTAATGAGGATCTGGGAGGATCCACCAAAATCCACTCAAATCCACTTAGATCCTGGAGGATCCAGGTGAATCTGCAGATTCTCGTGCTCGCAAAACAAAAGTTTTGGGCAATGTCTTGCCCATGAGGAGTCCCTCACATACCCCCCCTTCTGCCCGACTGGGCCAGGGTACATCTACCCTGAACCGTTCTGTCTCTTTAAATTGTATTTTTCCCGCTTGGAACAGAGTCCCAATAAACAAAATGGTGGCATCAATTTTCCTCTCAGTTTGCAGCCAGCCAATCACAGTATGTGTGCATCCGCAAATCCACCCAAATCCGCACAGGATCCAATGGTATCCGCATCTCTAGATATACATAAATCTTTTCACTTTTTTTTTACTCCAAAACGACTGAACAGATTTACACCAAATTACAAAAAAGAGATCTTTCTGGACCAAGACCTAGCTTTCTGCCAAATTAGGCAGAATTCCGTTCAGCAGTTCGGGCTGTAGTCGTGCCTAAATTTCCTATGGGAAATTGCATGGGGAAAATGCCTTTTGGGCAGCCACCTTTTTTCTTGACTCCCACTTGATGAATCACCCTGAAACTTTCCAGACAGCAGCTGAAGTGACTGGCACACTAGTTTTGAAAATTTCAGGAAGATTTGTCAAATGGCGCCAAAGTTATTAGCAAAACAAAAAATTATTTTCCTATGGAAACTAAGTGCCAGATGTATCATCACGGCCCTTTGCGATTCGGAAATTGCGATTTTTAAGAATTCGCTATTTCCGACTCGCAAAGTGCCATGTATCACATTTGCGATTCGGTAATAGCGATTTCTTAAAAATCGCAAATGCTATTACCGAATCGCAAATTGCGATACCGGCCCCATTCACAGCTATGGGCCCATAGCTGCTAATTTTTTGCATTTCCCCAAATTTTTGGCATTTCCAAAATTGCGATTTCTGAACCAGAAATCGAAATTTTGGAAATGCAAAAGCCCAGGGTGCTGGGACACCTAAGGCCCCCCCTGCTGCACTCCAAAAATGTTTTGGGGGACATGTAAGGTGCACACATGCCAAAAGGTCATGTGTGCTTTACATGTTCAATTTAAAAATGCAGTTTAACTGCATTTTTAAATTTTGCACCAGGTTACCACCTGGTTTGATATCATGGTATTTTGCATGTGCAAAATGCCATTCTGTGAAAAATCGCAATTTGCGATTTTTTGCAGCATTGCCTTGCGACTTGGATTTTGCGAATCGCAAATTGCGACTCGCAAAATCCAGGTCGCAACGCAAGAAATCGCAATTTTAGCGATTTCTGCTTTTTGGTCTGCGAATGCCTTTCATGCATTACAGACCACTTTTTTGCACTCGCAAACGGACGAATTTAGCGATTCGCACCATTTGCGAGTGCAAAATATTTTCATACATCTGGCCCTAGGTCCTAACTATAACTAGGTAATACATAAATGTGTATGTATATATATATATATATATATATATATATATATAAATATCAGCAGCAACATAATAAAAGGTTTTGTACAGACGTGGGTCCCTTTATTGGAAAATGTACTAAGATTTTGGTTGGATATTTACGGAGTGCGCTGACTCCGGTGTTACCGAAGCTCCGTTCTTGAGCACAGCACCCGCCAGCAACTTGGAAGAAAGCAAAATATCTATATATTGCACAATTAATCCGGATGCCAATACTATACTACTATATATATATATATATATATATATATATATATATATATATATAAATATATACATGTACATATACATGTATATATATATTTATATGTATATACATATATATGCCTGTATATATGTACTGTAAAAGCCAGAGGTTCTTGAAATAAAAATTGCCAGTCAATGTATCTAATGCTTTTAATGCTTTTTCTGCATCTATTTGCTAAAATGTTGGCCTAGATTCTAAAATCATGATTTATGAATGAACTAGGCTGACTATTGGGTACAGTGATAGGAACATTATGAAGTATGGGTAAAACAATTATTAAGGCTTCGGTAAATAGGCCAGCACTGTTCCTGCTGATCAGCCTGGCGAGAACGACATAATACAATGTCCGCGCCGGTCAGCCCGGCGGGAACATTGTAATACGCTTGGTGGAGACGCCACCGCCATGGCAGAGGCATCCTACCCACAAGTTCAGCAGTCCGCTCATCTGACTGCCAAACTCATAATTAGGCCCTTAATTGTTTTGTACAAACGCATTAAATAACGGGACAACGTATGGTGTACAGTGGGTGGAAAATGGTCCATAGAATTCCGTAGGAATGCCACTGGGATCAGGAGACTTGTCTGAGTTTAAAGAATTAATACCAGTATTAATTTCATCAAGGCTCATGGGGGTTCTAGCAAACGTTTATCACGTTGAGGGATAAAATGCAAATTACAGGGTTTAAAAAATCTTTTGAATTTGTAGTAATGTCCTTTGGTTCATGATGTCATTTAGAAAACAATTTTAGAAACTCATTGGCTATGCCTTGTTAGAAAGTAAGTCTCCCCTCTATCCCAAGGATAGCAGTGGTTCGTATATATTTTACATGCAGATAATCAGAAAGTAGTTTGCCCCAATCATTTGAATTAAAGAATCTTTAAGCATTTACTGAAATATTTGAAAACCAGCTTTTCTACTAATTAATTAATTATATTAAGGACGTTTGGGAACTTCAACCTCCAAACGTTGTTGCAGGAAGTGATAAAAAAATTGTTTGTAATTACTGACTTAAGATTTTAGAGCTTAAATGTTTATTTCATGTGCCGTAATAGACATTGGCGTGCCCCTCGTGTTTTTGATTAAAAGCATCCCAACTTATCATAGTTAAAATGACCTTTTCCACATTAAAATCAAAATAATGTTCAATAACATTGTGTTTTTATGAGCGTAATTGAACATAATACTGGCATTTATTCTCCTTCTTAAATAAGAGATACAAAATCATCTGGTTTTAGAAACATAGAAATCAAATTAAAGTTTGAAATATCAATTTGTTCAATTTTGCAGCTAGAGATTAGGCAATAGGTACATAATTCTAGTTTACATTTCCTAAATAGCAAATCCTAAGAAATCGCTATTTAGGAAATGCAAAATGGAATGTACAAAAATAGAGATTTCATAATACCGACTCCTTCAGAGTAAGAATTTGCTATTAGGAAATCGCTATTTAGGAAATGCTACACCATTCATTCCTATGGGCCTAAGGGCCCAGAGGTACAAGTGGTTTTGCGTTTACAAATTTACAATTTCCTAATAGGGAACCCCAAATTAGGAAATGCAAAACCAAGGTGCCTATGGGCCTGTGCTCCCCATTGATGCACCCCCAAAAAAAGTGGTGCACGTGTAAAGTGCAGAAATGCCCCTGGGGCTTGTGCACGCTACACAGCACTTTAAAACAGGCATTTTGGGTGCATTTTATTTAAATTGCACATGGCACCATCAACTTGGAGTCCATGGTTATAGCATACATTAAATGTCCAATTTGCATTTAGGAAATGCTTTGTACATGTGCTTAGGAAATGACAAATAGGAAATCCCTATTTGTGATTTCCTATTTAGAGAATCACAAAATGCGATTTCTATTGGGTAGAAATTCCAATTTGTGATTCCCTTTCTGTCGCTGTACATATGGAAAGGCAATTTAGCATTTCTTAATGGACCAAAATTGCGATTCAGTCCATTAAAAAATGCTGAATACTTTCGTAAATATGGCCCTTAATGACGTGTATTGCTTGGAGACAGCAAACAGTGG
This sequence comes from Pleurodeles waltl, assembly GCF_031143425.1. Lineage (NCBI taxonomy): Eukaryota > Metazoa > Chordata > Amphibia > Caudata > Salamandridae > Pleurodeles > Pleurodeles waltl. Next base: position 1,045,698,419 of record NC_090449.1, read on the forward strand.
CCGTGAGAGGTGAAATGTAAAGAAATGATGGCCTTTATTATCACCCTGGCGGTTTCCAGATCGTCAGTCACGGTGGCGGTCAGACCACTGCCAATGCGGCAGTCCGGCCTCCACATTATCACCATGGCGAACGTGCCGCGGTCGGACCGCCGGCACTGCCACTTTTTCGTCTGCCGGCGGCCTGGTGGTGCTGGCGGTCTTAATCTGCCAAGACAGCGCTGCCGTGGGGATTACGAGTCCCCTCTCCATTGGCTTTTACATGGGTGTTGCACCGCCATGTAAAAGCTGGCTGAGACAGGGTGCCAGGGGCCCCCTAGGGGCCCCTGCACTGCCCATGCACCTGGCATGAGCAGTGCTGAGGACCCAATGGTCAGCCCTGTTGCTCTTTTCACAGTCTGCTTAGCAGACCGTGAAAAGCACGATGGGTGCTGCTGCACACATCCCACACAGCAACATTGCAGCCAGCTCAATTATGAGCCGGCGTCAATGTGGGCTGTTTCCTGCTGGGTGGGCGTTTCCACCCGCCGACCCAGCAGGAACCTTGTTATGGGGCCCGCGGGAAGGCTGCCGCCCTGGCTGCAACCTGCCTGCGGGAGTTTGGCGGACAGGCTTTTTTGTCTGCCAAACTCATAATGACCCCCAATGTCTCTAATGTTCAATGAGCTTTGTATTCCTAAAAGAATGTTTAAATAAAGGAGAACATCTTGGTGGTCTGAACATAGTAAGGGAAATTCTGATGAAGGATCTCTTATGTGATTTAAACCTCCTTCAAAAATAAGGGAGACATTACCAAGTTGTATGACTCATGAGATAATATCCATCTGAAAAAAGATCATCGCCCCATACACATCTACATTAACTGTAGAATACATTTGTCTAAATTGACTTTAACATACACAAGCCAACCATCTGTGTCAGTCTAAAATTGGGTTTCCTAAAAAAAAAAGGATTTCTGCTCCATTTTCCTTTGAGAAGCCAGGAGGAGATAAATTGATAGACACCTACACTTCCTTGCCCAGGCACAAAACACCCGCTTTTATTTTCAGATAACTGCCATTCAATATGCTGCCAATTAAATAATAACGCAAGCAAAAAGTGCAAAAAACTGTTTCGAAACCTTACTCACTATTGTTAACTTTAAGCACTATCGTTTTAATCTAACACAACAACATATCAATTACTTAGCAGACATGGTATTTGCAAAAGGATGTTTTTGCTCCCATTAATAATACCTGGGTCTAAAGGACGCCACAGGACAGTTAACTCTAACAATCCGTACCCTTCCTAAGATGGCGGCAACACCAGGGCGCAACACAATACATTTTTCGTAAAACAACAGGGCTCATGATCTGAAATCCATTGCACATCTTTTCCATTGAATCAGAGGTTTAAAAATGCAAATAGAGTTTGAAAAATGTCTTCTGGCAAATTAGGTTTCTGGATCAAGCTAGAAATTAAAGGTTTGTGATGCTCAGCAGCGCTGAGCTGGCAAGTTGCAAAGCCCCTGAGCAATGTCTTCAAAGGGGTCGCTCTACGAGGTAAGGGCTGCGTGCTGAGCACAGATAAAACCACTTGGAACCTGGATGAAAGCAGCCTAGCAATCAAGGGATTAGAGCAGAAAACAGGGCTAAGCCAGGCGAAACCTCAAAGGTGGATCCGCTGGAGCAAATGCAGCAGTGAGTACCGCGTTCAGCCAAGAGCTGGATCCAAGTTTAACACATAAGGGAAAAAGATGGGAGAACTCAGACTTCAGCTTGTGGAATTGTGCAAGGCAGAGAACTTTCCAACGCTTAACAACAGGTCAAAAAGAAAACTAATAAATTATGTTACCAAGCAATAGATCAACAGTGTGTGTGTAAGTATGTGGTGGTATTTGTATAGCGCAAACCTAGCTAAACAGTAACGGAACACTGAACAAGGGCCGGAGGGTGTACATTATGAGTCATGTTTGTTTACAGTAAGGAAGAGCATTTGGAAGCGGGGTTCCCAGCATGTAACAATGTAGTAGTCCCTCAAGTGAAGAGTTTTCAGCTCTTTCCTGGGTTGCATCTAGGAGCTAAGGTTGGGTGTTGGGATGTTGCTCCAGAACTTCACTGCATCGATGGAGAAGGATTTCTGGGCTTTTGTTGCATTTTTTGGTTTCCAATCTGGTGATGTCCTGGCTCTTGGTGTGGTGATGTCTGCCTGAAGTGGTCATTTCCTTAGCCACACATGCATGGGTACTCTTTCTGGTAGCCGTGCACATGAAGCATCTGGTCTTAAAGATGACGCGTTCATGAAAGTGAGGTAATATAATTCCTTCCCTATTGAGTTTGTGTAGTCAAACTTCTGGCCTCCACCTAAAAATGCTTGTGCATGTAGGAAGCCTTTAGGGGGAAAAAATGGGCCTGATTTAGGTCTTGGCAGACAGGTTACTCCGTCACAACAGATGGGGATTTAGATTTTAGTGGGCAGGATATCCGTCACCGCTGTGACCCATCCGCAAAGTTCTAAATCAAGCCCAATGTGGAGTCTAGGAGGAGCATGGAGCAGATCATTGCCTCCTTCCAAGTGAGAGAGAACTAAGGCTTATACTGTTGTTCTAAGTCCACAAAATGGAAAATACTTACCTGTACTTACCTGGGATGGGGTCCACCCATCCTCTGGTATCCCTCTGGTGTGGGTGGGGGTGTCCCTGGGTCTAGGGAAGGGCACCTGTGAGCCCATTCCATGGTCTCATTTAATGGAAATGTGCCCACAGGTCCCCTGACGCCTTCCCTGACCCAGGCATTAAATAATGGCGTTAAGCAAGCTAAGCGCCATCATTTAAGGCCCCCTTCCCCCATGCATGATTTTAGCACGGGGGATAAATATGTCGCTAAGGCCATATTGTCATTTTTTGCACTGGAATGCCTGCCTCGCATCTCATTGACCCAGGATAGTTTCCCGCAAGCAAAAAATGACGCAAATTCAGCAGAAACAGAGTATAAATCTGGACCGCTGTTTGAAGTATGGAGAAGTGATTAGTGTTAGTTTTCTTTCCAATGTGTTCTTTTCGTGCTGTGTCTAGGGGGAATCCCAGTGATCTTACATTGGCTGTCAGCTCATAGCGGTCAATATTGAGACTAAAATATGTAATTTGTGTTGTTAGTGAGCAGGAGGATTAAACTTTGGGTAGGTGATTGTCATTAAATTATGGAGACGACCCAGGTAGGGTTCAGCCGCTGGATGTTGAGAAACAAAGCCTTAATCCCGCAATGTATTCCTTTGCTACCCACCCTTCAAGGAAAATAATACACACATTATTCATTTTCTATGGAAATGTAACCTAGATAAACAAATCAACAATGTTGTCAAATCACGCAGCTTCCATTTACAAAGCAAATGGTGTAACGTTCCAGAAAGAAACATCACAAACAGACATCAGCTACCTTAATTTATTTTACCTCCACAGGCCACAATGTTGTTTATCACAATCTCGAAGTAGATTATACTGCCTCACAATGATATTGCATCTATTGCATTGGCCACCACTGCACCACAAGTTAAGGGTATAATTACTTTTCTGACAACCTATGCTACCCCAGGGAGATAAGTATAGGGTAAATTAAGGATATTCTTCATCTACTTGGGCCCAAATTTATGGGCAACAGGCGTAGGGCAGCTCCACAAGTCTTTTTGCTGAGCTCCCCCTTACCAATGTGAAAGGGCAGGAATGCACTGTATTTACAAAATATGGTGCATTCCTGTCCTTTCTCCCTGCACTGGTGCGCAATTTGGTGCCTAGCACCAACGCAGGCACCCTTCCACCATGCTGCAAGGGTGTCTGCGTTCCGTCAAGGATTGTTTTTGTGCAGGAAGTGACACCTTCCTGCACAAAAACAATCCTGAGAGGCGTTTTGACTCTTTCTATGTGTGCTGCAGAATGCAGCACACATGGGAAGATAAAAGATCGAGGAGAATTAAAAATATTTCTCCCCGTTATGCCTGATCTGGCAGGCATCAGGTTTTGGCGCTGTCTGAGGTTTATGTCATTTAGTAAATCTGGGGCATCATCAGAATCCATGGGTGTTGTGTGGAAAAACCCACTGCAACACCCATGCAATGCTGCTCCCTGGTGCAGAGTAAGGCAACACAGCAAAATGTGACGCTCCGGCAGCGCGAGCCTCTCATAAATATGCCCCCTAACTTGTAATGTGATTGATCCACAGGATGCAATATTAGCATCATGTGATATATCACATGCAATACATCCACCACCAGCCACGGAAATGTACTTGATCGTACCATAAGCTTGCAAGTTCCAATGTGCCGTAGTATCTCTCCTAGAGGTCGAAGTACCTCATCTTAACTTCAGGGGTGGATCCAGCATCTCAGGTGCTGCTCCACAATTCTGGAAGTCCTCCCAACATCACCAAGGCTGCCTGAGTATCCTCTGGTGTGAGGGCATCAAGACCGAGCCTCAACTGGACCAACATGAGCGCTAGCTCACAGGCGAGGGGATTCACAGCACACTCTCCAGAAAACCCCAGAGGCAAAACCTGCAAAATAATGATACCTGGATTTCATTGCAGCTCCAGCGCCCCATTCTGTTCATGATCTGTCGCAAATATTAACCCCATGTCCAGTGGCTTCTCTGAGGTCCCTTTTGCTGGGTCTTTTTTTGCATTAAACACCTGTAAGTGGAGAAATGAGTGAATTGTAATGAGTGTTTACTTTTTCTATTTAAGGAAGATTTTTTTTTAATTGCACCACAGTGTTACCCATGAACATCGACCTGTGGTATTAAATTCTTGGCTTTCATAGTCGCTGAATTGAGACAATTTCCTTAATCTGATTTCCCCAGTTTGCAGACTTCTCTTCCAGGTTGACCAGAAAGCACCTCGTAAATCACTGCTTATTCTGCCGAACTCCTTTCAGTGTCGGCCAGACCATGCACTTGTGGAGAACATTCAGGTTGGGTTAGAAGCCCTCGTCTTTGCCAACGCTGCTTGCTAGGACAATGAGCCCATACCACAAACGGCCACAAATGAAGGCCTCGTGCAAACATCAGTGTTTGTCATTTGGCCTGCAGAGGTCTGAGTTCGGTATTACAAAAGGGCCCACTTGGTCCCTTTTGTAATCCCAAATGCATGCCACCTGTGTCATCGGGTGTACACTCAAAATGAGGAATACCTGCTTGGTATGGGAGCATGACATGCCATGTTGTGAAACAATATGCAAAGATATTCCTTCTCCCCAGGAAGTTGAAAAAAAAGAGACAACCTACACTTTGTCCTCTCTTCCCAAGCTGGGCACAATGGGGAGGTGCAAAGGCAATCGCGAGGACTCTGGGGCTGTTGATGCTGCATCTCCCACATGGAGCCCTAGGTCTCTACGAGGGGCGAGATGTGAGGGGACCACAGTACCCCAATCACAGCTGTATTTTGATACCACACTGTCAGGTGGCTTGGGGTCCATTAAGGCTCGTTTCTCTCAGGCTATGCCAGTGCTCTCTCCAAAGCCATAACTAGGTTCAGAAGCTCATTACCAGGCAGAAAGAACGGGCTCACGTACTCCACAGAAGGCGGCATTTGACCTTTGAAGTTGGAGCATACATACAACCCTTAGTGGCAAATACCCTACGGCCGCCTCTCCGCTACGGTGGAGGAGTGTCGCCCTACTGACGAAAAGCCTTTATTTTTCCACCTTCGTAGGGCAGGGTGGGGCGGGGCCAGCCTCCTCCATGTCAAGTGGAGGAGGAGTGGTATGTGCGGTTCTAATGCGCATGTCAGTTTGGCCGGCCGGCCGTGTCTGGCCAAACTGACATGCGCACTTAAAAACTCTCCACCTGGCTGTATTTTACAGCCAGGTGGAGACCAAGCGCAGTGCCCCGCTCTCCCCCCAAGTGGCATTTCTGCCCGCTCAGGCCAATTGCAGCACTTCTTTGATGCTGTGTAACAGCATCAAAGAATCGTTGTGATTGGTTGGGGAGAGAAGACAAGGCGGCTGGAGCAAAGTGGCACACCACAGAGGGGTAGGTGAGTTTTTTAAAAAATGTAACCCCCCCCCACATCCCTCGCTCTGCGCGCTGCCCCCCCCGCCCCTTCCTGGTAGCAGTCGTATGACTGCCAATTGCACGCATCTCTCAGTGCGCGTGCCGCTCTATTACAGAGAATGGTGAAGGGAAGTTCCCTCTGTACCAGTTGAATTTTTTTTTTTTTTTTTTTTTTTTTTTTTTATATAGCGCGGACATGACCCAAATGCATCACAGCGCTTTACAATACTAGCAGAATACATGGTTCACAGCGAATTCCACTTACAGGCGTGTGCAGGATTTACCACATGAGACAATTTCAGCAGTTGGTAGAATTGGTCCGTGCAGAGCAGCTTGTGGTAATTAAGCTAGTGTTGTTTTTGAATGACAATAGACAAACACACCACCTAGATCCATGTTTCTATTGCCGCTGACATTCTTTCCTGTTAAATTGGGTTTTAGCATTCATTCCCATGGAAGAATACATTCCAATCCAGGTCTTCGATGGCTCTTTAAATTAAGAATCGTATCAACCAATAATGCCCACCAACAGTTTTTGCAACAACGTTTGTTCAAGACCTCAGGGCACCAGATCTCCATTTAGGTGAAAAATCACCCCTGGTGCAGTTGAAACAGGACTGTGGTAAAACACTTAGGCCCATATTTATACTTTTTGACGCACAACTGCGCCAACGCAGTTGTGCGTCAAAAAATTTACCGCTGGCTAACGCCATTCCAACGCGCCATGCGGGCGCCTTATTTATGGAATGACGTTAGCTAGCGCTGCGGACTGGTGTGCGTAAAAAAAAATGACTCACACCAGGCAGCGCCGGCATATGGGAAAATGGGGGTTGTGCGTCAAAAAATGGGGCAGGTCAGGTCTGAGGCAAAATTCAGGCCTCAAACCGGATTTGCGCCATTTTTTTTTACGCCCAACCTCCATTGACATGACTCCTGTCTTAGCAAAGACAGGAGTCATGCCCCCTTGCCCAATGGCCATGCCCAGGGGACTTCTGTCCCCTGGGAATGGTCATTGGGCATAGTGGCATGTAGGGGGGCCCAAATACCACAAAAAAATCTGAAAAAAATACTTACCCGAACTTACCTTTACTTCCCTGGGATGGGTCCCTCCATCCTTGGGTGTCCTCCTGGGGTGGGCAAGGGTGGCAGGGGGTGTCCCTGGGGGCAGGGAAGGGCACCTCTGGGCTCCTTCCGAGCCCACAGGACCCTTAACGCCTGCCCTGACCCAGGTGTTAAAAAACGGCGCCCATCAGGCTGTGCGTCGTTTTTTAAGGCCCACCCCCTCCTGTGCGTCAAAATGACGTCAGAGTATAAATATGGGGCACAGGCCTTAAAGTCATTTTTTGGAAGGGAACGCCTACCTTGCATATAATTAACGCAAGGCTGGTTCCCCTTTCCAAAAAATGACGCACATGGTGGAATTTTGACGCCCGCGGGGTCAGACGTCAAAGTATAAATATGGGGCAGGGTTTGCGCCGAATGTGCGTCAACATTTTTGACGCACATTCGGCGCAAACAGAGTATAAATATGCCCCTTAGAGGCAAAATTACACTTAAGGATAAAATCGCATTACAATGCTAAATCACCCCTGTTGCATCATCAGCTGGAGTTGGCAACACTTTTAGGCACAAAATCATATTTAAGTGTAAAATCAGGTGTGAGGAAATACCTTTTGGCACATAAATGTGCCTCTGATTTAGTGCATGAATGTTTCTCTTTACTGTCCAGGCCCTGAAACAGGAAGCCCTCTTCATGCAGGTTCACTAACACAAACAATAAATCAGCAGGTGATGGTTAGACTGAATAGCCCTCCGTCCTGAAGTCAAAGCTGAGCAACACTTTCTTGAAGCAATGTCTGAAGGTGGTAAAGGGACCTGGGGCCAGATGTATCAAGTGTTTTTGCATTCGCAAACGGTGCAAATGCCTTTTGCAATGTATCAAAGGCATTCACAGCGTGAAAATAAGGTTTTGCAAACATTTTGATTTTTAGCGAATGCGACGTGGTTTTGCGTGTCACAATCTGCATTTCCCAAATAGAGACATGAAATACCAAATCGCAATTTGCACATCACAAATGCCCCCCCGGACACTGTAGCATTGTCAGGTGGCCCAAGACAGGAGGGGCCAAGTGGGGCCCCTGCAAGAAAGAAGGGGACAGGACGGGGCAGACATGCCCCCAGGATGAACCAAGACACCGTGTTGGGTGGGGTGCCTGGGGAGGGTTTTTGGGACAGACTGGGCCCCTGGGGCCCCATTGAGGCGCCAGAAGCAGAGTTAGGCCTAGAAACACCTCAGGATTGGTCCTCTGTAGACATTGAGGCCAGGATCCGTGAGCAAAGGAAGGCGGTGGCAGAGAATGAGGAGAGGTGGGCCCAGCTGTGCAGGGACAGGGAAGTGGCCCTGGAGAGGGTGCGGCAGTCGAAAAGAAAGGTGGGTAGATAGGGGACTGCAGCCAGAGCATCACCCCGGGAGGCTGGCAGCAGAAAGTTGACACCAAACGTCACAACACGGCCTCCAGACGTTGGTCCGAGGCACTAGAGGGGTCTTCAGTAGCCTTCTCTACACCGAAAGACGATTCTGTCCGCAAAGATGGTAGGCACCACGCAGGACGTGATCAGGACCAATGGAACGTGGTACTGACGAGACAGGTGCGGACGAAGAGTGTGCGATGGACAAGGAGGTAATGGTGGAATTGGATTACGAGGAGGAGTCGGATGAATGGGAAGAGGGGGAGATTTGCGAGGGTGAGGTGAACAGGGAGAAAGGGGGGGGGGGAAAGGGCGCAAGAGCGGCACAACCTCCTCTTCAATTTCTGTCTTTCAGGTGACAGCAGATAATGGAGCGTCGCAGGCAGTGGCACGCAAAGAGGAGCGAGGCCGCCAGGTGCTGGTGGCAGCACACAGGCAGTGCCCCGACTTCAAGGTAAGGGTGAATGGTGGTCTGTATGGGGTAGTGGTCATGGTACGGCTGTGTCAAAAACACACAAGTCCACTGGGGTAGGTGATCATTCCATTCACGAAGCACCTGTTTCTAGTGCGGCACAGGCAGGGGACGGTAAGCTGCTGACAATACAGGATGCTGCTAGTACTGGTGAAAGTGTGAACACAGCAACGACGGACAAAGAGGGGGGGGACGGGCATAGGAAGAGGCTTCTGTATATGGGTTTGTCGATGCCTTTGGGTTCGCACGTGGTGGACAAAACGAAAGCAAGGATTTGGCGCAATGAGTATGTCGATGTTTTTAAATTGCTGCATAGGGACATACAAGCAAAAGAAGGTTTGAAAGAGGATGAACGGGAGTTAGCTAGGCGGCCCCGGGTGCCAATTACCATGGATAACTGGACATCTGCTTTTCTGATATATGCTAGTATATATTGTGAGAAGTTTCCTGACAGGGCGATTGCGCTCTTCAAATATATGGACATAATAAGGAAGGTACAAATGCATTTTGGGGGTTTTGCCTGGCTCAGCTATGATGAGGAGTTTCAGGCATGGGTAAGTGTGAATTCGGATAAGCCTTGGGGGATGTGGACTCAGAGCTTTGGATGCAGTGGATGGCTTCTCGCATTTAGCAGCCTCAACACATACCGCTAGTGGTCTCCCAGTGATCTACAAGCCTTTTCATTCCTGTCCCGCACCAGTAGGGGTGGGGATGGTACAGCGACCCCAGATTCCTACCTCAGGGGCATGTTGGAACTTCAAAAAGGGTTTCTGCTCCAGACATCCCTGTAAGTTCAAACATGAGTGCTCTAAATGTGGAGGGAAGCACCCAGTCACACAATGCTTCTCACTCAATAGCCCAGCGGAACAGTGTAGAGTGGCTAGGGGTAGAGGGATGCAAGGCGCTCTTGCGCCAAAGGGAGCCTACGCCAATTAAGCTTGCGGTATTGCTGACATCCATGGCTTCGCATGTACCCTGACAGGGACATGGCAAACAAGTTGGAATGGGGCTTTCAAGAGGGGTTTCGAATAGATTACCAGGGGCCGAGACAAAGGAGATGGGCGGACTATTTGCAGTCTGCCAAAGATATGCCTCATGTGGTAGCGGACAAACTGGAAAAACACGTTGCGGAAGGTAGAATTGCGGGTCCGTTTTTTGAGTGGCCTATGGCTGACTTGATTATCTCACCTCTGGGCGTGGCTCCCAAAAACGCGCCGGGGGAGTTTCATCTCATCCATCATTTGTCATGGCCGGAAAGAGCATTGGTGAATGATTTTATTGCACTGGAAGACACACAGGTAGTTTATGCGTCCGTTGACAATGCCATCCGGCGTGTTCAGGGATGTGGTAGGGGCTCTCAGTTAGCCAAATGCGACATCAAGGCAGCTTTCAGGCTTTTGCCCATTCATCCGGAGGACTTCGGGTTATTGGGTATGCAGATGAATGGGGCGATTTTTGTGGACAGAGTCCTCCCGATGGGCTGCGCCATCTCATGTCCACTATTTGAGATGTTTAGCACATTCCTCCAGTGGGTTTTTGTGAAAGTGGGAGGACATCGGGAGGTGACTCATTATCTGGATGATTTTTTGTTTGTGGGTAAGCCTGGCTCCGACTCTTGTGGACAGGCTTTGGCAGGTTTTGAGAGATTGGCAGGGGAAGTGGGTGTTCCATTGGCTCCCGAGAAGACTGAGGGTCCCAATTGCGTATTGACTTTTTCAGGAATTGAGCTGGATACGGTGAGCCTGGTAGCTTGTTTGCCACATGGAAAGGTTGTGGAGATTTTAGAATTTTTGAGACAGGTTCGATCCTGACATAAGATTGAATTACGCAGGGCACAGCAGCTGTTGGGTTACCTTAATTTTGCATGCAGGGTCGTCAAGGGGGGGGTAGGACTTTTTGCATGCGCCTTGGGCTTGCCATGTCAGGTGCTTCCCTTCCGCATCACAGGATTCGAGTGTCGATGGGCTTACGAGAGGATGTCCGAGTGTGGGAAACCTTCTTGACTCAGTTTAATGGGGTTTCCATGATGTTTCGCAAGAAGGATACGGTCTGGCAGGTACAAATATTTTCGGATGCTGCAGGGGCTGCTAGTTTCCGCCTTTTTTGGGACCGAAGGTGGTGTGCGGAATAGTGGTCAGCATGTTGGTTGCAACAAGGAAGAAGTATCGCTTTTTGGGGGGGTTTTCCGCCGTCGGTGGCTTTGACGGTTTGGGGGACGAAGTGGCTAACAGGATGGTGGTGTTTCACGTGGACAACATGACGGTGGTGGAACTAGTGAGCAAGCAGAGGGCAAAGGATATGAAGGTGTTGCGCCTATTGATATGTTTCATGCTTAGATGCTTGTAGCTGAATGTCATCTTTAAAGCAGTGCACATTCCGGGGGTAAACAATGCTATTGCAGATACCCCATCTCGTTCACAGTGGCACCATTTCCGCAGTTTGGCTCAAGAAGCAGAGTGGCACAAAACAGCGGTCCCGGCCAAACATTTGGGATTGGGGAGCATGATGATCATTGAGCTGGTAGAGGTGTCCCAAGCGGAATTCATTTGGAGGAGTTACCGTCTGGCATGGTTGGAATTTCAGTGTTTTGAAAATTTTGAAGGGAATTTTTGGGTACAGAGTCTGTGCCGCAGTCTCATACTTTGCGTTTTGTGATGTTCTTAATCAAGAAAGGTTTGTCGCCTGCCACGATTGGGGGCAAGTTGGCCGGTGTTTCATTTTATGGAAAATTGTTTTTTGGTTGGGACCAAGCTAAAGTTGATATTCTGGGGAGAATGTTAAAAGGTTGGGGTAGGACTAGCTGGAGGTTGGGTAAGGAGGTAAGGGAACCCATCACATTTGAGCTGTTGCTGGAGCTGTTGCATGTGTTGCCTGTTTGTTGTTCGGATGCCTGTGAGCTGGCTTTGTTTCATTGTGCATGGTGTGGATGTTTTTTGGGGCTTTTCGTGTGTCGGAACTTTTGGGTGTGGGGAAGAAGGTAGGAGTGAGAGCGGCTGATGTTTGCTTGAGCGGGGAACGTATGGGCATATGGCTGCGGAAGTCTAACATAGATCAGATAGGGAGGGAAAGTGGGTTTGGTTGGAGAAAGGGGGGAATACAGCGGCTTGCCCGGTAATGGACTGGCGCTGTTTTCAGTCACAGGTGCATGCCCGTGAAGATGGGGTTTTTAGGCATGCCAATGGCACGAAGGTAACAGCTTTTCAATTGTTGACGGTGTTGCAGCAAGCGCTGCGACGCATAGGGAGAAGAGCACAGTGCTATGGGACACAGGGGCATATTTATACTCCGTTTGCGCCGGATTTGCGTCGTTTTTATTGACACAAATTCGATGCAAAACTAACTCCATATTTATACTCTGGCGTTAGACGCGTCTAGCGCCAAAGTCCATGGCGTTTGTGTCACTTTTTAGCGTGGACACCTACTTTGCGTTAATGATATGCAAGGTAGGCGTTCCCGTCTAAAAAATTGACTCTGAAGCATGTGCGCCGTATTTACACTCCCGGGCAAAAATCACGCCCGGGAGTGGGCGGGTCAAAAAAAATGACGTCCAGCCGCTTTTGCGTCGTTTTTTAGCGCCTGGTCAGGGCAGGCGTTAAGGGACCTGTGGGCTCGGAAGGAGCCCAGAGGTGCCCTCCCATGCCCCCAGGGACCCCCCCCTGTCACCCTTGCCCACCCCAGGAGGACGCCTATGGATGGAGGGACCCATCCCAGGTAACATAAGGTAAGTTCAGGTAAGTAATTTTTTTTTTTTTTTTATTGTGGCATAGGGGGGCCTGATTTGTGCCCCCCTACATGCCACTATGCCCAATGACCATGCCCTGGGGACAGAAGTCCCCTGGGCATGGCCATTGGGCAAGGGGGCATGACTCCTGTCTTTGCTAAGACAGGAGTCATTTCAATGGAGGTTGGGAGTTAAAAAAAATGGCGCAAATCGGGTTGAGGCGAAAATTTTGCCTCAGCCTGACTTGCCCCATTTTTTGGCGCCCAAGCTCCATATTCCCCTACGCCGGCGCTGCCTGGTGTACGTCATCTTTTTTTCACGCACACCAGGCAGCTCCGCCAGCTAACGCCGGCTAACGTCATTGAATAAATACGGCGCCCGCATGGCGCTTCAGAATGGCGTTAGATTTTTTGACGCACAACTGCGTTGGCGCAGTTGTGCATCGAAAAGTATAAATATGGCCCACAGTCTTTCAGAATAGGTGCAGCTACCGCGGCAGTGCAGTTGGGATGGGATTGGGCTCAGATTAAATGGATTGGTAGGTGGAGATCTAGCTGCTGCGAGCGCTATGTGGGGCCTTAGTTAGGGGGGGCAGGGGAGAAGGGGACAATGATATATTTCCAGTGCTTGTTTTGCAATTTTGTTGAGATTTATTCTTCTTGCAGGTTGCGTAGAGGGCCCCAGGAATGAAAAAATGGTAACTTGGATGGTGGGCCATTCATTTATACATTGGGCGGCGAAGTATGCTGAGCGACAGATCTATGGACAATCTTTGGGACTGCCAAGTTGCCGTCACGAAGTTGTATGGTGGAGGAAAGCGGCATGAGGTTGGGTACCCTGCTTCCTTTTTTAACATCCATGATGCCAAATTGGGGTTGCCCAGATCTACTGCAATTGCACCTGGGGGAAAATGATCTGGTAAGGCTTTCCGGGCTCACCTTACTGCAACATATGCAACGGGATCTGGAGTTGATTTGTCAAATGATGCACGGTACCTGCGTAGTCTGGACTGAATTTGAGCCCAGAAGGAAGTGGAGAGGGGCAGTGAAGCATGGGGCTATCGAGAGGGCTTGGCTCAACAGGGAAATTAGGGTTTTTTGCTGGGCACAGAGTATTAAAGTTTTGAAACATGAAGACATTACAGAAGGGGAAGCTGATCTGTTTCGGGCCGATGGTGTACATCTTTCGGAACTGGGTAATGCATACTACCTGACGGAGCTGCGTTTGATCATGGGGGACTTGTGGGGTAGAAAGATGTGGCTCATAGAAGCGGCATAAGGTTGCAATTTGGTAGTTGGCTTGCTGGTGGGGCAGCAAAATGCCTAACGGGTTTGTGCTGAGTGGCAGTAGATGGGGGGGGGTGGAGAGTCAGATGCGGGCCTGGCCATCCTTCCAGGTGGGAGAAAGAAGCAGGTGCAGGATGATAGCGTGGGGGATGCCCGAAGCAAGCAGGGGATGAAAGAAAAAATCGAATGTGTAGGTGAAGTGAAGTGGAAGATAAATGAACGGAGGCAAAGTGAAGGAATGAGGGAAAAAGAAGAATGTGGAGAAGTTCAAAGGGTGGGGGGTTTAAAGTTAAGAGTTTGAAGTTCAGTATATACAATGTTTATGTATAACATGCAATCCTGTCCTAAATAAATGGCCTTTTGCACTAAGTAAATCAGTGGGTCAATGACTGTGTCCCAATGTCTGCAGCGGTCACCCTCTTGGGGTAGCTTCCAGCCACTGCATGACAGGATCGGGGGCCAGGGCTTGTCAGGGCTCTATGCCAAGATCAAGCGACCGGTCTTTCTCTGACCGGTGGGATCTTGTTGGTGGCGTGATAGCAGTCAGCATCTCCTGCAGGGACCAGGATGCGGCCCTGCAGCACACATGATCCTACCACACCACATGGGACTGGGACCTATCGGGGCCATCCCCCGCTGCTGTGTGGCTAGTTGGTCCAGTACCTTGTGGCCCCTCTTTATACTAGACTGCAGGTGTCATCTGGTTCCCACTGGGGTCATCTGTTTTATCCTGTAGCCTGGACCTGTCAGTGCCTTAAACGAGGTCAAGCGACAAGCCTACTGTGTCCCTGTTGTGGGCCCCGGAGAGGCCGTGGTCTGGCAGCCTGCTTCTGCTCTGGCCTGACAACAGTTGCCGTCTCCTTCAGGGACTGGACTGTGGCCCTGCAGCACACATGATCCTACTGTACCGGCCTGGGGTTTGTCAGGGACACCCTCTACTGGTCAGTTCGGTACCTTGCTGCCCCCTTTATACTGTACTGCTGGAGCCAACAGGGGCGCACCGAGGTCTGCTGTTTAGACGCATAGCCGGGGCCCATCGGGACTTATACCGAAGGTCGAGCGACCGGCCTTCTACTCCCTCTTGTGGGCCCTGGGGAGCCCGTGGTCTGGTGGCCTACTTTCTCACTGTGCTGCCTTCAGGGGTCCAACTTTTGGGGAGCAGTGACTGTTGTGCTGTGCTCCTTGGCAAGGTTGGGACCTAACGTGGTTGTGCCCTGCTGCTATGGAGCCGCCCTCCTGCACCTGAGATGATCCAGCCGCCCAGCCACTCCCTAAGGGTTTGTGGTGGGGTCACTCATTATCATGCCCTCCTTGGATGATGAAGGGCTTCACCTCTGAGACACCGCTTAGAGCCTCTTTGATTCCCGGTAACATATCAACCCTTACCCCTGCTCCTCTCTTCCACATTGCACATTAAGGCCCATATTTATACTTTTTGACGCACAACTGCGCCAACACAGTTGTGCGTCAAAAATGTTACCGCCGGCTAACGCCATTCCAAAGCCCCATGGGGGCGCCTTATTTATTGAATGACGTTAGCCGGCGCTGCGGACTGGTGTGCGTTAAAAAAAATGACTCACACCAGGCAGCGCCGGCGTAGGGGAAAATGGAGGTTGGGTGTCAAAAAATGGGGCAAGTCAGGTCTGAGGCAAAATTCAGGCCTCAACCCGATTTGCGCCATTTTTTTTTACACCCAACCTCCATTGACATGACTCCTGTCTTAGCAAAGACAGGAGTCATGTCCCCTTGCCCAATGGCCATGCCCAGGGGACTTAAGTCCCCTGGGCATGGTCATTGGGCATAGTGGCATGTAGGGGGGCCCAAATCAGGCCCCGCTATGCCACAAAAAAAAAACGAAAAAAATACTTACCCCGACTTACCTCAACTTCCCTGGGATGGGGCCCTCCATCTTTGGGTGTCCTCCTGGGGTGGGCAAGGGTGGCAGGGGGTGTCCCTGGGGGCATGGGAGGGCACCTCTGGGCTCCTTCTGAGCCCACAGGTCCTTTAACGCCTGCCCTGACCCAGGCGTTAAAAAACAGGCTGGGCGCCGTTTTTTAAGGCCTGACCCCTCCTGTGCGTCAAAATGACGTCAGAGTATAAATATGGGGCACAGGCCTTAAAGTCATTTTTTGGAAGGGAACGCCTACCTTGCATATAATTAACGCAAGGCTGGTTCCCCCTTCCAAAAAATTACGCACATGGTGGGTCGGACGTCAAAGTATAAATATGGGGCAGGGTTTGCGCTGATTGTGCGTCAAAAATGTTGACGCACATTCGGCGCAAACAGAGTATAAATATGCCCGTTATTGTCCCCCATGGAACTACACAGTGATTGCATCCTGGGCAAACTATGACCTGTCCTCTGTACATAGGCACAATGGTTGGTCTCTGTCACCTGAACTGTTGTCCTGTATCTGACTGAGATTCTCCATGCTCCCTGTATAACGCATGGTGACCTGTCTCCATCTGAATCCTTATACTTGCCTCTTGTGACAGCCCCAGGTACTGTGTTGCCTCTGCCCTTTCCTGGTCAGGCACTCTCCCACATGGGCAAAGCTGAAAAAAAACAATCTAAGCTCCAACCTGGTAAGTGCCAACCCTGGGCACCCAATAACCCTCCGACAGTGGACTCCTATAGTCCAGATGATGCAGACGTGAAGGCCATGTTGAAGGAACTTAGGGGCCGATTTATAGAAAGTGGCACTGCATCGAGTGCAGCACCACTTTACCTGCGCCCTTTAACGCTCTCTTACCGTCACCACGTGTGCACCGTATTTAAAATACGGAGCACCATGGTGCATGGTAGGGGGCAATAGTGTCAATCTATGTGACGCTATTGATGTACTCTGCAGGAGTAGAGCCAAAATGTTGACACTACTCCTGCAGAGTACATAGGGGCCCCTTCTAAATAATGGAAACCCCCTTTTAACGCCTGCCCTGAGCAGGCGTTAAAAGTGCCGTACAAAATGGTGCAAGGAAATCTCTGAGATTTCCTTGCACCCTTTTTTTGGCCCCCCCTAACAGAGGAACGCCCCCTTTGCAGACATGATGCTTAGCACAGGCAGAATGTAGCGCAAAGGGTTACAAAGTGGCGAAACGCATGCATTGTGCCACTTTGTAATTGTGGCGCGAGAATTTTGGTCTTGTTGGGCCACATTAATGTGAAAAAAAAATGCCGCTAATGTGGTGCAAGGTGGAACTGGGGGCTGATAAATATATATGCCCCTTAGAGAGGGCTTACACTCCATTGATGGCAAAATAGACTCACTAGTGAGTGAATGCCTCGATAGGATTCAAGAGCGTACTGATCGACAGGACTCCAGACTCACACAAGCCGAGGCTCGGATTTCTGAACTGGAAGACTCTCGGCAGGAACTGGATGGTGGTATCATGGAAACAAACTCATTAAAGCTAAAAATGAATATCTAGAGGGCAGATCATGCCATAACAATGTAGGAATTCTGGGTGTGTCCGAATCTGTGAGCAACTTCGACACGGACAGCTTTCTGGAAACCCTCCTATGCACTCTGTTTGGCCAAAACCAATTTTCTGATGTCTTCATAGTTGAATGAGAGCACTGTGCACTCACTCCCAAACCCAGACAAAATCTGCATCCAATTATGGTGTGTTTACTAAACTACAGAGATAGGGTCCTGATTCCGCAGCTAAATAGAGATACTCCTGACCTTCAACATGAAGGATACAAAATCTCCTTCTACCCAGTACCTTTACCCCTGCTGTTCTGGAGGCCCGCTACTCCATCAAAGAGTTCAAATGGTCCTCAGACCATGAGGGATTAAGTATGCCATGCTTTTTCCAGCCAGGCTTCCTCTTGAACACAGAGGTAAAACTCATTTTTTCCATCAGCTTGCATCTGCCTTTGAATTCATCGAGCATCACAACTCTTTGGCTAGGGCTAGATCTTCTGATCCCTAAAGTTCTACATCCTCCACTGGTGGGGAGTGGCATGGCTCCTCCACCCTCAGTGACAATGACTAACCACCTTCTATTCCAAGCTCTTTACTTGATGACTTCCAATGTCCATAATTGGTGGACATGTCCTAAACAGCCATTCATCTCCTTTAGTGGCTGTGTTGCTTCTGGCTATTTTTGCTTGTGACCTGCGTATGCTGCCGCAGCCTGTTGATTGAAACCCTATGCAGCATGGAGTCCCATTGGGGTGCCTCTGGTTGCACTCAGATATGTAAGTCATATTTTTGGCATGAGATACATTAAATATCACAAAAATGACTATCCTGCTGATGCACTCAGGACAATGCTGTGCCACCTGGACGCCCCATCTGTGTGGCGTGCACTTCTTACCCCTAGGGTTTGTGCTTCCTTTAACTGTTACACCCCCTTATTCCTGTCCTCTTGTTTAGTAACTATGCAGGGGCTATTCATTGTCGTTTAGGGTGGGCAGGATACGTTTTGTTTTCTAGGTTGTCTTTCCATTTCCTATGTGTTCATGCAGGTTGTCACACAGACTTAGCCACACGCTTTATGTCTCATACGGTACATTGGCCTTTGCGGGATACAGTTTATTCACTTTACAGAGGGATTTTGCATACCACATCCCCAATGGTCAACTTTCTGACATGGAATATGGGGGGCTAGGCTGGTATTGGCTTATCTGGATCGACACAAAATTGATGTCGCTTTGATTCAGTAGACCCACCCCCTCTTGGCTCACCAGTGTTTGCCTCTTCCTGTGGCACGCATCATTACTTCTACTCCTACGCCAGTCACTCCAGGAGGGTGGTCACCTTGAGTCGAAAGCCAATCAATTTCTCTCTAACGGAACAAATCACTGACCCTGAAGTCAGGCTGATTGCTACGTCAACACACTAGATGGAAGTTGATTAGTTTTAGTCAACATGAATGGCCCAAATCGATGACCCTGAGTTCTTTGACAAGATTATGCAACTATGCTCTAAGTATCACGATTTGCCTACTGTTTGGTGAGGGGAGACTTCACCCTTACCTTCCCTAAGGTACAAGATAGATCAGCAAAAGTCACACACCTAACTTTGCGCACCAGTATTGCTCTCACGCATATTATGCAGCTTTATGACCTGGTTGATGCATGGAGGGCACTTCACCCCAACGAAGCTGAATACACCTTTCACTCAGCGGTACGCAATACGCTATCTCATCTAGACATCTGGTTACTCTCCACTACCATTATGCATAGTGTGAGAAGCGTAGAAATGATTTCCTTGTACCATACCCAATCACTCACCAGTGAAATTGTCTTGCTGCTGATCCACCCCTACACAGCAGTTTTATACATGGAGGCTTCATGGCACTGATTGCAGGATGTGGTCTGCTGTAATTAAGTCAGTGCTGGAATTGTTAAATATTTTAAGCTGAATGATAAAACTGTCAGTATAATGCTACACTCTGGGATACCTTTAAGTCCTACATTCGGGGTATCTGCATCTTCAAGAGTGCTGCAGTCCTTAAATCAATCCATGCCCGCCTCTTGTGGCTGAAATCCCAACTTAAGTGCCTGAAAACAACTGACTGTTCTACCACTAAAGATAGGGCTTTCCAGCCAAAATCTCATAAAACACTTCAAGGCTACAATGAAGGGGTGAAGTAGGAGGGCCTGTAGGTCGGCTGTGGTGCCCGTGTCCGGGCCTTCTGTGAGGGTGATAGACCGAGCAGGGCCTTTGCTTGGATCGCTAGCCGTGATCGTGGGCAGACAGGTGGTACTATCATCAAATGGGAGAATGGCGGCATCACTACCACTCATCTCTCAATATTAAGAGAGTATCAATCGTCCTATGTTCTCTGCACTCAGTATTGCGCATGACTCATCCCTGTTGAAATATCTCGGCGCTGCGCTGTAATTGAACAGGAAGAAAACCTCTAGATCAACCATGATTTCAACAATTTCTTTAAATTGCTAAAATTGAGAGAGGAACGGATATGACCTTCTTTTTGCTTGCAGACCTTACAGAGCTTACTCAGATATTTCAGTGTATCTGGATCATACCACCCTGGACTAGCTAGACAGCGTCCAAGGAAATCCTCTATTCCCCAGTAAGACTTGAAGATATTAAATTAGCTATCAGTAGTCTCCTTAGTGGTAAATCCCCTGGCACTGACAGCCTTCTAGTAAATTTTTATGAAGCCTTTAGTGGCACCCTCGTTTCAAGACTTCTCGACATGTAGAGCGAGGAGATTCTCGACCTTGGAAGCTATCATCATGAATCTTCTTAAATCTAACAAGGATCCTGCTGAGATTGTTACTGAATACAGATAACAAGGGGCCAGATGTAGCAAGCAGTTTTGCCCATTCTGTGTCTATGGGAAAATGTGTTCGTACATATGGCCCAAGATGTTTTTGAAGATCCTTGCTCACAGGCTCCAGCTCTTAATACAATTCCTGGTGCTGCTGGATCAATCTGGTTTCATTCTGCAATGTTCCACTTCATTCAGTCTACGTACATCGATGGCTGTTCTCCATGGGGTCGATTCACAGCATCCGTGGGTCGTCGTCCTGCTTGATGCAGAGAAAGCATTTGATTCCCTAGATTGGTCATTTATGCTGAAGGTCCTCCACAGACTCGATGTTGGTAAATATTTCTTGTCACTCATAAACCTACTGTATACTGCCCCCAAGACTAGAGCCTGCATGAAGACCCTCCATTCAACTGGGCAGAGGCACACGTCAGGGATGCCCCTTCTCTCCCTTCATTTATGCCTTAGCTATAGAGCCCTCGGCCAATCCATCATCTGTTCACTACATGCTGATAATATAATTGTGCATGCTCAGCATCCAAATGCAGATCTCGCTCCCATCATCCGAGATGTTGCTAGTTTTGGTGGATTGGATTACAGATCAACTGGTCTACGTCAGAGATGTTTCCCCTTACTGGCGATTGCCTGGCGCCCTCACTTGAGAACCCTCTAAACTAGAGCCCTGCTGGTATTTGGTACTTTGGGATTTGAGTTTCCCGTGATCACGATGATCTGATCCGCAGCAATTTCAGCTCCACCTTAGGTAAGATGCCCTTTATCACCCTAGTACAAGAGAAAATACCCAAATATGTCAGAAATTACACATTTAGGAGTATCCACTGATTGTTCACCAAATGAAACGTTCACAGTTGAGACAATCGCACAGCATGCAATGTAAGATCAGTGTGTGTAGAATAGAACATGGAAACAGTTCTGATTATGCATTGGAGGCAACCAGGGTCGGGCCCAGAGCACAGTCTGCAGTGCCGAAAGAGCTGGTCTGACAGGTCAAGCTGGGAGCTGGGTTTTTGATAGCTTGTGGGCCTGTTTTATTGTCTTGTGGGACGGATTTGACTGTTTAGTGTGAGAAAGTAGCCTCTTTCTAGCCTTGTTACCCCCACTTTTGGCCTGTTTGTGAGTGTATGTCAGGATGTTTGTCACTGTTTTCACTGTCTCACTGGGATCCTGATGGCTGGGCCCCAGTGCTCATAGTGAAAACACTATGTTTTCAGTATGTTTGTTATGTGTCACTGGGATCCTGCTAGTCAGGACCCCAGTGCTCATAAGGTTGTGGCCTATATGTATGTGTCACTGGGACCCTGTCACACAGGGCCCCAGTGCTCATAGGTGTGCATGTATGTGTTCCCTGTGTGGTGCCTAACTGTCTCACTGAGGCTCTGCTAACCAGAACCTCAGTGGTTATGCTCTCTCATTTCTTTCCAAATTGTCACTAACAGGCTAGTGACCATTTTTACCAATTTACATTGGCTTACTGGAACACCCTTATAATTCCCTAGTATATGGTACTGAGGTACCCAGGGTATTGGGGTTCCAGGAGATCCCTATGGGCTGCAGCATTTCTTTTGCCACCCATAGGGAGCTCTGACAATTCTTACACAGGCCTGCCACTGCAGCCTGAGTGAAATAACGTCCACGTTATTTCACAGCCAGTTTACACTGCACTTAAGTAACTTATAAGTCACCTATATGTCTAACCTTTACCTGGTAAAGGTTAGGTGCAAAGTTACTTAGTGTGAGGGCACCCTGGCACTAGCCAAGGTGCCCCCACATTGTTCAGAGCCAATTCCCTGAACTTTGTGAGTGCGGGGACACCATTACACGCGTGCACTACATATAGGTCACTACCTATATGTAGCTTCACAATGGTAACTCCGAATATGGCCATGTAACATGTCTATGATCATGGAATTGCCCCCTCTATGCCATCCTGGCATAGTTGGCACAATCCCATGATCCCAGTGGTCTGTAGCACAGACCCTGGTACTGCCAAACTGCCCTTCCTGGGGTTTCACTGCAGCTGCTGCTGCTGCCAACCCCTCAGACAGGCATCTGCCCTCCTGGGGTCCAGCCAGGCCTGGCCCAGGATGGCAGAACAAAGAACTTCCTCTGAGAGAGGGTGTGACACCCTCTCCCTTTGGAAAATGGTGTGAAGGCAGGGGAGGAGTAGCCTCCCCCAGCCTCTGGAAATGCTTTCTTGGGCACAGATGTGCCCAATTCTGCATAAGCCAGTCTACACCGGTTCAGGGACCCCTTAGCCCCTGCTCTGGCGCGAAACTGGACAAAGGAAAGGGGAGTGACCACTCCCCTGACCTGCACCTCCCCTGGGAGGTGTCCAGAGCTCCTCCATTGTGCTCCAGACCTCTGCCATCTTGGAAACAGAGGTGCTGCTGGCACACTGGACTGCTCTGAGTGGCCAGTGCCACCAGGTGACGTCAGAGACTCCTGCTGATAGGCTCCTTCAGGTGTTAGTAGCCTATCCTCTCTCCTAGGTAGCCAAACCCTCTTTTCTGGCTATTTAGGGTCTCTGTCTCTGGGGAAACTTTAGATAACGAATGCAAGAGCTCATCCGAGTTCCTCTGCATCTCCCTCTTCACCTTCTGATAAGGAATCGACTGCTGACCGCGCTGGAAGCCTGCAAACCTGCAACATAGTAGCAAAGACGACTACTGCAACTCTGTAACGCTGATCCTGCCGCCTTCTCGACTGTTTTCCTGCTTGTGCATGCTGTGGGGGTAGCCTGCCTCCTCTCTGCACCAGAAGCTCCGAAGAAATCTCCCGTGGGTCGACGGAATCGTCCCCCTGCAACCGCAGGCACCAAAAAGCTGCATTACCGGTCCCTTGGGTCTCCTCTCAGCACAACGAGCGAGGTCCCTCGAATCCAGTGACTCTGTCCAAGTGACCCCCACAGTCCAGTGACTCTTCAGTCCAAGTTTGGTGGAGGTAAGTCCTTGCCTCACCTCGCTGGGCTGCATTGCTGGGAACCGCGACTTTGCAGCTACTCCGGCCCCTGTGCACTTCCGGTGGAAATCCTTTGTGCACAGCCAAGCCTGGGTCCACGGCACTCTAACCTGCATTGCACAACTTTCTAAGTTGGTCTCCGGCGACGTGGGACTCCTTTGTGCAACTTCGGCGAGCACCGTTTCACGCATCCTTGTAGTGCCTGTTTCTGGCACTTCTCTGGGTGCTACCTGCTTCAGTGAGGGCTCTTTGTCTTGCTCGACGTCTCCTCTCTCTTCAGGTCCAATTTGCTACCTCCTGGTCCCTCCTGGGCTCCAGCAGCGTCCAAAAACGCTAAACACACGATTTGCAGCTAGCAAGGCTTGTTGGCATTCTTTCAGCGGGAAAACACTTCTGCACGACTCTCCACGGCGAGAAAAATCCGTCCACCAAAGATGAAGTCTCTAGCCCTTTTCGTTCCTGCAGAAACCTCAGCTTCTTCTGTCCAGTAGAAGCTTCTATGCACCCGCAGCTGGCATTTCCTGGGCATCTGCCCATCTCCGACTTGCTTGTGACTTTTGGACTTGGTCCCCTTGTTCCACAGGTACCCTAGATTGGAAATCCACAGTGGTGGCATTGCTGGTTTGTGTCTTTCCTGCATTATTCCTCTAACACGACTTCTTTGTCCTTAGGGGAACTTTAGTGCACTTTGCACTCACTTTTCAGGGTCTTGGGGAGGGTTATTTTGCTAACTCTCACTATTTTCTAATAGTCCCAGCGACCCTCTACAAGATCACATAGGTTTGGGGTCCATTCGTGGTTCACATTCCACTTTTGGAGTATATGGTTTGTGTTGCCCCTATCCCTATGTTTCCCCATTGCATCCTATTGTAACTATACATTGTTTGCACTGTTTTCTAAGACTATACTGCATATTTTTGCTATTGTGTATATATATCTTGTGTATATTTCCTATCCTCTCACTGAGGGTACACTCTAAGATACTTTGGCATATTGTCATAAAAATAAAGTACCTTTATTTTTAGTATAACTGTGTATTGTGTTTTCTTATGATATTGTGCATATGACACTAAGTGGTACTGTAGTAGCTTCACATGTCTCCTAGTTCAGCCTAAGCTGCTCTGCTAAACTACCATTATCTATCAGCCTAAGCTGCTAGACACCCTATACACTAATAAGGGATAACTGGGCCTGGTGCAAGGTGCAAGTACCCCTAGGTACTCACTACAAGCCAGTCCAGCCTCCTACATTTAGTTACTGATATTTCCACAGGCATTGCTGCAGCAAACGCAAATGCAGGCAGCCTCTTGTGTCTTGGAAAACAAGCACAGAGCATGTCCTTAGAAGTTCAAAACGTCATCAATTACCACTGTCTACAGTGTTTAATTTGTAAATAGAAACGTGCTGGTGCCCAAAGCCCTCCTCCAAAAAACACAGCTGCTGCAATTAATTGTGTGAACACGGAATACTGATGCAGGTAACCCTAAAGCCATCTTGGGCCTCTTTAATCCATTTACAGCCACTCCCTGCCCCTTCAGCTCACCCATGCAGCATTCTGCTTTCTCCCTTTCTGGCGCTTTTTCGTTTTTCTTCTTCCCCTGTCTTTCCCATATGTGTTTTTTGCTCGCAGTAAATGCACGAGGCAGAAAAATAAGTGTGGGCCCTCAAAATTAGGTGGTGGTACCCCGTACCAGAAACCACCAGCTCAAATTAAGCACTGATCGGCTAATGTTTCTAGCTTTCGCTGATTCGCTAACGAGGGCAACTGTTACTCTGGAGTCCAGGCCTGTTTTCTTTCCCAGTCCGACACTGTGTGCAACAGAACATTTTAACATTTCAGGAAAAAGTTGTCACTGCAACAAGATATAC